>NC_091467.1:69614961-69931628 GCF_027789765.1 Dendropsophus ebraccatus | reverse complement strand
GCACGGATACAGGGAGCAGGCAGCCTCGCCTTAAAGGGATTGTACAGATCAGGAAAACATGGCTGCTTCCTTCCAGAGACAGCACTGCCCTCTGTCCACGGAGCATGTGTGGTACTGAAACCCAGATACAAGTCAATGGAGCTGAGCTGTAGTATCTCACTCTGGAAGAGAAGAGCAGCCATGTTTATCCTTCAGCTGCACAGGTCAATATCAAGCTTCACCATTGGTTGTAAATCCCCTAAGGCTCTGATCACACCATGCTCATAGCCTGCACATTGGAGCAGGGATGGGGAACCTTCTGCCTGACAGCTGTTGCAAAACTACAACTCTCATCATGCATGGACAGCCAGAGATAAAGCTTTGGCTGTCCATGCATGATGGGAATTGTAGTTTTGCGACAGCTGGAGGGCTGAGGGTTCTCCGTCCCTGCATTAGGGCTAGAATACGCAAAGTCTACTAAGCTATTTAAAACTGTATACTAACATATACCGACCTCACAGAAGGCCGAGACTATTTTAAGCTAATAAATCCCTGCCAGGCTAACTGCCGTGAAGCCCCGCCTAGGTGACACTGACTCTTAAAGGGGTAGTTTACCAAAAAACATGGTTTTCTTTCAAATCTACTGGTGCCAGAAATATATATAGATTTGTTATTTACTTCTATTAAAAAATCTCCAGTCTTCCAGTACTTAGCTGCTGTATGCCCTGCAGGAAGTTGTTCTTTCTCAAGTCTGGAGAGTAGGAGAAAATTTTCTATGGTGATTTGCTGCTGCCCTGGACAGTTCCTGACATGGACAGAGGTGGCAGGAGAGAGCACTGTGTCACACTGGAGAGAATACACCACTTCCTGCAGGGCATACAGCAGCTGATAAGTACTGAAAGACTGGATTTTTTTAAAATAAGTAAACTACAAATCTCTGACACCAGTTGATTTGATTTTCGTTTTTGTAAACAACCCCTTAAAGTGATTAAATGCAGTGGGAATAAGTGGAGTGACATTATCACTTTAAGCAAAGACTAACAGCACCGTGTGAACAAAGCCTTTAGGAAGTTCTATTAACTTTGTTTTGTAGTTATATAACCAGCAAATATTTACTCTACAGTGTATACAAAAAGAATAAAATCACATACCAAGCAGAAAGCCGTCAACAAGCTGCTGTTGATGGATCCAATACTCAATTTAGGGTTTGTTTTTTAGTATCAAAACTTATGAAATAATTTATTGAAGTGTTTCTGGGTACAGAGGGCGCCTGGTCCTATGAGCGAACCTTGGAAGAAGCTGGATGCAGCCCTACGGCTGCCAGTAAAACATGGAAAAAGCGGTAGGCCAGGTTCATGTTCTCCAGGATTTCCCAGGGCTGCATCCAACTTTCACCTCAATTTTTATTTTTTTTCTTTAAATAAATAATAATGTCGGGATCTGTGTGTTCAGACCCCAGGAGAAGTTCTTGGCGCTTTTGCAGCCACTGAATCGTTCGTGCAGCCATTTAAATCCATTATCTTTTGTCTAGACCAGGGGTGTCACACGCTCAGGCCCTCCAGCTGTTAGAAAACTACAATTCCCATCATGCCCGGAAAGCCAGAGCCTGAAGGCCCTATTCCACGGAACGATTATCGGCCGTTACGGACGGATTATCGTCCCGTGGAATAGAAGGCAGCGAACATGTTGAAAGACAAACTACTCATACAGCAACAATCTGCTGCCGTCGCTTCATGGAATAGGAGCAGCGGCAGCAGACACTGCTGTATGCTATGGGCTTCCCGGACGATCTAGCGATCATCATTTGCTTTAAGTGCCTTAAAGGGGTATTCTCACCTAAAAATTACTACTTGTCAAATAATGCAAAAGTAAGCAATTTTAACAAATGCTTTACTTTTGCATTTTGGCCCTTTTTCTCTTTCCCTAGGTGGCGTGTCACCCAGGACCCTCGGGAGATGGTAAGTATACTTTTACCCCTCCTGCATCTCCCTCTCAGATGACTCCAGGGCTTGTGGATTGTCCCTAGGGTGGTCTGATCTCTGTAGGAGACATTGCCTCATCCCCTCCCCCCCTCGCCTGTACAGATCTGCCACTATCTCCTTCATGCTGCCCTGAGGCAGAGGTGCACAGCTGCAAGACCCAACTCAGTCTATTGTGCCATACCCCTCACAGCAGCACAGTCCTCTCTAACCCTTCTCTGCACTCATTGAGATGATCAGTGCAAAGTGTGATCAGTGAAGATCGGGGTCTGACACTTGTCGCACATGCAAGTGACTGGGTTTTGTGGTGCTGATGTACTATAGATATTGTAGGGAACGCTTAGGATTTATTAACATGAGAGAGATCTGCTGCAAATTCACGAGAAAAATAAAAAATAAAACAAACATATAATGGTAGCATCAAAGTGGATGGAAAAGTGTAAAAATCCCGTCCATATAGAGTCAGTCTGCAGGAGACACGCAGCATTTCTGGCCCCTGTGGCCTACAAGGTATTTCCACTGTCTCATAACTTTTTACAGTATATTGAATAATTACACACCTATAAGTAACTGAGCAAAGACACGCACAGCTGATCTTATACTGATCCTGAGTTAGACCTTATTCACATGACCTGTGTCACAATGACCAGAGAAACGCGGCACGGATAAAAGTGCAGCACCCCCGCCACCAGAAATGACACAAGCGCAGAAGACAACTACTCGCCTACTAACCCCCACCCCGGGGCAGGCTTCCATGAACATCGGCACAGTGGGGAGGGGGTGGCTCGGGGTTGGTACAGACTAGTTGTCTTCTGCACTCCTGTCAATAGGACTTGTCCTATTTTATTTACGTTGGGGGTTACGACACGGATTATGTGAATGGCTGCATTTATTTGAATGGTTCCTAAAATTGTCCATCCGTGATCATGGATCACCTGACATCTCTGCTGCAGAATAGTGAGTGCAGCTCTGGAGTATAATACAAGATATATCAGTATAGGAACAGTAGTGTGATGTATGTACACAGTGATTCCACCAGCAGAATAGTGAGTGCAGCTCTGGAGTATAATACAAGATATATCAGTATAGGAACAGTAGTGTGATGTATGTACACAGTGATTCCACCAGCAGAATAGTGAGTGCAGCTCTGGAGTATAATACAGGATGCAACTCAGGATCAGTAATGTATGTACACAGTGACTTCACCAGCAGAATAGTGAGTGCAGCTCTGGAGTATAATACAGGATGTAACTCAGGATCAGTAATATAATGTATGTACACAGTGACTCCACCAGCAGAAGAGTGAGTGCAGCTCTGGAGTATAATAAAGTCACTGGACATACTGTACAATATAAGGATGACTGATGGATATGAGGAAAGCGGCTTTCAGGTGACAAGCGTGCTCATGCACACTACATGGACACACCACTCCACAGACTCACCAACTCCTTTGCTTGCGGGGGCCTTCTTCATGTACCCAGGAGCTGTGTGACAAATTAAAGAACACCTACAAATGAAAAGTGTTCAACTCCATTTCAGCATCGCTGTACACAAACCAGGGGAGGGAGTCTATGCAACACAGAACCATATGAAAATGTTTTAACTACCCCAGGACACCCCAGCCCCCCACAGAGAAGAGATGGGGCACTTGTGGCCCTCCAGGTTTTGGAAAACTAATTCCCATCATGAACAGCTGGAGGTCCCCATCCCTCCCTTATAACACATACTTGTACTTGCAGTACCATTTCCTACCACAGCCAGAGCCAAAACTGCATACAAACTAATGCAACAGCGCCCCCAACCGTAAACTGGATATGATTTCAACAATACCTTGACAGCATGATCAATAGAAAACAGATGCCTATTGTGCTGACCAATATAATAATATTTAAAGGGTTCCTAAAAATAAGTCAAACGTCCCATGAAAAACTCAGGTTCCATAGCAGGTGAGAACCATTACTAGGGCTGGGCTCCAGAACAGGTAAGAAGGGCCTCACACAATGGTAAAGCCCTCGAAGCAGTCAAACACTGGCAGACACAATAATAATTTTTATATATGCAAAATGGTCGAGTCATTTCATAAATCCATTCTGCTGGTTGCTACTGGAAACAGTCAGTAAGCATGTCACCAGACACACCCTATGATACTGCGCTCCTGCATCAGATGACTGTACATGACCTAGAACAAGCTCTGTGCAAACACTGAACAGGTAGGGAATGCTGGAAGATTTCAGCTCTGAACTCTGAGCTCTGGAGAACTGTGAATGCAGCTTTGAAATATAAATATAACGTAGATATACACTGTTATACGTAATATAAGGGTCATATTATTAAAAGGGGAACTCCAGCAAAAGGTTTTCAAATCAACTGGTTTCAGAAAGTTATATAGATTTGTAATTTACTTCCATTTAAAAATCTCCAGTATTCCAGTACGTATCAGCTGCTGTATGTCCTGCATGAAGTGGTGTATTCTTTCCATTATGACACAGCGCTCTCTGCTGCCACTTCTGCCCATGTCAGGAACTGTCCAGAGCAGCAGCAAATCCCCATAGAAAACCTCTCCTGTTCTCCAGACTGTACAGAACACACCGCTTCCTGCAGGACACACAGCAGCTGATAAGTACTAGAAGACTTCAGATCTTTTGGTTAACTACTAGAGATGAGCGAACCGGGTTCGGCTTCGACTCGATCCAAACCCGAACGTTCGGCATTTGATTAGCTGGGGCTGCTGAACTTGGATAAAGCTCTAAGGTTGTCTGGAAAACATGGATACAGCCAATGACTATATCCATGTTTTCCACATAGCCTTAGGGCTTTATCCAAGTTCAGCAGCTGCCGCTAATCAAATGCCGGAAGTTCGGGTTCGGATCGTCTCGAGAATGATCGAGGTTCGCTCATCTCTATTAACTACCCCTTTAACCCCTTAACGGAATCGGGCGTAAATTTACGCCCTGATGCCGGTAAGGGAGTTCAGAGCGGGGCCGCGCGGCGACCCCGCTCTGAACCGCGGCGGTCCCGGGTGCCGCGTGTAGCCCGGGACCGCTGGTATTAGCGGGCACGGTCCGATCGCCGTGCCCGCTAATACAGTAATCAGATGCAGCTGTCAAACATGACAGCTGCATCCGATTACCGGACGCAGCGTCATCCCTGGTGTCTAGTGGGGAGATCGCTCCTCCGGGATGTTATCCCGGAGGAGCGATCTCCGTAACTGAAGCCGGCCGGGGACCGCTCCAAGATGGCGCCGTCCCCGGCTCGGCACTCGTTTACTTCCGGCTGCAGCAGCCGGAAGTAAACGAGTGCCTATCTCATGGATCTCTGCAGCATATATATGCTGCAGAGATCTCTATGAGAGATCAAAGCACTTATACTAGAAGTCCCCCAGGGGGAATAACCCTAACCCCAGGGGGAATAACCCTAGCCCCAGGGGGAATAACCCTAGCCCCAGGGGGAATAACCCTAGCCCCAGGGGGAATAACCCTAGCCCCAGGGGGGCTTCTAGTATAAGTGTTAAAAGTAAAAAAAAAAGTGTTATTAGTAAAAAGCCCCCTCCCCTAATAAAAGTCTGAATCACCCCCCTTTTCCCAGGTTATAAATAAAAGTAAATAAACAAACATGTTTGCTATCGCCGCATGCGTAATCGCCCGAACTATTAATCACATTCCTGATCTCGCACGGTAAACTGCGTCAGCGCAAAAAAATCCCAAAGTGCAAAATTGCGCATTTTTGGTCGCATCAAATCCAGAAAAATTGTAATAAAAAGCGATCAAAAACTCGTATATGCGCAATCAAGGTACATATAGAAAGAACGCATCATGGCGCAAAAACTGACACCTGACACAGCCCCATAGACCAAAGGATAAAAGCGCTATAAGCCTGGGAATGGAGTGATTTTAAGTGACGTATATTTGTTGACAATGGTTTAAATTTTTTACAGGCCATCAGATACAATATAAGTTATACATGTTATATATCGTTTTAATCATAACGACTTGAGGAACATATATAACAAGTCAGTTTTACCCCAGGGCCAATGACGTAAAAACACATTTCCCCCAAATAAACAAAATGCGGTTTTTTTTTTTCAATTTCACCACACTTTGAATTTTTTTTCTGGTTTTGCAGTGTTCTTTATGCAAAAATTCAGCCTGTCATTGCAAAGTACAATTAGTGACGCAAAAAATAAGGGCTCATGTGGGTTCCTAGGTGGAAAAATGCAAGTGCTATGGCCTTTTATGCACAAGGAGGAAAAACCGAAAACGCAAAAATCGAAATTTGCTCTGTCCTTAAAGGGTTAAAGGGATTATCCAGCATTAGAAAAACAGGGCCACTTTCTTCCAAAGACAGCACTGCTCTTGTCTCCAGTTTGGGTGCAGGTTTTTTAACTCTGTTCCATTGAAGAGAATGAAGCTTAATTATAAACAATTACTGACCTGGAGACAAAAGCGTTGCTGTCCCTGGAAGAAAGTGGACATGTTTTTGTAGCACTGGATAGCCCCTTTAAATAGATTTTTTCCAGAGTTATTAAAAACGTAGTTGCTTTTTTCCAAGAACAGCACCACCCCTGACCTCAGGCTGTTTGTGGTATTCTAACCTCGCCTCCTTTCACTACAAAGAAATGGAGCTGCAATACCACACACAACCTGAGGGCGTGTGGTGTGCTGTTTCTGGGAAAGAGAAAAAAAAAAAAAAAAAGATTTATCAAACATGGTGTAAAGTGAAACTGGCTCAGTTGCCCCTAGCAACCAATCAGATTCCACCTTTCATTTTCCAAAGAGTCTGTGGAATGAAAGATGGAATCTGATTGGTTGCTAGGGGCAACTGAGCCAGTTTCACTTTACACCATGTTTGATAAATCCACCCCTATGTTTTTCCAACATGGATGGACAACCCCTTTAAGTCCTCAAGAAACCAAAGACATGAGCAGAGCATGGTATCCTATAACACCGCCATCCACCTACAGCAAAGAAATCAATGGGCAGAGATGCGGCTGTTAACCCACTCAATGCCGGGCCTGAGGACAGATCACATCACCACAGGAAATCGATGTACATAGGTTTGTTTTTTGTGGTTTTGATTTCCTGGTCGGCTCCTGTATCACGTATCTCAGATCTCCCGCCTGTCCTGTCATAGCTACACCTGCATCACCAGGAAATCCAGGCGAAACCCTTACCGGAATCCCCCATTGTATGACGGACCGGCTTTGTTACTTAGAATAAGGTTACAGAGTGAGATTGTAAAGCAGATCAGTCACAGGACGCAGGGAGGATGAGGAGATTTGTACCACTAGATCAGCTCTTCAGCTGCTGCAAAACTATAACTCCCATCATGCCTGGACAGCCAAAGCTAAAGCTTTTTCTTTCAAATCAACTGGTTTCAGAAAGTTATACAGATTTGTAATTTACTTCTGTATAAGAATCTCAAATCTTCCAGTACTTATCAGCTGCTGTATGTCCTGCAGGAAGTGGTGTATTCTCTCCAGTCTGACAGTGCTCTCTGCTGCCATCTCTGTCCATGGAACCCTATGAGCCAGATCCACTAACAAAGTGACTCTCGCAGACCAGCCTCCTCCAGGGATTACAGGGTTTGCCTTTTGTTCTCTAATAATCGGCCTCCACACATTGACTTGAGTCTGCAGAGGGTAATGGGGGAGAGGGGGCTGCCTATATACACCGTCTCCTATATACTCCTAGACTAGACAAGTCTTGTCTGTGTTATTGCACATCACCTGTCCAGCTTGTGTGACTCACTAGGAGGCATTAAAGGGGGTGGGTCACCTACATTTTCTGTTATTGATAAGAGTCAGATACTAAAACCGGTTTTATTTTAATCTATTTTGATTTTTTTTTTCTTTCACCATTTGTACATTGTTATGGGGGTGGCCATCTTGCCTGATCTGCTCTTAACAGCATTTAGTGACATGCTTTACAGCAAGCCTCATGGACATAGATGACAATAGACAGACTGTCCCCTTGGGAGACATTACTGAGCGCGCTCTGTGACCTGTGAGGAGGTTATTCCACAGGGAGCCGCTATTGTCTCCTCTATCTACTGGTGTCACATGATGCTGCAATGCTGTACATATCACTTTACAGCAGCCTCCTCTTATCACCACAGACACAACAGAACGTCTCTGCTTACTATTAGAGTGTTATTACACGGGCCAATGGGGGCCCAATAACTTTAAATGAGCGCTGATCTGCTAGATCGGGCTTGTTTACTGGGCCTATTACACGGCCCGATAATCGTTTAACAAGGGCTGCATGGACATCAATACAGATGTTCTTGCTTAAACTTTATACTTTACCTATCCATGCTGCAGGGCTTCTCTCGCGCTCTGCTTCTCAGAGTCCTGCGCGCTCCAGCTTCAGAGCGGCCTGTCTGACCTGTCCGCGGTGGTCCAGGCCAGTGATTGGCTGAGCGGCCTGTCTGCGCTCTGAAGATGGAGCGTGCAGGACCCGGGGAGAAGCACACCGCAAGAGGAGCCCTGCAGCATGGATAGGCAATGTAAATAGTTAGTCAACGGCCACGCATCGCTATTACAAGTAGCAATGCGCGGTCAGCGCCCGACAATTATAGGTTCACACCTATATCAATGATCAGCCAATGGTCATCGTATTTATTCTAAGGAGCGATAATCGCCCGAATCGGGCCAATACGGCTGAAAATCGCTCCGTGGAATGGGCCCCTTAGCCCCAGTGGGGAGAATGAGAACTGCAGGATATCAGGATTATTTTATAATATAGATAGAAAAAGGGAAAATTAGAAAAAAAAGTCCTTTTCTGATGGCACCTACCCTTTAAGATGGGACCCATCCTGCAACTTTAGCACAACAGCTCAGAACGGTAACGCCGCTGCACTTTTCCTAGTCCGCTGCAAGAAACCGCAATGCAGACTGTAGTACAATTCTGCTCCAGACCGGCCGGACGTCCTGGGTCACGATTTTTAGGGTGTTTCCATATAGCTGCTATAATGTAGAAACGTCTATAGGGGAAGCTGATAGGTGGAGGGTTCCTTTGATTTTCTCCAGAAGCAGAAGAGAGAAAGTGACAGGACTGTCCCAGCATTGGCAGCAGCTACAGAGACACCAAAGAGGCTGCACTTCCCATTTGAGCGCTGTGCCGGCATTTTCACTTTCAATTTTTAGACTTTTAACCCACGCCAGGCGACTTCCACTATGAGCAGCGACCAATACAGTCCCTAAACTACTTTCTAGTAATGGAAATGTGAACGCTATAACCTGGGCTTAAAGGGGTTGTTCACCAATTTTTTTTTCTTTCAAATCAACTGGTGCCTGAAAGTGACAGATTTGTAATTTACTTCTATTAAAAAAATCTTGTCTTTCTGTACTTATCAGCTGCTGTATGTCCTGCAGGAAGTTGTGTATTCTCTCCAGTGCTCTCTTCTGCCACCTCTGTCCATATCAGGAACAGTGCAGAGCAGGAGAGGTTTTCTATGGGGATTTGCTGCTGCTCTGGACAGTTCCTGACATGGACAGAGGTGGCAGCAGAGAGCACTGTGTCAGACTGGAAAGAATACACCAATAATTCCTGCAGGACATGCAGCAGCTGATAAGTACTGGACGACTGGAGATTTTTTTTTTTTTTTAATAGAATTACAAATCTATATACAACGTCCTGAAACCAGCTGATTTGAAAGAAAGCTGTAGCCGGTTTAATTATTATTATTCATCATTTAGAATATTTTGCTCTGAGCAGTTTGTAGAAGCAGTGTAGCCGCGTCCCCTTCAGCCACTAGTCACAGTGTAGCATCAGCTGCTATGTATCCAGTAAGTGTTGTATAGAGGGAAGCTGTAACAATGTAACCATCATCCCCTGCACTGATTTCTGTGCTACAATGTGTTAGGACCATATAGCATCATCTGCGACACTGTGATAGCTACACTCAAACACACCATTTAACCAAGGGATATATACCGGTATTAAAAGGAAATTAGGTTACTATTACACGGCGCGTTAATCGGACGAATTGGGCCGCTCCACGTAATAAATACAATGATCACGGATGACAACGATCATCGGCTGATCGGTGATATAGGTTTGGACCTATTTTCGGCGGGCGCCGACCGTGCACCGCTACGTGTAATAGCGGTGCGCAGCCGGCGACTGACGATTTACATTACCTATCCACGTTACAGGGCTGCTGCTGCGGTCTTAGTTTCCCCGGGTCCCGCACGCTCTAGCTTCAGCTGACAGTTCAGCTGACAGGCCGCCCGGCGAGCCACAGGCCGCGGCGGTCCCAGCCTGTGATTGGCTGAGCGGCCTGTCAGCTGACAGGCCGCCCGGCGAGCCACAGGCCATGGCGGTCCCGGCCTGTGATTAGCTGAGCGGCCTGTCAGCTGAACTGTCAGCTGAAGCTAGAGCGTGCGGGACCCGCGTAGAAGACCGCAGCAGCAGCCCTGTAACGTGGCTAGGTAATGTATATAGTTAAGCAACGATATAACGATGTCTGCAGTCCTTGTTTAACGATTATAAGGCCATGTAATAGGTCCAGTAAATGAGCGATGACCTAGCAGATAGCTGCTTGTTTGCAGGTATTATCGGGCCCCCATCGGCCCGTGTAATACCACCCTTAGACTTCCTGACATGTTTCACCAGGTTACTTGAGTATTCAGGGAAGAGCGCCGACTTTTCTACATTTCCCAGGAACTCTGCTGCTGTTATTGCTGTTTTGACTTCGCTTAAAGGGGTACTCCAGCGAATTTTTTTTTTCTTTCAAATAAACTGATGCCAGAAAGTTTATAGATTTTTAATTAAACCTCCAGTCATGCATGCATGCATGATATATATATATATATATATCATGCATGCATGCATGACTGGAGGTTTAATTAAAAATCTATAAACTTTCTGGCATCAGTTTATTTGAAAGAAAAAAAATATATATACATACACACACACACACTGTAGTACCCCTTTAAGTAGTACCCCTTTAATCTGCTTTGCAGAAGTTGTCTGTAGTCACTTCTACTGAGAGAGAGTGAATCCAATACAGTAATAGGGCGATATAGTCCTCAAAGTTTAGTTCATAGTGGATTTAAGGGTATATTTACCTTCTGCTGACTTATTGCAGGATTGTCGGCCACTGTCCATGCATACCTGCAAAAATCCATGCGACATCCCCCTTTAGGAACTGCAGACATTCCTGCATAAACCTGCTGCACATGACTAAAAAAAACGAAGCCCCGGGAAGCAGAGGAGCCCTGGGTTACCGCTTCACCTGTCTTTTCTGCACCGTCATTAGTTAAAGGGTAACTAACCTACAAAGAAAACTTGTGTAATAGCAATAGTCAGATCAGCGGGGTCGGGGTGCCAAGAGAAGCACTGTGACAGTCCCACATTGTTAGGAGCTGCTGGGCTGACCCCTGGAGTGGTGGGGTTAGCAGAGGATAGACCAATAGACTCTCTAAGGCAGGGGTAGGGAACCTTGGCTCTCCAGCTGTTGCAAGACTACAACTCCCATCATGCCTGGACAGCCAAAGCTTTAGATTTGGCTGTCCAGGCATGATGAGAGTTGTAGTTTTGCAACAGCTGGAGATCCAAGGTTCCCTTACGCTAATCTAAGGATTCATACGCAGTCAGTGGGTACAGCGCATGCAATCATCCCAGTAATCAGCTGGGGTCTCAGGAGCTGAACTCCCACTGCTGAAGACCTCTGGTTTATTACCTTTTCAAAGGTTTCACTTAAAGGAGTTTAAAGAGACAAAACAAAGTTTTCCTCTGCTTGTCTTTCCCACAAGCCCCTTGTAGACCTCCCCAGGAGCGCTGCCTGGGGGGCTGGATAGGAAACCTTTCATTTGCACACCAATCAGTCAGGGTGTATTTGTTGTCCACATTCTGGGGCAGCCATTGTATGTATACACAGGGGCGGGGAAGATGCTAAAGGATCCCGGAGCCAATTTAACTTTTATAGTGTCTGGAAGAAGAGGATCTTTAATCCCTCGAAGTAATGTACATATCAATGACCCACCGCAAACAAAGGTAGTAAGGACCCTCCCCACCCCCCAAGGTTTGTTGGCTGCAAAATACATCTGGATAGCCTAAAAAACAGTATACCGCCACATACCTACAGGTCAGAGAGTCACTATTCGCCATAAGAAAATAAAATAATATGGTGCCATGTTCTATCACCTGCTGTATTCGGGGAGAATATGAAGCTATACAACACCTGACCAGAGCACCATATGGCGGCAGAGTTCCTAAAGGCTTCCATACGCATCGCACATAGGGTCCTCCTGACTCTTGCAACAAATATCAATTAAAAAGGAGGATCGGGCCTGTTAAATCTGATACTTTTGTTTTCTTACAAGGGATTGTTCATCAATTTTCTTTTGTTTCAAATCAACTGGTGCCAGAAATTTGTAATTTACTTCTATTAAAAAAAAATCTCCAGTCTTCCTGCTGGACATACAGCAGCTGATAAGTACTGGAAGTGGTATATTCTTTCCAGCCAGAGGGGTTATCTATGGGGATTTGCTGCTGCTCTGGACAGTTCCTAACATGGACGGAGGTGGCAGCAGAGAGCACTGTGTCATACTGGTGAGGATACACCACTTCCTGCAGGACATCCAGCAGCTGATAAGTACTGGAAGACTGGAGATTTTTGTAATGTAAGTAAATTTCCTATCTCTGGTACCAGTTGATCTGAAAGGGAAAAAAAAAAAAAAAAGGTTACCACCACCTTTAAGCTATAATCCGTCTGGAAAGGCCTCCCTCTCCTTCAGCCATTGGCAACACGCCTGCTTAGTGAGCTCAGTGAGCAGGTATAAAGGAGATGGTGAGATCACTAATGGTGGTTTTACACCGAACGATTATCGTTTGAATTTTTACGATAACAATCGCACTTGAGCGATAATCGTACGTGTAAACACAGCCAAACGATCAAACGACGAGCGAGAAATCGTTCATTTCGATCTTTTAACATGTTCTCAAATCGGCGTTGGTTGTTCGCAAAAAATTTGCAGATCGTTCCGAGTGAACAGTTTCAACAATTTCACCTATGTGTGAGAGAGGCTAAAACGATCGCATAACGATTTTTCCGTACAATGTATCGTTCCGTCTAAACGCTGATCGTTCTAAAAAAAACCAAAAAAAAACCATTGTTCATTTAAAATCGTTAATCGTGCAATCGGGTGAATTATCGCTCCGTGTAAAAGGACCATTAGGCCAGCTTTAGCTTCCAAGTACAAGGGGTTATCCAGGATTGGAAAAACATGGTTGCTTTCTTCCAAAAACAGCACCACACTGGTATCTGGTATTGCGGCTCAGTTCCACTCATGTGAATGGAGCAAAGTTGTAATATCACAGAAAACCTGAGGAGAAGTATAGCGCTGGAAAAAAGCAGCCATGTTTGTGTAATCCAGGATAACTACACTTCACGGGGCCTGTCCAGCAGCACACAGACACTGTGCAGCTCTCACGTATATGCATGGACCCCGAGGGTACGGGATAGCCGGAATATATTGCTATTAAAAATAACAGCGTGAGCTGTAAGCAATTGTGCGCCGAAAAACATTGGGGGAGATTTATCAAACATGGTGTAAAGTAGAACTGGCTCAGTCGCCCCTAGCAACCAATCAGATTCCACTTTTCCGTTTCCAAAGAGTCTGTGAGGATTGAAAAGCGGAATCTGATTGGTTGCTAGGGGCAACTGAGCCAGTTTCACGTTACACCATGTTTGATAACTAACCTCCACTGTGTGAACCCGGCCTTATACAAAACTAATCCAGAGCCAGTTAGCTGAATTAAACTTTCACCGACCCAAAAAAGTAAATAAATAAATCAGACCGTGATCTTTGGCGTGATACGTTTGCCATTTCTTAACCAAAACTTTTTACTCAAAGAGTTGCTTTAGCTATGCAAATCATGCTACAAATGTTCAATATGTCCCCCTCGGTTTTCAACAACGCTCTCATGGAAGACCCAGGTTGTTGTCCATTACTACAACTTTCCAACATTCCCGGTAATCCTGGTCCTTTGAGATGAGAGTGTGAATAGGCTGTGCGGTTATAATGGCCGATCACCCGTAAAAACACAGTTTATGCAGATAAAATAGCGCCACCTAGAGGCAACTTTTTGAAGAAAACTAAAACAGCAAGCGCATTGTTGAATTTTTATCTCATTTGGCGCAGCACAACACCAAGTCTTATTCCGCTAAGCCCATACTTCTATTAACCAGACGGACATGACGAGTGATCTACTAAAGCCGTGCACTGTGGAAAAAAAGAAAAAAGTTTCATCTTCTTCCCTTCCCAAGTCACTTGTAAGCAAACGCCCCCTATTAGTAACCAACCCCGACCATTCATCCAGAAATAAACCTAGGAAAACACTTGACGGATCCCATCAGCAGCAGGCGAGGAGGGCGAAAGAATCCGCAAACAGTTCACGTATAATCCCCCCCTATTAACCCGCAGTGCCAGGGTTTTATTTCATTGGCTTCTCCGGCCACCGGCGAGGCCTGGAGGGCTGCACTGCTAAAATAAGGCTTTCCTAAAAGAACGTTTTAAATAGCTCGGTGTATATCGTCAGCGCCGCGCCAATCAATACCCGGCCTGACTGTGCAAAAGGCAAGAGGGGGAAAAAAGGAGGGCAGTGAGTAATTCCAGCCTGGAGAAGGTATATGTGCGGAGGGGGGAGGAGGGGGGTGAAGCTGGAGGACAGACTGCAGCAATGCAAAAAATAAACTACTAACTCATCTGCAAAACTACAACTCCCAGCATGCCTGCACAATGGGAGTTGTAGTTGTGCAGCAGCTGGACACTTTGTAACAAGATAATATATGGCCAAATGGGTAACAATAATGCAAACAAATTATAAATATGTAACCAGCAATCTGATCAATAAGAATGGGACTAAATCCTGCAAAATTAGAATTAGGAGACAAATTAAATGCATGCACTTTAACCAGTTGCTGCCTGGAGGAAAGGTGCAGCTTTGTGCACAGACTTTGAGAAGTGTAATGTGCAGCAGCAGCCATGTCTATTGCACTAGGAGTGGTGATCTACAGACATGTTGCATGGAAGCCCTGCCTTGCAGGAACTCTGCAGAAGGGCAGCCAGCAAACAGGAAATGCAACTGCACCAGGGGAGGCTCAAACTTCCTAATGCACTTGCCCCCAGCTGCCTGCAGCCATGCACTCTCATATGCACACGGGGGATTTTGCATTTGCTCCGTGCAAACTCCACAATGTCGCTCCCTTACCTCCTTTCCCAGGCTGAGACATTCTCCCCTTCGCTTTGCTGGGAGGGGGGAGGGGTGCACAAAGACTTTGCCTCTCCTCTCTCTCTCTTTCTCTCTCTGTAGTTTTACAACAAAGATGCAAACTGCAGGGCAGCTCGGGCTCCTGGTGCAGGGCAGCTCGGGGTTGCAGGAGGTGCTTGCACAGGGCTGCAGCTGGATTGCACAGCACAGCTCCCCCCTTTGGCTGGGCTGCAGGGATGGCCGTCCTCTCCGCTCCGTGGAATAGATTTGCAGCACTTGCAGCCGAGATCCCGGGCTCTGCACCTACATGATGGGCCAAGGGCTGCCAGCTGAAAAGCTCCAAACTTGGAATCGGGGGGAAGCACGGCGCATGCGCGGTTTCTTGGGAGCGCTCGCGGGGCATGGCGGGACGTGTAGTTCTAGGGTGAGGCATTCGGAGGCCCGCCCTTTTATACCCTCCCACTCACTTCCCATTCGCCTACGAACACCGGTTTCCCGAGTAGGGTGAACCCACTGACCCTAACGCTGCGGGTTTCTGCAGAAATGTCGCAGAATTTGAGGATTTTTCCCGTCATAGAGGTCTCGGGTGAGACTTTGTCCGGCGCCGCGCTGTGCAATAAAGTTTTCATTGACGCGCCAGATAATCTGTGACTGGAAATAGTGAGGGGAAGTGAGGCCGGGACTGGGGGGGACCTCAACCCTGTGAGGCCGGGACTGGGACCAAAGACTGTGCAGCCGAAACTGGGGGACCTCAACACTGTGAGGCCGGGACTGGGGGCCCAAACACTGTGAGGCCGGGACTGGGGACCAAACACTGTGAGGCCGGGACTGGGGGGGCCCAAACACTGTGCAGCTAGGATTGGGGGCCCAAACACTGTGAGGCCGGGACTGGGGACCAAAGACTGTGAGGCCGGGACTGGAGGGGGCCAGAACAATGTGAGGCCGGGACTGAGGACCAAAGACTGTGCAGCCGGAACTGGGGGGGGGACACTGTGAGGCTAGGACTGGGGGCCCAAACACTGTGCAGCTAGGACTGGGGGGGCCCCAACACTGTGAGGCCGGGACTGGGGGGGCCCAAACACTGTGCAGCTAGGACTGGGGGGGCCCAAACACTGTGAGGCCGGGACTGGGGGGGCCCAAACACTGTGAGGCCAGGACTGGGGGGGCCCAAACACTGTGCAGCTAGGACTGGGGGCCCAAACACTGTGAGGCCGGGACTGGGGGGGCCCCAACACTGTGAGGCCGGGACTGGGGGGGCCCCAACACTGTGAGGCCGGGACTGGGGGGGCCCAAACACTGAGGCCGGGACTGGGGGGGCCCAAACACTGTGAGGCCGGGACTGGGGGGGCCCAAACACTGTGAGGCCGGGACTGGTGACCAAACACTGTGAGGCCGGGACTGGGGACCAAACACTGTGAGGCCGGGACTGGGGGGGCCCAATCACTGTGAGGCTGGAACTGGGGGACCTTAACACCGTGAGGCCAGGACTGGGGGGGCCCAAGCACTGTGCAGCCGGGACTGGGGGCCCAACCATTGTGAGGCCGAAACTGGGGGACCTCAACACTGTGAGGCCGGGACTGGGGGGGACCTCAACACTGTGAGGCCGGGATTAGAGGGCCCAAACACTGTGAGGCCGGGACTGGGGGGGCCCAATCACTGCAGC
This sequence comes from Dendropsophus ebraccatus, assembly GCF_027789765.1. Lineage (NCBI taxonomy): Eukaryota > Metazoa > Chordata > Amphibia > Anura > Hylidae > Dendropsophus > Dendropsophus ebraccatus. The sequence goes on along the minus strand of NC_091467.1, from coordinate 69,914,790 downwards.
CGGGACTGGGGGGGCCCAATCACTGTGAGGCCGGGACTGGGGGGGCCCAAACACTGTGAGGCCGGCACGGGGGGACCCAACACTGTGATTACCGTGACTCGGGGACCAAACACTATGAAGCTGGGGGGGGGCCCTCAATACTGTGAGATTGGGGAAGGGTGTCCCCCAACATTGTGAGGCTGGGGAGTCCCCAATACTGTGAGGCTGGAGCTGCGGGGTTCCCACCTCTATGAGGGCAGGTAGATGGTTGTGGAATATTAGTCATATCTGTTTCTGGGAACATTGGGTGGCACTCAGCTTTTCTGGTGTCCTGAGTAGTTTTACGCCATGACGTGACTGGACTGCTGGGTAAGGCACTGTTCACATCACATTTTAGCACAGCGTAGCCATAATGTGTATATGCCGCAGCTCTTTACAATTCTGAGCGTCCATACATAGATAAATCAGATATTACAGTAATACAGGTGAGGGAGCAAGAGCTTACAATCTATAGCGGGGTCTGGGTTTACAGCTGTATACATTTAATAAGGGATATACACTCCTTTTCTTTTCGTGCATAAAGTCACAAGTTAAAAGGGGTTATCTAGTGCTACAAAAACATGGCCTCTTTCTTTTAGAGACAGCATGATGCTTGCTTCCAGTTTAGGTGCGGTTTGCAATTAAAGGGGTTATCCAGCGCTACAAAAAACATGGCCACTTTCCCCCTACTGTTGTCTCCAGTTTGGGGGTTTTGGGGTTTTGAAACTCAGTTCCATTGAAGTAAATGGAGCTTAATTGCAAACCGCACCTGAACTGGAGACAAGAGTAGGGGGAAAAGTGGCCATGTTTTTGTAGCGCTGGATAACCCCTTTAAGCTCCATTCACTTCAATGAAACTGAGCAGCAAAACCCTGCCAAAGCTGGAGACAAGAGTGGGGCTGTCTCTGGAAGAAAGTGGCCATGTTTTTATAGCGCTGGATAACCCCTTTACACTAAAAAAACAAAAAAAAACAAAACATTTGTTTTGATCCTTTTTTTGCAATGGAAGTCAATGGAGAAATAAATCCAGACGGATGCACACAAATGCATCAGTTTTTTTCATCCGTTTGTTTCCGTTAAACAGATTACAAAAACCCAGTGTGAATCCAGCCTAATCCTGGATAATAATAATATTTATTTGTATAGCGCCAACAGATTCCGCAGTGCTTATTTAAATATATAAATAAATTACAGGTTATATATTAAATTATACAATGAATAAATTATAGGGGGATAACCCCTTTAAATAGGTTATCCCAAGATCAAGATGGGGGATATATAGCTGATGGTGAGGTCTGACCACTAGGACCCCCACTGATCCTGAGAACGGAGGTTGGATGCCACCAGGGGCTCAGCAATGATCAGAAGCCGAACTAATGGAGTTCTGGCCATTCCATTCATTCAGGGGGCAATTGATCTCCACCAGTATGTATGTCAGTATATGTGATATATTCCCCACCGTCTGATGACCGCTCACGTTGTATCTGCATATGCATTTCTGTTCTACTAATAAGTCTGTGTTCACATTTGCCTCAGAGGCTCCTTCGTAGATTCCATACAGAGCCAGGTGGGTCTTCTGTGCACCAGACACCATTGGATCCTAACCGACCCCATTGACTTTAATGGGGTCTGTTTGGTTTCCAGCTGGTGTCCTGTCTTTTACAGGATTTTACCCAGAGAAAATGTACTTTTTTTAATAATTTTTTTTGGTCAGGAGATTCTGACGCAGATGTTTATGAAACCTAAAACATACAGTGGTGAAGCCGTGCATAGTTACCAATTGACTGATCCGATCTACTACAGGCAATATCCCAAGTTTCACATAGATACCCTACCCCATGGGACATTCTCAGATTCCATGGGGGTTTAAAAGTTTGGACACCAGCTTCCTATCACCTAACCTGTTGTTAGAGGGATAACTTTTGATCTTGGGATAATCCCTTTAGCAAACTTGTGATAACATGTGGTCTGCTTCACAACCTATGCATTGTATGTTCAGGATGTAAAAGTGTTTACAAAACTAACTGGTAAAGGGAAACTGTCAGCAGTCTAGACGAATCTGGGGGCCATATTAAGGTCCTTTTACACGTACAGATACATCGCTTAAAGGGGTACTCCAGCGAAAATCTTTTTCTTTCAAATCAAGTGGTTTCCAAAAGTTAAATAGATTTGTATTTTACTTCTATTTAAAAATCTCCAGTCTTCCAGTACTTATCAGCTGCTGTATGTCCTGCAGAAAGTGGTGTATTCTTTCCAGTCTGACACAGTGCTCTCTGCTGCCATCTCTGTCCATGTCAGGAACTGTCCAGAGCAGCAGCAAATCCTCATAGAAAACCTCTCCTGCTCTGGACAGTTCCTGACATGGACAGAGGTGGCAGCAGAGAGCAGTGTGTCAGACTGGGGAGAATACGCCACTTCCTTTAGGACATACAGCAGCTGATGAGTACTGGAAGAATGGAGATGTTTAAATAGAAGTAAATCACAAACCAATTTGGGAAAAAAAAAGATTTTGGCTGGAGTACCCCTTTAAGCACTTATTTAGCGGGTGACAATGATTTTTTTTTTAAATGATAGACGTTTTAAGGAAATTATAAACATCAATACGATCGTAATTGTGTGAACGACACTGAAAGACCAGTAACAATGATTTTGATCTCAGTTCAAAAAGATTCGATCATGGCCACACCAAAAGATTATTGCTTAAATTCGACCGATTTAACAATTTATTGCACGATAATCGGCCCGTGTAATAGGTACTTTAGACAGCCTGACGTTTACTGTAAGCCAACACCGATCTGCTTGATCCCCGCTCTGTTACTGAGCCTCTTTTGTTCACCTCGCATCCCAGAAAAAAATTAGGAATAAAAAGTGATGTGGCCCCAATAAAAACCACTGCATTGGGAGCTGAAGGGAAAGAAATAGAACCACAGCAAGGCAAGGGGTAAATCATATAAGCAGCCCTGGTCTAAGTAGTGAACCTTAGCTGGTGGTCGTGACAGGCTAAAGAGAGGCCAGAGAGGGGATTACAGTAAGGAAGGGGTACATCAGCTCTTCACACAGCTGCCCAGAACTTTATAAGTTGCCAGTAATAAGAGGTAAAGCTTGATTTTACCTTTCAGGCACAGTGTGGACCCTCAGGAGCCGCCAGGTAGGCTCACAGATTACATGCGCACAGCCTAGGCTCTCTCCTGCACTTGACATTATCTTGCCCCTATATCCTGTATTCTGTCCTGGTGTCTCTGCTCCTAGAGACAGACTGAGCCTAAAAAGAGACAGTGAACTGCCAGTGAAAGTGAGACCCCTCGTGGCTAAAACTTTGGACACATTTTTCAGATGGTTAGAAGAAAAAAAAAATTTAAACAATAAAATTCGAGAGTTTCTTGTGAGCGCTCCTGTTGTGTGATGATCTCAAGTTGTATAAAAGTTAGTGTTCATTTGAAGTGTACCTGTCATTTAGAAAAAACTTGATCAGGAAAACAAGAGGAGAGAATCATGAAAAAAACAAGCAAAAATATACACCAGTACAAAGCAAAGACAGAAGCTAATGGTCACAGAGCATGCTTTACCAAAGTGTCCCATACAAAGAATAGGATTTTACGGTGTCAATGAAGCTTTCCGCAGATTACTGTCACAGGCTGCTTCACATAATCTAATGGCTATTCGAATGCCAATATGTATTAGGGGAGGCTTTATGTCTGCATGCCGCAGTGTTACCAATATTTATCTGTAATTGGATCAGGGCTTCTGAAGCCCTGCAGTTCCAAACACAGTCACTGGTGGCAGCAGAGGGGCCGTGTCACTCTTACTGCTGCCAGTGAATGAAAACATTAAAAAAAAAAAAAAAAAAAAAACTTTTTTGGCCTTGATGACAGAGCTAAATTACATTTTTGCATTTTCAATTTTTCCGTCACCTTTTAAGAGCCAAAACTCTTATTTTTCCATCTACAGGGCCATGTAAGGGCTTGGGTTTTTTTCACGAACAAGTGTACTTTGTAATGACACCTTTCAATCTACCACTAAATGTTTGACAAAGCCCCTAAAAAAATTTGTTTTGCAGCTGTTTTTTTTTTTGTGCCAAAATGCAGCAGTTTTATGCAAATTGTGGCCATAATGTGCATAAAACAGCCGCATTTTTAATGCCAAGATGATGGCCTTCCCAAAAGAAAACTGCCCAAAAGCGGTCAAGGAAAGACGTTCTGGGAACATAGCCTCAAACTTTTTTGTTGAAAATAATAGTAATAATGCCCCTATTGTGACTTCTATAACCTGTTTGGGGGCGATGTGATCTATAGTTTATGTTGGTACAATATTGGTATAGATTGGGATTTTTGATTGCTCTTTATTAATTTTTTTTCTGATATATAATGTGACCAAAATGAGCAATCCTGTTGATTTTTTATTTTTTTTTCTACATATTTCTTGTTATTTTATTTATTTATTTATTTATTTTTACATATTTTTAATTGTATAATGGTTAGGAAAAAAAATAGTATAGTACCGCGTTAGCCAGAAAAATCCATATCGTGGTACAAACTTGTGATCAAAGTATTTTAGGAGTGATACCTTTATTGAATCTGGAAAGCTCACAGCTCTAACAATTTTTTGTTGGCCAATAAAGGTATCACTCCTAAAATATTTGATCACAAGTATTTACCACGATATAATTGTATAATGGAAAGGGGGAGGGTGGTTGTAATTTATTGGACTTTCTTTGGATTTTTTTTTATTTTTTTAACACTTTTTACATCCTCTTAGGGGACTTTTATAAGCAGTCGTTAAATTGCTTATACTGGTCAATGCTAAACCATTGCATAGCATTGATCAGTGATTTTTGCTCCCTGCTACTAGAGTCTGTCTGAAGCTTGCAATAGAAGCTTGCCGAGCTTGTTATAGATCACAGTGTTAATGGTGGGCAGCAGCGTGATTGTGCTGTAGCTGTACGGCAGGAGTCATTATGAGGCTAATAAAGTTATATTGAACAGTTATAGAACTTATTGAAAAATTGTAAAAACAAATATTATTTTGGCACTTTAGTGGAGATATAGCCTGGCTGCTGTGGATTACAAATCTGCTCAAAGGGAACTTGGTCCAATTGGGCTAGACTCGGCTACAGTGCTCTCTGCTGCCACCTCTGTCCATGTCAGGAACTGTCCAGAGCAGAAAACTTTTACCTATGGGGATTTGTTGCTGTTCTGGACAGTTCCAGACATGGACAAAGGTGGCAGCAGAGAGCACTGTGTCAGACTGGAGAGAATACACCAGTTCCTGCAGAACATACAGTAGCTGATAAGTACTGGAAGATTTTTAAATAGAAGTAAATTACAAACCTATATAACTTTCTGGCACTAATTGATTTAAAATAATTTTTTTTTACAGGAATACCCTTTAGTGGGGAACACAGTAAAAGGTTAAACTCTTTCTATTCAAGTTTTTCTCTGTGTTGGTTATACTCCTGGTTTTGGCCAAAAATACTCTGTGTGAACATAGTCATAAAGGGGTATTTCCCTCGCATAGTCTTTCCTTCCCAGCCCCCTCTGACCTGTTTGCGTGGCTAGTTGCACACATAGCATAGGCCAGCAAGGTGCCTCATTCACATAACTCCTGGAGTTCATAGCTGACAGATATGTGAAGTGTATGGCCAGCTTTACCCTAAACACAATGCCCTGCGTAGCAAACCTCTCACAACCAAGCACACATAATAGCTGCACCATAGGGGCAGCATAATATAATATACAATAAGCAGGTAATACCGTAGGTTGCTTGGCCTCCTTTATGCACATAGCAAAGTTTTGCAAGGGGCCTGATACCATAAGGCAGGGTTCACACTAGTGTAATACAGATGCATTTATACATCTATTACAACCACAAGCCCCAGCCCACCCATGATGTCCAGAATTGACAGCTGTCAGTGTTACGCTAGTGTAACCTAAGGGTCAGTGAGCGAAAAAATATGTGTGTAATTGGAGTCATGAGCTCATAGGGCGAGAACAAGATCAGGTTGCATTGCAGTTTTCTCCATTACCACTGGACACTGAGGGGATGCATTTACCCGCTGCAATGCAACCTGATGCGGGGCTGTTTTGACCCATAGATTTCAGAGTTGGATCTGCAATATACCTGTGTTCATGAAGCCCTATACATTATTAGGCTATGGTCACACTACGTAAGTACGTAATTTCTGCGGTACTTGTGTAGTGCTGCAGGCTGAGGGAATCCCGGCTAGTGGTGCCGCGAGAAACTGACATGTCAGTTTTCTGCAGCCGCTATTCACTGAATAGCGACCACAGAAAACCCTGTGAGATCACACAATGGAGCGCACGGCTCCAACCGCATTTTCTGTTGTGTGCAGTGGGGAGTTCTGATGCGAGTACACACTGATGTGCCCGCATCAGAACTCAGTAGCGCTAAAGATCATCTCTCCAGTACTGCAGTACCGGCCAGGATGATCTGTTCTGAGACCGGCCATTCCATGACCAGGCCAGGTCACGGAACAGACGGTCTCTTACCAAATGTGAACATAGCCTGATAGCGTTAACCTCATGAATTTCTCCTCCTATGACATTTGCATTAATAATACAGCGGAGGATGTAGAGAACTACACTGTAGAAATTCAGCGTTACTCCATAGTTATAGTTAGTAGAGACCCCTGGATATTACATGAACACATATGTGACTAAGGGTCCATTTACACAGAAAGATTATCTGACACAGATTTGAAGCCAAAGCCAGAACCAGACTATAAACAGAGATCAGGTCATAAAGGAAAGCCTAAGATTTCTCCTCTTTTCAAAACCATTCCTGGCTTTGGCTTCAAATCTTTGGCAGATAATCTTTCTGTGTAAATGGACCCTAATATGAATTACTTCTTTGTGGGTAAGGGCCAATGCAAATGTTATTTCTATGTTAATACTATAATACACACATAGCTATGTCGCTATACATCCACATGTTTTATTGTCCGCTATAGTAAATCATTTATAGTGTTTGAAATCAATTGAAAGGTCTTGTCTGGTCTGTAAAGCCCCCATTAGGTAATTCTGGGTGAGTAGTGGGGGCTGCCATGCTGAGGAGCTGCATCTATTAGAGCTGAGAGCAGCTACAGTGAGTGTCTCTGGGGAGGGACCAGCACTTCCCTGCATTACACGCACAGCCCATTCATTTTAATAAGCACTTTCTAATGCCTTATTTTTCTTGTGGTGTCTGAGTTATAAAACCTGCCACTCACTGACAGCTTTCTGTTACTTGATATACAGAAAGAAGCTGTCAGTCAGCGGCGGGCAGATTGGCAAAGCTCATGGCTCAGCAATACACAAGATATTTAGACAAAATACAGCATAATTTCCCATAAATTACACATGGCTGCGATCGGCATCCTTAGAAGGGACAGGGACACGGAGGCTCCGTTCACACATAGGATTCTGGTCGGTATTTGTAACCAAAACTAGGGATGGCTCCAAATCACAGAAGGTGCAATTTGCTTCATTATAGTTTTCTTTTGTGTTGGTCCCACTTCTAGTTTTGGCTAAAAAGACCTGATCAAAATAGTACATGTGAACCCATGTCAGGAACTGTCCGAAGCAGGAGAGGTTTTCTATGGGGATTTGCTGCTGCTCTGGACAGTTCCTGACATGGACAGAGGTGGCAGCAGAGAGCACTGTGTCAGACTGGAGACAATATACCACTTCCTGCAGGACATACAGCAGCTGATAAGTACAGGAAGACTGGAGATGTTTAAATAGAAGTAAATTACAAAACTATAACTATAAAACTTTAACCAAACTGGAGACAAGAGCCATGCAGTCTCTGGATGAAAATGGACGTGTTTTTCTAACACTGGATAACCCCTTTAATCTTGCAGAAGAGAGAGTGGTGCAGGAGGGAGGAGGCAGACATACTGCAGCTAAGCCCAGCTTATTTAACACTTGAGCTTAGAAGGAAAACATGATTTTATAGTGCTGAGCTATAATGAGCTGAAGGGTGAATGCACTTTTTAAAATTTTTGTACCATGGTTCCAGTCTATATGAATGTTTAAATGGGTACTTTGTCCATTTTATTTTATTTATTTTATTGCCGTCCTTGCATTAAATGTAATAAATATCATATCCTTTTCTCACCAGGCTCCCCTGAGGTCCTCCCTGTGGCGTCTTCAGGTCTCCTGCAATGACAGTCTGCTAAGCCAAACACTAACTAAAGGCCGTATTACTTGTAGCGATTATCGTTCAAAGATTCGCTATAACTATCGTTTCCTACCAATAACTAACGATTTTGTAGCGCATGATTCTGAGGTTAGTACATTCACTGATTACTGTTATGAACGATCGTTTTTACGTCGTTATATGGTCATTAATCGGACAGCCCACACAACGTGTTTGGTCGGTGAACAACTTATTACACGAACAAATATGCGAACGATCAGCGAACTACCAATGATAATTTCGATAAACTTGATTTTCCATTCGACGTTTGATCGTTTTATCGCTTGTTTAGTGAACGGAAAGTCATGATTTTTTTCTTTTCAACCACAGGCATTTAGACAAGAAGATAAATCACTAAGAAAAGTCGGTAATTTGATCGTAATTGCCTTCATATCTATATACTGTGAAAAATGAGTGTCTACACTGAAAGAGTTATCAGTCGTTACAAAAACATGGCCACTGTCTTCCAGAGACAGTAAGGCTGTCACGTGTGGTTTGCAATTAAGCTCCATTCACTTCAATGGAACTGAGTTGCAAAAACCTGCACCCAAACTGGAGAGTGGTGCTGTCTCTGGAAGATAATCGCTTAAATTTGAAGGATTTAACGATTTTTCACATGATAATCGGCCAGTGTAAAAGGCCCTTTAAAATCTACACTAAAATACATGGCAGAACCTGGTACAAGGATGTATTGTGTGAACACCAGTCTAATAAGTTTTGAAAACAAGTGAATCCCTTTATGAAGGAAGTTTATAGACATCACCAAGAATACTTAGAAATACTGAGAAACAGAACAGATGTCTGTGAGAATTCATTATTCTTTATATAGAAGACTTGTCAGCACTGTTTTTAGTCATTTTTATACTTTGTGTTTTTCAGCACTAAGAATATATGTAGCCGTAATTGTATCCATTTTACAACCTAATGGGCATGACACCAAGTGCACACACAGTAAAAGAAAGGCAAAATACGGCTGTGAAATAGAGCTAAAATACATTGTTTTTTCTAGAGAAGTTTATGGGAACACATTGGTCTGTACACACATTATAAGCACAAACATTCCTATTACCATGTGTGCACAGATTGCGCTTTCTCTATAGACTTTAACGTTGCACATTATTAGATAAGGAAAGGGCGGTGTTTTTCCTTCTCTTATAGTCATATTTTGCCTTTTTGTAAGGGTCCTATTACACGGAGCGATTTTTAACGATTAACGACTAACGATAAACAATCGCAAATGAGATTATTTATCGTTAACCTGAAATTGTTCACCATATTACACAGAATGATGGTCGTTAAAAATGATTGATCGTTTACTCCATCTGATCCCAGCAAAACAATGAACAATGTGCAATTACACTGAACGATTAGTGAACAAATGCGGAACTTGAGCGAACGAATGTGGAATTACAGCAAACGATTAACGATAATTTTAGGTTCAGATCTAAATCAATGATTAACAACATATAAACGATTTTTCGATTGTTGCCTGCAATTACTCAGAACGATTATCGTTTAAATTTGAACGATATAACAATTTTTTGCACGATAATCGTCCCTTGTAATAGGGCCCTTATACTGTGTATGACTGGAAGATGGTACTGCAAGCAGATACGATCAGTCCATAACATTTATTCTGAACACACTTGTTTGCTTGTTCATCCGAACCCGAGCGTGCAGCATTTTATTATCGGTGGCTGCAAGTTCTGGAAAACATGGATGTGGCCTATGGCTGTATTCATGTTTTCTAGGCAGCTTTAGAGCTGCATCCAACTTATTCCGTCACCGATAATCAAATGCTGCATGCTCGGGTTTCAGCAAACCTAATGGTCCTTTTACAATTATCGTTCAAATTTTCGCGATAACGATCGCATTTGAGCGATAATCGGCTTGTGTAAACGCACCGAATGATCAAGCGATGAGCGAGAAATCATTCATCTTGATCTTTTAACATGTTCTCAAATCGTCGTTTGTCGTTCGCTGAAAATTCACAGATCGCTTTGTGTAAACGGTTTTTCACAGATTCACCCTATGTGTGAGCTGAGCATAAGCGATCTTAAAACGATCGCAATAACAATTTTTTCAAACATTTAAATGATTTTTTTCTCTTCATCTAAACGCTGATTGTTATAAAAACAAAATCGTTGCCTCAAAATTGTTAAACGATCGATTGAGCGAATTATTGCTCTGTGTAAAAGGACCATAAGCGTGCTCGAGGTTCAGTCGTCTTAAGTGAGCTTTGATGAGAGCTGTGATTGGGGTTAGGCTTGACTGCGGCCTGCCCTCCTGTATATTGGGGATAGGTGGACTGTTTGGGGATGGTGGCTCCTGCTTTTATTCTATGTGTAGAATTATTTAAAAAAAAACAAAAAAAAACGTTTAGGGCCTACTACCAACAGAAACAACAACAATTGTCATTTGTGGAAAGAAAAAAGTAGCCTAAAAAATTAAAAGCATATTCACAACTCAAACATCATCAAAAACATAAAATACCAGTTCAGACCAAGAACAATATAATAATTTTAAAACAGATAAAAATACAGACAAACCGAGAATAAACCAAGAACTTTAAGGGTATAAACCCACACACCGTATATGCAGCATATTTACTGCTGCGATACGCAGCAAACTCGCGGCAAACTCGCAGCAGATTAGATCTAAATAACTGAACACAGCATCAAATCTGTACCAACAAATCTGCTGCGTTTTTGTTGCATATCTGCTGCGTATACGGTGTGTGGGTTTATACCCTAAAGGTCCCCATATACTTCAGTATGTAAAGCAATCAGTATAAAGTGTATGGGGGTCTCCTGAGTCTCCCCCAACAGATGATGTCAATGGACATAGGGGATGGGATTGATGGCTTTTTGCTGCCTGACCCCTTTGATGGAGATAAGCCAATGCCAGAGCTGTCTGGGTGTGCCTTACCCCTCCCCTCACCATAGAGAACACAGGAATGTTCGTCCATGCAGATTGTTCATGGTTATAAGTAGGATAAGACAGGTAACTTTACAGCGAATTATTAACTGACAGTTATTAAAGGCGCAGTTGAACGTTCCTGTGTTCTCTATAGGGAGAGATTAGCTGCAGCCAGACAGCTGTGGTGGCAGCTTATCTCTCAGAGAACAAAGGGGTCGGTCAATGAAAATCCATCATCCCGGATTTTAGCATCCAAGGCAACATTTTAGACCATCAACCATTCACCAAATATTTAGCATAAACGTACAAAACCCAGTCACCCCCTGTATTCTGCCCTGGAGCAGACACTTGTTTACAGTGTATTAGTGCAGGTAAATATCGTCCGTCCACACCAGTGGGCCCTGACCTTTTGTTCCCTTGCATTCAATGAAGGAGAGACAATAAATGTAAAAAAAAAAAAAAAAAAACATTTATGAGTTGGCCAACTTTTTTTATCCTTGAGCTTTGGGGTTTTCCAGGATTAGATAAAAACACAGCTACTTTCTTGCAAAAACAGCGCTGCCCCTGTCCCAGGTTGTGTGTGGTGAAAGAAAAAGGAAAAAGGGCGCCTCCTAGTGCAATAATGTGATTTAAAAAACGTGCAGAGAAATTTTCCTCCACCTTCTTTAGCTGTGCAACCAATATAGGCACAACACTATGTCACACATGAATCAAATACCGCAGCTCAGCACAGGATCATCCACACAACGTATGGAGGAGAGTACACGAAGAAAGCCGGATTCTTATAGGACTGGTTCCTAAAGTCCTATAAGGATACGGCTTTCTTCAGGTTGTGTGTGGTATCAGTTCAGCTCTATTCACTTCATTGGACCTAAGCTACAAAGCCCACACCTAAACTAAGGACAGGAGAGATGCTCTTTCTGGAGGAAAGTGGCCAAGTTTTTCTAAACCTGGACAATCTGTAGACCAGTTTGCGGCAATGCATTGACCCCGGCAAAAGGGACCTTAGGCATCGGCTCTGTTTGGTCAGTTTATAAACACAAGCTCCTTTCAAGCTACTAGGACACCGTATATGAAGCCATCACTTCCATTATAGACATTGTGTATTACTACTATACCACCAGCGACATTAAAGAGAAGACTGTCTGGTATGGCATTACTTTATGATAGGAACACAGAACTTTGTTTACTGAAAAAGCCCACCTGGTTCAAACTAGTTCACCCTTATTTGATTCTGATCTATAGGAGACTGACCCCTGAGACCCACATTGATCCTGAGAATGAAGATGTCATTGCACTGATTTACTAATGCTTCCTATTTCTGTATCTTGCAGGGAGCTATAGTCTGGCCCCACAACATAGCAGAGCCGACTGCAGTTCCCAGTACAGCTGGTTGGTTGAGCCTCCACTACACAGGAAAGAGTTAGGGCCCTATTCCACAGTAACGATAATCGGCCGAATCGGCCCTATTCGTCCCCATTCGGCCTATTATCGCTCTGTGAAATAGAGAGAACGATCAGCCGATGATCGTGTCATCGGCTGATCGTTCATTTAGGGCCAGACCTAAAATCATTGTTCCCCCACCGCACATCGCTACGGTTGAATAGCGGTGCGCGGCGGGCGACCAACGATTTGAGAAGCAGCAGCAGTAATACATTACCTGTTAGGGCTTCTGCTCCGCTCCGTCCTCCTCCCCGGGTCCAGCGCACTTTGGCTTCAGAATGGCCTGTCAGCTGATGGAGCACTCAGCCAATCACAGGCCGGGACCCCCGCGACCTGTGATTGGCTGAGTGGCCTGTCAGCTGACAGGCAATTCTCAAGCTAGAGCGCGCCGGACCCGGGGAGGAGGATGGAGCGGAGCAGAAGACCTGACAGGTAATGTATGCAGCACGGACATCGGTAACAATGTCCCTGCAGCCCTCGCTCAACGATCATCGGGCCGTGGAATAGGCCCAGTAAACGAGCGGCGATCTAGCAGATCGGCGCTCGTTTACATCGTTGATCGGTCCCTCCTCAGCCCGTGAAATGGTACCCTTAGGGTGCCTTTACACATAGAGATTTATCTGACAGATTTTTGAAGCCAAAGCCAGGAATGGTTTGGAAAAGAGGAAAAAACTCAATCTTTCCTTTATGACCTGTTCTCTGTTTATAGTCTGTTCCTGGCTTTGGCTTCAATAATCTGTCAGATAAATCTTTATGTGTAAAGGCAGCCTTAGAATCCTATTAGACGAAGCGATTTTTACCAATAAACGATTGCAAACAAGATCGTTTATCGTTAACCTGAAAGATTTGAAGCCAAAGCCAGAAACAGACTAGAAACAGATCAGGTCATAAAGGAAAGCCAGAGATTTCCCCTCTTTTCAAATCCATTCCTGGCTTTGGCTTCAAATCTTTGGCAGATAATCTGTCAAATAATCTTTCTGTGTAAATGGACCCTTATGCTACATTTACACGGAGCGATAATTCGCCCGATCGTACGATTAACGATTTCGAAGTAACGATTTTTTTTTTAAAACGATCAGCGTTTAGATGGAACGATACATCGTACAGAAAATTCGTTTAGCGATTGTTTGCGATCGCTTAAGCCTATCTCACACATAGGTAAAATCAGTGAACGACTGTTTACACGGAACGATCGGCGAATTTTTTGCGAACGACGATTTAAGTACATGTTAAAAGATCAAAATGAACGATTTATCGATCGTTCGCCGCGTTTACACGTATGATTATCGTTCGAATGCGATCGTTATCGCGAAAATTCGCCCAATAATCGTTCTGTGTAAACGTAGCATTATACAGAACGATTAGCTAGCTACCATTGTTACTACCATCGTTTACCCCATCTGATCCCAGCAAATGAAGAAACGATGTGGAATTATGGTCCTTTTACACGGAACGATTATCATTCGAATTTTCACAATAACGATCGCATTTGAGCAATAATCGGCTCGTGTAAATACAGTGAACAATGAAGCGAGGAGCAAGAAATAATTTCTTTTGATCTTTCAACATGTTCTCAGATCGTCGTAGGTCGCTCACAAAAAATTCGCAGATTGCTTCGTGTAAACAGTCTTTCACAGATTAAGAGATCTTAAAAACGATCACAATAACGATTTTTCTAACAATTTATTCGTCTAATCCCTGATCGTTATAAAAACCAATTCGTTACTTCAAAATCGGTAAAAGATCGATTGGGCGAATTATCGCATTGTGTAAACGGACCATTACACTGAGCGATTAGTGAACAAATGGGGAATTACAGCGAATAACAATGATTTTGGTGTCAGCACCAAAGGAAAAATGATCGATTACTCGTTGGTCCTTTGATTGTTGCCTGCATTGACACACAACGATTATCGTTTATATTTGAACGATATTATAATAATTCACACGATTATCATCCTGTGTAATAGGGCCCTTAGGTCACATTCCGTACATATGATCTGTGCACGGACTGTATGCTATAGACCGAATTATTGGAACTAACTGCGTCATCTCTTCTGACAATAAAGCTAGTGTCACTGTTTCAATTTTTTTTGCAGAAATCAATATTACAGGCGATTTTAAGAAACTTTGTAATTGGGTTTATTAGCCGAAAAATGCATTTTTATAATGAAAAAGCAGTTTAAAGCTCTCCCCCCTGTCTTCAAGGAGGGGTGGAGGGAGATGAGGCACCAAAACAGGACAACAAAGAGTTAATTTACAACTACATCACCGGCTATCTCCTCTGAAGTCAGCACTGACCTCTCTGACCTCTGAATACCGGCTTTCACACAGCTCCCGCTGTGTAATCCTTTGTTTCCTGCTCTCTGCTGCCAGCTAATCTCCCTCCTCCCCCTCCCCTCTCCATAGAAAAGACAGGACAGGACTGTGTAAAAGAGTCGAGATTTTCTGATAATGAGCAGTGAATGAGAGAGATGTGGCGGGTGGGATCTGGGGAAAGTCTTTTTGAATGCAGATAAGGGCAGATTTGCCTAATAAACCCAATTACAAAGTTTCTTAAAATCGGACTATTGATTTCTGCAAAAAAAAAAAATGAAACAACAGTGACACTTTAAAGGAAAACTATCAGCAGGGAAAACAATTGTAACCCGCTGATATGTCCCTCTTGCACACAGGGCGCTGAGGTAGATGGTAAGTTTCTTACCTTCATCCTCAGCACCATTCTGTGCAGTTTGCTGGTAAATCCTTCGGCTAATAAGGTGGTTTGGCGCACAGGGGGTAGGGCTACCACCCTCAGTGCACAGATCTGGCCTGCCCTTTCTAAATGAATATTAGTGGGACAGGAAAGATTGGTGCACCAAACCACCTTACTTGCACACAAATAGCGCTGAGGTTGAAGGTAAGAAACCTTACCTTCATCCTCAGCACCACATGCGCAGTAGGGACAGATCCTCAGGTTAGAGTCGTGTAATCTGCTGCTAGTTTCCCTTTAAAGCATTATCATAATAAATTATGATGCAGCGAGTTCTGCTGAGTTATAGCGTCTGCACGGACCGTATATATGGAATGTGGCTGATAAAGATGAGAGAATCCACAGTAGGGATTGCTTTCTTCTGCCTAGAAAAAAAGTAAAGTAGCTGTTCTCTACAAGCACATCAATTCCCTGAAGATGGATTCAGCTATTTATACTGTAAGGTCAGGGGCGTAGCTAGGATTCACGGGGCCCCATAGCAAAAAAATTAAGGGGCCCCCCTCCCCTACGCACAACACAAAGTACTGCGCATATATATATATATATATATATATATATATATATATATATATATACACAGTATATGCTCTGTGATGTGGCCAAAAAATAAAATCTCTGAGGCAGGATCTTGGCTGCAGCCACAAGAGTGACTGGCAGGGCAGAGAGACAATGGCTGCTTGCTATGATAGTCCACTGTTTTTACCTATATGGGCCCATTAGGAGCCCTTCTGGTTAAATACATAGGTGCAAGAGCAGACTACCTTCTGCTTAACCCCCTTATGTACTGCAGTGTGTAAGTGACCCAAAGCTCAGAAGACAATGAGATATCTGCTTTACTGCCTGTGCACTGATAACCCCTGACCTCTGCAGGGAGTTCTGCACATTTTTCTACTTGATGGGGGAGCTGGAGAATAGAGGTCAGAGGTTATCAGAGGAGATCTCTCTGTCTTCTGCTTGTCAACACTTTTTTTCTGTTGCAGCATGTAAGTAAACACTGGGTCACTTACACACTGCAGTACATAAAGGGTTAAGTAGAAGGACACTCGCTCTTACCTTCTCCCCGGGCCCCCCTCCTGCATGGGCCCCATAGCAACTGCCTACCCTGCCTCTATGGTAGCTACGCCACTGTGTAAGGTCCATCATCTCCCCAGCACTGCAGTCTAGTCATCCTCTCCCAGAGGTTGGACATTTTACAAGACTTTTACAAGGCATGGAAGACAGGGACTGACTGCTGCTGATCTGTAGTAAATTCTGCTCTAATAATGCATCAGGGTCCCGAAAATTGCATTTAGGAGCATTGATTTTTGTTAGAGCAGCTATGTCAGGTCATCTAAGCTACTATACCTGTGGGCAGTGCAGTAATTTACCAACAAAACACAGTAATCACTGAAAAACACTCCAGTGAAGTACTCAATCAAGAGTCTCCACTGATGCCCCCAAAAATTTAAATATGCAAAACAAGGGTCCGTGGAGTCTCGGTTGCGAGTCTCAAAACATGGGATAGCCAGATATCTCTAGCCTGTTGCCACGGGGTGCCTCCATGATGGGGAGAGCACCACACCATCCTGATAAAAAGCCCCTTAAGTCCCACTCGGTTGCGAATATTGGAACACAAACAGGGAAATACCAGGGCGGCCCCTTTTTGTCAATGTCTAACTCAAGGTACGAGTATTGCGATCATGACAAGGGCTTGCCAAGGCAGGCCTCCATCCACAGACAGTAATGTATCTCTATTAGAGATGAACAAACTCGAACTTTCGGCATTTGATTAGCGGTGGCTGCTGAAGTTGGATAAAGCCCTAAGGCTATGTGGAAATCATGGATATAGTCATTGGCTGTATCCATGTTTTCTAGACAACCTTTGAGCTTTATCCAAGTTCAGCAGCCCCAGCTAATGGAATATCGAACGTTCGGTTCGGATCGACTTGAACCCGAACCCGGTTCGTTCATCTCTAATCTCTATCCTATGCTGCTTATAGATACTCAAGAAGAACTGTCCGAGCTGCTTAAAAGGGGCACACCAGCGAAAATCTTTTACTTTTAAAATCAACTGGTTTCAGAACGTTATATAGATTTGTAATTTGTAATCAGTGATCAGTGGTGCAGTATGTTATCAGAGCATTTATAGAGATCAGTGATCAGTAGTGCAGTATATCAGAGCATGTATAGATATCAGTGATCAGTAGTGCAGTATGTTATCAGAGCATTTATAGAGATCAGTGATCAGTAGTGCAGTATGTTATCAGAGCGTGTATAGAGATCAGTAGTGCAGTATGTTATCAGAGCATTTATAGAGATCAGTGATCAGTAGTGCAGTATATCAGAGCATGTATAGATATCAGTGATCAGTAGTGCAGTATGTTATCAGAGCGTGTGTAGAGATCAGTAGTGCAGTATGTTATCAGAGCGTGTGTAGAGATCAGTAGTGCAGTATGTTATCAGAGCGTGTGTAGAGATCAGTAGTGCAGTATGTTATCAGAGCGTGTGTAGAGATCAGTAGTGCAGTATGTTATCAGAGCGTGTGTAGATAGAGATCAGTAGTGCAGTATGTTATCAGAGCGTGTGTAGAGATCAGTAGTGCAGTATGTTATCAGAGCGTGTGTAGATAGAGATCAGTAGTGCAGTATGTTATCAGAGCGTGTGTAGAGATCAGTAGTGCAGTATGTTATCAGAGCGTGTGTAGATAGAGATCAGTAGTGCAGTATGTTATCAGAGCGTGTGTAGAGAGAGATCAGTAGTGCAGTATGTTATCAGAGCATTTATAGAGATCAGTGATCAATAGTGCAGTATGTTATCAGAGCGTGTATAGAGATCAGTAGTGCAGTATGTTATCAGAGCGTGTGTAGAGAGAGATCAGTAGTGCAGTATGTTATCAGAGTGTGTATAGAGATCAGTAGTGCAGTATGTTATCAGAGCGTGTGTAGAGAGAGATCAGTAGTGCAGTATGTTATCAGAGTGTGTATAGAGATCAGTAGTGCAGTATGTTATCAGAGCGTGTGTAGAGAGAGATCAGTAGTGCAGTATGTTATCAGAGTGTGTATAGAGATCAGTAGTGCAGTATGTTATCAGAGCGTGTGTAGAGATCAGTAGTGCAGTATGTTATCAGAGCGTGTGTAGAGAAAGATCAGTAGTGCAGTATGTTATCAGAGTGTGTAGAGAGAGACCAGTAGTGCAGTATGTTATCAGAGTGTGTGTTGAGAGAGATCAGTAGTGCAGTATGTTATCAGAGTGTGTGTTGAGAGAGATCAGTAGTGCAGTTGTACTGTATGAGTTTATTTGTGAACCTTCAGCACTAATATACTGATATATAATGTTTTTCAGATGCCACTCACCACAGCCTCTTAGTGACCAGTCGCCTTTCCAGCAACTGGGTTCAAGCATCTCCAGAATGGCTGTTCGTGTTGCTTGTTCCTGGTATGTAGTGGTTATTGCCTACCAAAAGTAATCCAAGCATCATGGGTGTCTTAGGCTCATTAATGCTCAGGGGTGAAGGCTAGCCAGTCCGGTCCGTTCCCTCAGAAAAGCTGCCCTGGAGCATACATCACCTGCTCCAGGCTCCTGCTTGCTTCAGCGCCCTGATTGGCTGACCGCCAGAAGATGCTGGGAGGCTGCCGAAAGCGATGGTCTGCCGCTGCTGAAAGAGATGGTCTGTCGCTCCGTGTAGTAGGAGTGGAGGCAGCAGACCACCGCTATCTCCTATGGGCTCCTCCTCCTACCCGCTTACTGTTGGCACATATAATAGCACCTGACAGGTCGGCGCTCACTTGCTCCCCCAGATTCACACCTAAGCGCTTCTTCCCCTTCATTCTAGCAATTGATGCTGGTGTCGGGAAGACAGCAGAAAGAAGGAGGAGACCAGGAGCGTGGAGAGTTAATGTATGAACAGTCTATCTAAACGTTAGCCATCAGACGCACATCGCTACATGTAATAGTTACGTGTAATATCGATGAGCGGCTGACCGCTAAATATTAAATAAACTGTTCATACATTAACTCTCCACGCTCCCGGTGGTCGATAATTTTAGGTCTAGATCTATTGTGGTTTAGATCTATTGTGGTGGTGTGGAGAGGCCGAATGATGAAAACGATGTCACCATCCAAATACTTCCAGTCCCCGCTGTATGTCAATACAAGCGGAGCGTCATATCTGTCATTATAATCCTGCAGAGGAAAATCTAAGGTAAGTCACATCTATAAATAGTCATTTACTCCTCAATCCTATTGTTTTTTCTAGCCTGTTGTTTGGTTTCCTAGGAGGATATGACCTCGGCATTGTCAGGCAGGTGTTTTAGGTCAGGGGGATATATTTGTGATACTTGTGTATGCTGTCATTGTCACGATGGTATGTGAGCATTACACAACAGTGTGCTCATCACTATAGCACAAGAACATCGGGGGCCTTCTAGTGTGTTTTCTTTTTATGCAAGTAAACTTAAAAATAAGACAGTACAACAGCCCGAAAGTAAAAAAGAAGAAAAAATTGTAAAGAATGTCACACTGAAAGTTTCCAAAGTATTGTTATGTTTCTGGAAGTGATTCACTAACATGTGCCAAACTAATAAAGAAGAGGAAATGTAAAACCATTCAACTTTGTGTCTGTTCTTCTGGATTACAGTATCCATTATATGCCAGAGAAGCATTCACAATTCTGGTGGTTGTTGTAGGAAACAGTCAGTAAGCTTATCCGAGGACCTATCCGGTCACTTGTTTGGCCATTTAAAGGGGTACTCCAGCAAAAAAAAAAAAAAAAAAAAAAGATTCTTTTACATTAACTGATGCCAGAAATTGCTAGAGATTTGTAATTTACTTCTATTAAAGAAATTTTCTCTTCCAGTACTTATCAGCTGCTGTATGTCCTACAGGAAGTGGTGCGTTCTTCCCAATCTGGAGAACAGGAGAGGTTTTCTATGGGGATTTGCTGCTGCTCTGGACAGTTCCTGACATAGACAGAGGTGGCAGCAGAGAGCACTGTGTCAGACTAATAATAATAACATGATAGCCCCTGGCCAGCGGTTCCTCAGGTGTCACTCCTTCCCAAGGGTGCGAGTGGGTCAGTCGGTGAGAACACACACCAAGCAGAGGAGAAGCCACCTGAGAAAAGCTCCTGAGTTGCATCCCGGGACACCCAGAGGCAAGAAAATGGAGGGGAGTGGTGATGGGTACTGGGCTCCAGCTGCTTTCAGGTAGTAGATGAGCTTCCAGAACACTAGGACTGAGCACTATGATCCGGGTGGGAGGGGATCCGGGCCCCAGGCTCTGCCTTTTGCCCTGCGGCAGAACGTCCTTCCGGTCCATCTGACTGTGCCCTCAGGGGAGCCCTGGACACTGTGGGATCATCCGCTACTCTGGAGCTGCACACCGAGCTGCCCTGGCTCCTGGACTGCTTTGACAGTGACTTTAGACCTGGCCCATTGCAAAGACAGACCACACATGATCCACGTCACCAATGGGAGGGGGACTTAGCAGGAGTGAGACAGAATGGTATTTGGGGGGAGTGCTTATAATACAGGATGTAATTTAGGATCAGTACAGGATCAGTAATGTACAGGATCAGTAAAGTAGTGAGTGCAGCTTTGGAGTATAATACAGGATGTAACTCAGGATCAGTAATATATGTTCACAGTGACTTCACCAGCAGAATAGTGAGTGCAGCTCTTGAGTATGATACAGGATGTAACCTAGGATCAGTACAGGATAAGTAATGTAATGTATGTACACAGTGACTGCACCAGCAGAATAGTGAGTGCAGCTCTGGAATATAATACAGGGTGTAACTCGGCTGGGCAGTCCCAAGTTTTAGCAGGCCTTTGGATGAAAGAGCCTGTAAAAAAATGGCGTAACTACAGACACCAAATAACAACAGATTCTCTGCAAAATGTGCCAGAGAACATTTTATGTTAGTGGGTCCTTATATAGAATTAGGCCCCTCTGTGCGACCATTTAGTATTTAGGTCCCTCTTTGTCCTATACAGTTGTTAGGAATCCTCTCTGCACCCATGAAGTAGATAGGCCCCATGTGCTTCCATATAGTAGATACCTCCCCTTTGTGCCCCCATATAGTAGTTAGGCCTTTCTGTGGCCCCATATAGTATCTATGTCCAATATGTGCCACTATATAGAAGTTAGGCCTTCTCTATGCATCCATATGGTAGTTAGGTCCCTCTGTGCCCGCATACAATAGTTTGGTCCCTTTGTGCCACTATATAGTAGTTGGGTCCATCTGTGCCCCCATATAGTGGTTGGGTCCCTCTGTATCAGTATAGTGTGGTGTTCCACAATTAAGTGCTCTAGGCACCAGCCAGAAAGTTATCCCTTCAGTATTAATGAAGTGTCATTCCCTAGTTTTACCACAAGGTGCCAGTGTTGTTTTATTGTGTTGTTATATGTTGCACAGCTGTAGTTATCTAAGGGTTACTGATTCTGTACCACCTGGTCTGTACTAGCCTATGAGTGCTGCTGTTCTTTCCCTGCCTATCTCTGCTCTCCTTTTTTTCTGTGCACTCTGTACACACACAGCACAACGCTAGTGACTAAATTTCATACCATAAAGGGACCTCTCCAGGTAAGCCCCGCCCCGGCCTGATTTCATTGGCTGCTCCACTCCTGGCTTCCTAGCAGCCAAAATCAGACCCTGCCGGACCCCCGACCCTAATCTGAACGTTTAGTTTTAGGGTTAGGGTTGGGGGTCAGATTAGGGTTACTACCAAACTACTTAACTATCCCCTGCCCACACAACAACCTTAACCCCCGGGGTTGGTGCTAATCAGGAGGGTTAGGGTTAAGGTTTGAGCTGTGGGGAGGGTTAGAACCCTAATCTGACCCCCAACCCTAAAACTAAACGTTTGGATTAGGGTTGGGGGTCCGGCAGTGTCTGATTTTGGCTGCTAGGAAGCCCGGAGTGGAGCAGCCAATGAAATCCGGCCCGGGCGGGGCTTACCTGGAGAGGTCCCTTTACGGTATGGGATTTAGACACTACCACAGCACAGTTCCTAGGGTTCAGTCAGTGGTAGTCTAGTCTGGAGTGTGGTAGTAGACAGACACGTATGGGAAACACAGAGACTTTCTTCTTTCTAGCAACACTTATCCTCAAGATGCCTTGCTAAATACTTAGAGAGGACAAGTCAGGGATCACCCCAACCTACGCCGTGAACATCTCTAAAAGTGCAGGACAGTATCCTAAAGCAGAGGAACTGATCCAGATAGAGCGAAGCAGCCAAGAGCCTACGTACTCTATCTCGCAGTGCAGGTGAAACCAGATAACTTTGGACGCCTTGCTCAACTCAGGTAACTAGGACTTGGGCTTGTGTCACTCTGATAGGATGGGTACCCCGACACTACAGGGTACCCTGACAAGGGTCGAAACATGGGCACAAGTATTCTCCTTCTTCTTCTCAAGTATTCTTCTTAAGTATTCTACTTCTTCTAAAGTTCCGGCAGAGCGCATTGCTAAATTGGGTTGGGACTCTCACACCCTACTCCTCTCCACTTCTCTGAACTTACTCTGCACTTCTCAGCACGCAACCAAGTCAGCACTGTTACTCTATTCTACCTCAACCAGCTCTCGGTACAGATCTGGTGAAGTCAAGTCTGTATCAGTCAAGTCTTAAATTGTTTATCTGTAGTGCCAAAGATTACACAGTAAACAAAGTAAACATTTATTCTATCGGGACTCAGTGATCATTGTACCAGCACCTACACACAAGCTACACCGTCTTTGGGTTATCTCCCCTTTCTGTGGGTGGCGGTACCGACAGCCCGGGTGGGTCAAATCTCCACTCCGGTCCGCTGGTCAGCGGCCAGTGGGGAAAAGTATTGCCAACCACAAAAAACTAAAAGCAGGTGTGCCTTCATACCTGTGTGCTGAGATAGCACTGGTAATGCGACAACCTACCACCTGGCTGAGCTATACTCCACCGACCAACCACCACAGTAGTGGCGTCACACAGTACCACCTAGCAAGTGACCGGTCGTATCTGCTGCCCATAGCAGACCACCACATATAGTATTCTATCCTCCCTGTGCAGGTAGGCCCCCCAGTAGGCAGTATGCCCCATATAGTTATCCCTCCTGAAGGTAGCCCCCCTCGCTGTAGTTAGTCTGTCCAGTATGCAGTTTTCCTCTTTCCTACACATAAACTTCAAACTTTCAATGCTACAGTACTATGAAGCAAACACTTATCTTCTTTTAGGTTTCAGCTTTAGTTGTTCTGGAATTACTGGAGGTTAATCTTCCAGCATGACTATATACATATATAAAAGTTCCACAGGGCTTCGGCATAGATTATTTTATGGTAGGGGTCTACAATTTGGCCGGGGTTCCAGTGTCCTGAGTGCACTTCCCTGCACATCCCCGCATTACACAGACAGCCAATACAGTGAGCAGTGTGTAATTCTTCATGGCTCCTGTGGGGGCGCTGCAGGGGACAACCTGTAATCAGCTTTTCATCGGGAGACCCCAGAAAGGGCTTGTTCAAAGCAGGTGCCTCCTCCTTAATCTTTGCAGTATCTGTGACGTGAGTTCTTTTCGTTCACGTTTGTTTTTTGCAGGCTGAGCTCTCCCCACGTGGACTCCAGTCTCCAGAATATTGCACGTATTTACGGCTTTCATTACTTAGTGTGACTTATGAAACAGCCGCAGACATGTTCTCTGGGTAATGTAATCTGCCTGAAAACTGCTAAATCGCCCTAATCTTCTTACCTCCTGCAAAGTAAGGTCTTTCTTTGGCATCAGTCTCCAGGAGTGTTCACATAGTGCTGGGGGGACTAGTGGCCTCGACTAGAGGAGAACATTAAAGGGAAACTCCACCCTCAGCTACAACTCTGTCACCTACTGTGGGGTCAATGTACTGTGATGGGCAGAGGAGGCGGAGGTGCAGCCTAAAAATGTGCTACCTGCAAATAAGAAATTTTGGTGGCGACATTCCCTTCTGCTTCCTTATGGTCATGTGATGTTATTGGCAATCAGGGTAATGGAGGGAGGGTGTCCCGTACAAGACACCTAAAGGGTTAATTCACCCCCAAAAAATTCTCTTTCGGATAAACTGGTATCAGAAAGTGCTAGAGATTTGTAATTTACTTCTATTAAAAAATCTCCAGTCTTCCAGTCCTTATCAGCTGCTGTATGTCCTGCAGGAAGTGGTGTATTCTTTCCAGTCTGACACACAGTGCTCTCTGCTGCCACCTCTGTCTGGAAGTGGAACTGTCTAGAGCAGGAACAAATCCTCATAGAAGTAAAACAAGTAGCGTTTGTACAGTTATAACAAAAAAAACTTTAAAAAAATATCTTATAAAAAAAAAAAAGAAGAAGAAGAAGTAAAATGAGAGGGCTTTACAAGATGTATTCTGGCAATGGCCTGGACAGATGATCCCTTTAAATCATGTGTAAACAGAAGACGTGAGGCTGATGGCATTGTATTTAAGAGGGGGACTCCAGCAAAAAAAAAAACAAAAACTTTTTTTCTTTACTTTCTATTAAAACAACCTCAAGTCTTCCAGTACTTATCAGCTGCTGTATGTCCTGCAGGAAGTGGTGGATTCTCTCCAGTCTGATACGGTGCTCTCTGCTGCCACCACTGTCCATGTCAGGAACTGTCCAGAGCAGGAGAGGTTTTCTATGGGGATTTGCTGCTGCTCTGGACAGTTCCTGACATGGACAGAAGTGGCAGCAGAGAGCACTGTGTCAGACTGGAAAGAATAATACACCACTTCCTGCAGGTCATACAGCAGCTGATAAGTACTGGAAGACTTGAGATTTTTGTTTTTAATAGAAGTAAATAACAAATCTCTAACACTTTCTGGTACTAGTTGATTTGAAACAAAACTATTTATTGGGGAACAACCCCTTTAAGGCATGCTGAGATTTGCAGTGACAAGTAGATCAGGGGGTTGGGAGAACGGAGACAGAATCTGGTGGTCTTTCCTTATTGCTTTAGATAAAAGGGGTTTTCATGCCGTTCAGTGAACAATAGGATAAATGAAGAGACCTTCCTGGGCAGCTGCACAGACACAAGCTGTTATCCGGATGGGTATACATGTGAAAATGAGCGGAATTAAGAATTTTTAGGGAATCTGACATTATAATTGTAGGCTGTAGTCGCTGACCACAAAGCAAGAGATGTCAGTGCAAATGGCTTACTTGTATGTAGTAAGGATAGCTTCTATATATCTGTATCTTACATTATTAGATTTATTACGTATAATCTATTCTGGAATTTTCTTATAATAAAAGTCACATCCTGGATTATCCCTGTGTGAGACATGGGGTATGTCCTCTGTTGGAATCCGTCTATGATCAGCTGAGATCCTCCCCCTCCCCCTGCAGCAGGGACACAACGGGAGCAATGAAGCATCACATGGCCGCCATTGAAATGAATGGATTGTCCATGCAATGAATGGGTAAACTTTCCAGAGGGAGATCTCTTCTTTGTAGCCGTCTGTGGCGTCTGAACAGATGTTAGGGCATTTCAGGAGACATTCTTCTAACCCAGGGGTAGGAAACCTTGGCTCTCCAGCCAACGGCTGTCCAGGCATGATGGGAGTTGTAGTTTTGCACCAGCTGGAGAGCCAAGGTTTCCTACCCCTGTTATTTTAGTCAGTATAGAGAAGCATCCATCGTGGCTATCCTCTCAAATCTAAGAGCCCTATTACACGGGACGATTATCGTGCAAAAAATCGTTATATTGTTCAAATTTAAACGATAATCGTTCTGTGTAATTGCAGGCAACGATCGAAAAATCGTCCATATGTCGTTGATAGTAGATTTAGATCTAAAATTAACGGTAATCGTTCGCTAATCGTTCGCTGTAATTCCACATTCGTTCGCTCAAGATCAGCATTTTTTCACTAATCGTTCAGTGTAATTGCACATTGTTCATTGTTTTTCTGGGAACGGAAGGAATAAAGATCATAGTAACAATCGTAACTAACGACTATCACTCTGTGTAATATGGTGAGCGATTTCAGGTTAACGATAAACAATCTTGTTTGCAATTGTTTATCGTTAGTCGTTAATCGTTCAAAATCAGTCCATCTAATAGCACCCTAATGCTGCGTTTACACGGAACGATTATTGTTCGAATTTGAGCCATAACGATTGAATTTGAGCGATAATCGCCTCGTGTAAAAACAGCCAAACGATCAAGCTACGAGCGAGAAATCATTCATTTTGATCTTTCAACATGTTCACAAATTGTCGTTGGTCGTTCGCTAAAAATTTGCAGATCGCTTCGTGTAAACAGTTTTTTACAGATTCACCCTATGTGTGAGATAGGCTTAGGCAATCCTAAAACGATCGCAATAACGATTTTTCGAACGATTTTTTCGTCTAAACGCTGATCGTTATAAAAACCAAACCGTTGCTTCAAAATCGTTAAACGAGCGATTGGGCGAATTATCGCTCTGTGTAAACGAAGCTATAAGCTCAGTGTCTGACACTGGACAAGCCCTTTAAAGTGCTCCTCCTAAGCCAAGCTCAGTGTGTTATAGATAATGTGCAATAATCCTATGAAAGGGATGCTCACCAGATACGGACAGATGTCAAGGACCGACTGATTTATGTATATACACCGGTCTCAAGTGCTTTTATCCCATGTTTACTCCTTCTATTCCATCCAGGCCTGGCAGGGATTAATCCTTGGATTATAATGATCTACGTGCGTCATGTATGTTTCTCCCCCACCGAGCTGCTGTCTGAGATGCCTGCAAGCTTGGATTATGGTCTAGGTAACCCAATGAAAGTGTGACGCCCACGGAGAACGGACATAGTTCTTCCTCAAAAGCCACCGTCTTTGCATTTGAATATGGTGACAGATGTCTTAAGGGCATTGGGGTCAGAAGGGCAGAAGTGTCTTCAGCCTCAAGCACAGGTCACATCTGCCTTGTATCCATGGTTTTACTGCCAGGACAGCTTTTATTGGGGACTTAATACCGCATGCATTGTAAGGAAGCAGAGCTATCCTGAAGGTGGGTGGTACAATAGCAGTCAGAACAGTGGAGAAGCTCTCTGCCTATATGCTAAACACATGTGTAAGGTCCTGTTTACCTGATGAAGGCCGGGGGTGTCCTTTAGGCTTCCTCATACGGAAACTAGTATATTTTGGTATACCCTTCTTTTAACAGTATACAAGAGCATAGTCGTAGTGCCATTGTGGTGTTCCACCATGGGTGTTGCTATTGGTTACACCTATCTCAAAAGTCTGTACTCATGTGTGTAAGTGGTAATGTAGTAGTACCAAAGTTTTACCACTAGATGTCGTTATCGCAAGTATGTATGCATAGATATTGTACGGCTGTAGAAGCTAAAGGGTTATTGTTTTTTTGGTGTAACATGGATCTGTACCCCAATGAGGGTCCTTTCTTCTTCTTTCCTATCACCTTTCTCTTTACAGGTGGCGAGCAGCCATCAGGTCAGTGTCCAGGGGGCAGGTGGTGAGCAGCCATCAGGTCAGTGTCCAGCAGGCAGACGGTGAGCAGCCATCAGGTCAGTGTCCAGCGGGCAGGCGGTGAGCAGCCATCAGGTCAGTGTCCAGCAGGCAGACGGTGAGCAGCCATCAGGTCAGTGTCCAGCGGGCAGGCGGTGAGCAGCCATCAGGTCAGTGTCCAGCGGGCAGGCGGTGAGCAGCCATCAGGTCAGTGTCCAGCGGGCAGGCGGCGAGCAGCCATCAGGTCAGTGTCCAGCGGGCAGGCGGTGAGCAGCCATCAGGTCAGTGTCCAGCGGGCAGGCGGCGAGCAGCCATCAGGTCAGTGTCCAGCGGGCAGGTGGCGAGCAGCCATCAGGTCAGTGTCCAGCGGGCAGGTGGCGAGCAGCCATCAGGTCAGTGTCCAGCGGGCAGGTGGCGAGCAGCCATCAGGTCAGTGTCCAGCGGGCAGACGGTGAGCAGCCATCAGGTCAGTGTCCAGCGGGCAGACGGTGAGCAGGTGGTGAGGGGCTCAGTCATAATGTGCTCCTAGACTATGACAATTACCCCCGATGTCCGTCATGTGGCCGCCTGTGTAGCACTTAGCATTCTGTGCCACATCCAGCACTGTATATAGATTTCGCTGATGCTGCTGGAACGGGCCTGGCTGAAATATAGCTGTAATCTCATGCAAAATAAATTCTTCCCCAGTGGAAATCAATCAATTAGTATTACAGAGCATTAGTGTTTGGTAAAGCAATTATCAGGTTTCCACAGGCGAGCATAGAAACACATTGTTCACAGCCCACGGCCATTCAGTTACATGAGCGAGAGGTCACTGGGAAATGCTGGGTCCAGTCCATGTAGATCACATTGCACCATCATCAATGATGCGGCTGATGTCAAGTGATCGATTACTAAAATAACAGATGTAATAACCAATTCCAGTGTGATAACTGCTGATAGAGTCCGCTCTTATGTGCCTGTTACCTGATCCGGACCCAGGAGCCCTGGGCAGTCATATACGTCCTCGCCTTGTGTCCTCTGCCAGTCACTCGCTGCTGACCCTGCTGCCAAATCTCAGTGATGCTGAAACGCTGCTAATGTGTCACTGATCCACATTGGTTTCTGCTGAGGCCAAAAGGGAGGCTTTAGCTTCTGGCATTTAGGACTTTGTTTACTGACACCAAAGCTTCAGAGAGTAACTATGCGTGCCCCTAATAACACAGGTGGTGGCCCCTAATAACACAGGTGGTGGCCCCTAATAACACAGGTGGTGGCCCCTAATAACACAGGTGGTGGCCCCTAATAACACAGGTGGTGGTCCCTAATAACACAGGTGTTGGCCCCTAATAACACAGGCTGTGGCCCCTAATAACACAGGTGGTGGCCCCTAATAACACAGGTAGTGGCCCCTAATAACACATGTGGTGGCCCCTAATAACACAGGTTGTGGCCCCTAATAACACAGGTGGTGGTCCCTAATAACAAAGGCCGTGGCCCCTAATAACACAGGTAATGGCCCCTAATAACACAGGCTGTGGCCCCTAATAACAGGTTGTGGCCCCTAATAACAAAGGCCGTGGCCCCTAATAACACAGGTTGTGTCCCCTAATAACACAGGCCTGGCCCCTAATAACACAGGTGGTGGCCCCTAATAACAGGTAGTGGCCCCTAATAACACAGGTGGTGGTCCCTAATAACATAGGTTGTGGCCCGTAATAACACAGGTGGTGGTCTCTAATAACACAGGTGGTGGCCCCTAATAACACAGGTAGTGGCCCCTAATAACACAGGTCGTGGCTCCTTATAACAGGTCATGGCCCCTAATAACACAGGTGGTGGCCTCTAATAACACAGGTGGTGGCCCCTAATAACATAGGTCGTGGCCCCTAATAACACAGGTAGTGGCCTCTAATAACACAGGTCGTGTCTCCTAATAACACAGGTCGTGGCCCCTAATAACACAGGTTGTGGCTCCTAATAACACAGGTAGTGGCCCCTAATAACACAGGTAGTGGCCCCTAATAACACAGGTTGTGGCCCCTAATAACACAGGTAGTGGCCCCTAATAACACAGGTTGTGGCTCCTAATAACACAGGTGGTGGCCCCTAATAACACAGGTTGTGGCCCCTAATAACACAGGTTGTGGCTCCTAATAACACAGGTAGTGGCCCCTAATAACACAGGTTGTGGCCCCTAATAACACAGGTTGTGGCCCCTAATAACACAGGTAGTGGCCCCTAATAACACAGGTGGTGGCCCCTAATAACACAGGTGGTGGCCCCTAATAACACAGGTGGTGGCCCCTAATAACACAGGTTGTGGCCCCTAATAACACAGGTTGTGGCCCCTAATAACACAGGTGGTGGCTCCTAATAACACAGGTGGTGGCTCCTAATAACACAGGTGGTGGCCTCTAATAACAAAGGTAGTGGCCCCTAATAACACAGGTGGTGGCCCCTAATAACACAGGTGGTGGCTCCTAATAACACAGGTGGTGGCCTCTAATAACAAAGGTAGTGGCCCCTAATAACACAGGTGGTGGCCCCTAATAACACAGGTGGTGGCCCCTAATAACACAGGTGGTGGCTCCTAATAACACAGGTTGTGGCCCCTAATAACACAGGTTGTGGCTCCTAATAACACAGGTTGTGGCCCCTAATAACACAGGTAGTGGCCCCTAATAACACAGGCCGTGGCCCCTAATAACAGGGTATTAGCTATAAATGTCCCTATAAAGCCATATCCAACATTACTGGCGCCCTGCACAGTGACATCTACATGATCTCCTAACCCTGAAGAAGCAGAGATCTGAGCCGGGTTCACACTATGGGGGAGATTTATCAATCATGGTGTAAAGTGAAACTGGCTCAGTCGCCCCTAGCAACCAATCAGATTCCACCTTTCATTCCTCACAGACTCTTTGGAAAATGAAAAGCGGAATCTGATTGGTTGCTAGGGGTGACTGAGCCAGTGTCACTTTACACCATGCTTAATAAATCTCCCCCTATATTTTTTTCATCCATTTTTGCTAAAAATGGATGGAAAACGGATGCATTTGTGTGCACCCATTTTCATCCGTTTTTCCATTGACTTCCATTAGTAAAAAAAAGAAAACTGATCAAAGCATACACAACATACACAAAAATGTGGTCGACTTAGTTTTTGTGTACATTTAAAAAAAAAAAAAAAAAAAAGGATGCGTTTTGATTAGAGATGAGTGACCTGGAGCATGCTGGAGTCCATCCGAACCCGAACTTTCGGCATTTGATTAGCAGTGGCTGCTGAAGTTGGATAAAGCCCTAAGGCTATGTGGAAATCATGGATATAGTCATTGGCTGTATCCATGTTTTCCAGCCAACCTTAGAGCTTTATCCAAGTTCAGCAGCCCCAGCTAATCAAATACCGAACGTTCGGGTTCAGATCGACTCGAACCCAAACCCGGTTCGCTCATCTCTATTTTGATCCTTTTTTTTTTTTAGAATGGAAGTCAATAGAAAAAAGGATGCATTTGTGTACATCAAAACGCATCAAAAGCAGAGACAAAAAACGGATGAAAAAAAAACAAATGTAGCGTGAGCCCAGCCTAATTAGGCTGTAATCTATTTTGTGCATCTGTTTTTGCAAAAAAACAGATGAAAAAATGGTTGGATTTGTGTGCGTCCCTTTTGATCTGTTTTTCCACTGACTTCAATTATAAAAAAAAAAAAGGATCAAAACGCATCGTTTTTTTTTTTTCAACAAACATGAAAATGTACTTGACCTTATTTTTGTGTAAAATTTTAAAAAAATGGATGCGTTTTGATCCTTTTTTTTTTAATAATGGAAGTCAATGGACAAATGGATACACACAAACACGTCCGTTTTTTTGTTTGTTTTTTTGCAAAAAAAGGATGAAAAAAACATGAAAAAAACAGTGTGAACATGAATAAATGACTAGATATGCTGAAAAATTCTAAGGGTCCTACTACACAGCCCGATATTAGGAGCAAGCGAGCATCGACCTGTAAGCTCAGCGCACACTTGCTCCTCATTCCCCGATCGCTGTCATCGCTATTGCACACACCGACAATGAGCAGGGGGGGCGCAGGGAGCTGGTACAGGGGCTGCCCGGATGATCTTTAGAGGTCAAGGGCCAGCAGACTATCGTTATCAGGATTTTGGGTCATTCTTTGTTGGCTGATTGTTGATTCAAAACATGACCTATTACGCGAAGTGATTATCGGCCAGAACGTCCGGTGATTGGCCAATAGCTTTGTGTAATCTTACCACTTTGACTCGGACCTGGTTTCTTTGACGCGGGACCATAGCTCGAGCATCTCACTCGCGCCAGAGCGCGTGTGTCACCTCACTACCAATAGTACATGTGCAGGATTCGTACAGTGAAAGGGGCATAATCCAGCCCAGGGGGGTTACTGTAATGCAGAGGGGCAGGGAGGCAGCACTGCAGGAATGAAATATTATCACCATACGGTTACTGATCAAATCCAGAAAAAAAAACAGTATTACCAATTAGTTTACATGGTACAACTATTACCCCCACACAATGACCACTGCTATTAGCACCATACTGTCACTGTATACTAAGGCCAATAATACCAGAAGTACCAGTTTACAAGCGACAAATAATACCACCACATACTGACTTAGGGTTCGATTACATGGGCCAATGGGGGTCCGATAATGACTGTAAATGAGCACCGATCTGCTAGATCAGTGCTCCTTTACTGGGCCTATTACACGGCCTGATAATCATTTAACAAGGGCTGCATGGACATCGTTACCGATGTCCTTGCATAAACTGCATACATTACCTATCCATGGTCCAGGGCTCCTCTTGCACTCTGCTTCTCCCCGGGTCCTGGGGCCGCCAATCACTGGCTGTCACGGTCCCGGCCAGTGATTGGCTGAGCGGCCTGTGTGATACCTGGGGCCTCTATGCCGCCTCCCTGTGTGATACCTGGGGCCTCTATGCCGCCTCCTTGTGTGATACCTGGGGCCTCTATGCCGCCTCACTGTGTGGTACCTGGGGCCTCTATGCCGCCTCCCTGTGTGATACCTGGGGCCTCTATGCCGCCTCCCTGGGTGATACTTGGGGCCTGTATGCCGCCTCCCTGGGTGATACCTGGGGCTCCTATGCCGCCTCCCTGTGTGATACCTGGGGCCTCTATGCCGCCTCCCTGTGTGATACCTGGGGCCTCTATGCCGCCTCCCTGTGTGATACCTGGGGCCTCTATGCCGCCTCCCTGTGTGATACATGGGGCTCCTATGCCGCCTCCCTGTGTGATACCTGGGGCCTCTATGCCGCCTCCCTGTGTGATACCTGGGGCTCCTATGCCGCCTCCCTGTGTGGTACCTGGGGCCTCTATGCCGCCTCCCTGTGTGATACCTGGGGCCTCTATGCCGCCTCCCTGTGTGATACCTGGGGCCTCTATGCCGCCTCCCTGTGTGATACCTGGGGCTCCTATGCCACCTCCCTGTGTGATACCTGGGGCCTCTATGCCGCCTCCCTGTGTGATACCTGGGACCTCTATGCCGCCTCCCTGTGTGATACCTGGGGCCTCTATGCCGCCTCCCTGTGTGATACCTGGGGCCTCTATGCCGCCTCCCTGGGTGATACCTGGGGCCTGTATGCCGCCTCCCTGGGTGATACCTGGGGCCTCTATGCAGCCTCCCTGTGTGATACCTGGGGCCTCTATTCAGCCTCCCTGTGTGATACCTGGGCCTCTATGCCGCCTCCCTGTGTGATACCTGGGGCCTCTATGCAGCCTCCATGTGTGATACCTGGGGCCTCTATGCCGCCTCCATGTGTGATACCTGGGGCCTCTATGCCGCCTCCCTGTGTGATACCTGGGGCCTCTATGCAGCCTCCCTGTGTGATACCTGGGGCCTCTATGCCGCCTCCCTGTGTGATACCTGGGGCCTCTATGCCGCCTCCCTGTGTGATACCTGGGACCTCTATGCCGCCTCCCTGTGTGATACCTTGGGCCTCTATGCCGCCTCCCTGTGTGATACCTGGGGCCTCTATTCAGCCTCCCTGTGTGATACCTGGGACCTCTATGCCGCCTCCCTGTGTGATACCTGGGGCCTCTATGCCGCCTCCATGTGTGATACCTGGGGCCTCTATGCAGCCTCCATGTGTGATACCTGGGGCCTCTATGCCGCCTCCCTGTGTGATACCTGGGGCCTCTATGCCGCCTCCCTGTGTGATACCTGGGGCCTCTATGCCGCCTCCCTGTGTGATACCTGGGGCCTCTATGCCGCCTCCCTGTGTGATACCTGGGACCTCTATGCCGCCTCCCTGGGTGGTGTTATAGCGACACACTACACAGATTACAGCTCTTACCTCTACAATGGGAGGTTTATTCCACCTGTTATGTTTCTCCTTAATTAACGCTAAACAGATAGTAATTAGAGAAATGATGTGAAATTACAGAAATTATACAGAAATAATTGCAGAAATGATAAGAGGAGGGATAGAAGAGGGCGTCCTGTGCGGCTGCTGCCATTAGTGATTGTGCTGGCGTATAATGGCGCCATTCTGTGCACCCACGCCTCTCATTAACACTAATACAGCAGTTTTATTTTAATTTATGCAAAACTCATTATAATAGAGACATCAAAGGTTATTCCTCTGACCACAGCATAAACAAGGCAGCTGCTGTGATGTTACTGGTCACACGGACGGGACACACACATGGACGGGTCACACACAGACAGGTCACACATGGACGGGTCACACACAGACAGGTCACACATGGACTGGTCACACACGGATGGTAAACACATGGACAGGTCACACACAGACTTGTCAGATATGGACCGGTCACATATGGATGGGACACACATGGACAGGTCACACACAGACTTGTCAGATATGGACCGGTCACATATGGATGGGACACACATGGACTGGTCACACACGGACGGGTCACACATGGACTGGTCACACACGGACGGGTCACACATGGACTGGTCACACACGGACGGGTCACACATGGACTGGTCACACACGGATGGGAAACACATGGACGGGAAACACATGGACAGGTCACACAGGGACAGGTCACACATGGGCTGATCACACGGACGGGTCACACATGAAAGGGTCACACACCGATGGGACACATATGGACGGGTCACACATGGACCTCTCACACGGACGGTCACACATGGACTGGTCACACACGGACGGTCACACATGGACGGGTCACGCATGGGCTGGTCACACGGACGGGTCACAGAGGGAGTGGTCACACATGGGCTGGTCACACGGACGGGTCACAGAGGGATGGGACACACATGGAAGGGTCACACACAGATGGAACACAAACGGATGGGACACACATGGACGGGTCACGCATGTGCATGTCACACGGACGGGTCACAGAGGGAGTGCTCACACATGGGCTGGTCACGCATGGATGGGTCACACACGGATGGGACACACATGGAAGGGTCACACACAGATGGGACACACACGGATGGGACACATATGGATGGGACACACACGGACGGGACACATATGGATGGGTCACACATGGAGCTCTCACACGGACGGGTCACACATGGACTGGTCACACATGGATTGGTCACACAAGAATGGGACACACATAGACTGGTCACACACAGACGTGTTAGACATGGACAGGTAAGACACACATGTGGAACACACATGGAGTGGTCACACATGGACTGATCACACATAGACTAGTCACATGGACGGGTCAGACATAGACGGGTCACAAAATAATGGGAGACACATGGCCGGTCACACACAGACGTGTCAGACATGGACGAGTCAGACACGGACTGGTCACACACGGACGGGTAACGCATGGACTGGTCACACATGGACTGGTCACACATGGACTGGTCAAACACAGACCTGAACGAGTCGGGTGACGGGTCACATATTACCCATTCTTTAGAAAAAGAGACACAACATGGGACTATTGCTTGTCTACTCCCCAAATTCCCAAACAACTGTATGTGGTATTATACTATGTATATGGGTGGATAGTATGGCTGTATGTGGTATTATACTATGTATAGGGGTGGATAGTATGGCTGTATGTGGTGTTATACTGTGTATATGGGTGGATAGTATGGCTGTATGTGGTATTATACTATGTATAGGGGTGGATAGTATGGCTGTATGTGGTGTTATACTGTGTAAAGGGGGTGGATAGTATGGCTGTATGTGGTGTTATACTGTGGATAGTGTGGCTGTATGTGGTGTTATACTGTGTATAGGGGTGGATAGTATGGCTGTATGTGGTGTTATACTGTGTATAGGGGTGGATAGTATGGCTGTATGTGGTGTTATACTATGTATAGGGGGTGGATAGTATGGCTGTATGTGGTGTTATACTATGTATAGGGGTGGATAGTATGGATGTATGTGGTGTTATACTGTGTATAGGGGGTGGATAGTATGGATGTATGTGGTGTTATACTGTGTATAGGGGTGGATAGTATGGCTGTATGTGGTGTTATATTGTGTATAGGGGTGGATAGTATGGCTGTATGTGGTGTTATACTGTGTATAGGGGGTGGATAGTATGGATGTATGTGGTATTATACTGTGTATAGGGGTGGATAGTATGGATGTATGTGGTGTTATACTGTGTACAGGGGGTGGATAGTATGGCTGTATGTGGTGTTATATTGTGTATAGGGGGTGGATAGTATGGCTGTATGTGGTGTTATACTATGTATAGGTGGTGGATAGTATGGCTGTATGTGGTGTTATACTATGTATAGGGGTGCATAGTATGGCTGTATGTGGTATATTATGTATAGGGGTGGATAGTATGGCTGTATGTGGTGTTATATTATGTACAGGGGTAGATTGTATGGCTGTATGTGGTGTTATATTATGTATAGAGGTGGATAGTATGGCTGTATGTGGTGTTATACTATGTATAGGGGTGGATAGTATGGCTGTATGTGGTGTTATATTATGTATGGAGGTGGATAGTATGGCTGTATGTGGTGTTATACTGTGTATAGGGGTGGATAGTATGGCTGTATGTGGTGTTATACTATATATAGGGGTGGATAGTATGGCTGTATGTGGTGTTATACTATGTATAGGGGTGGATAGTATGGCTGTATGTGGTGTTATACTATATATAGGGGTGGATAGTATGGCTGTATGTGGTGTTATACTATGTATAGGGGTGGATAGTATGGCTGTATGTGGTGTTATACTATGTATAGGGGTGGATAGTATAGATGTATGTGGTGTTATACTATGTATAGGGGGTGGATAGTATGGCTGTATGTGGTGTTATACTATGTATAGGGGTGGATAGTATGGCTGTATGTGGTGTTATACTGTGTATAGGGGGTGGATAGTATGGCTGTATGTGGTGCTATACTGTGTATAGGGGGTGGATAGTATGGCTGTATGTGGTGTTATACTATGTATAGGGGTGGATAGTATGGCTGTATGTGGTGTTATACTGTGTATAGGGGGTGGATAGTATGGCTGTAAGTGGTGTTATACTGTGTAAAGGGGGTGGATAGTATGGCTGTATGTGGTGTTATACTGTGTATAGGGGGTGGATAGTATGGCTGTATGTGGTGTTATACTATGTATAGGGGTGGATAGTATGGCTGTATGTGGTGTTATACTATGTATAGGGGTGGATAGTATGGCTGTATGTGGTGTTATACTGTGTATAGGGGGTGGATAGTATGGCTGTATGTGGTGTTATACTGTGTAAAGGGGGTGAATAGTATGGCTGTATGTGGTGTTATACTGTGTAAAGGGGGTGTATAGTATGGCTGTATGTGGTGTTATACTGTGGATAGTATGGCTGTATGTGGTGTTATACTGTGTATAGGGGGTGGATAGTATGGATGTATGTGGTATTATACTGTGTATAGGGGTGGATAGTATGGATGTATGTGGTGTTATACTGTGTATAGGGGTGGATAGTATGGCTGTATGTGGTGTTATACTATGTATAGGGGTGCATAGTATGGCTGTATGTGGTATATTATGTATAGGGGTGGATAGTATGGCTGTATGTGGTGTTATATTATGTACAGGGGTAGATCGTATGGCTGTATGTGGTGTTATATTATGTACAGGGGTAGATCGTATGGCTGTATGTGGTGTTATATTATGTATAGAGGTGGATAGTATGGCTGTATGTGGTGTTATACTATGTATAGGGGTGGATAGTATGGCTGTATGTGGTGTTATATTATGTATGGAGGTGGATAGTATGGCTGTATAGGGGTGGATAGTATGGCTGTATGTGGTGTTATACTATGTATAGGGGTGGATAGTATGGCTGTATGTGGTGTTATATTATGTATGGAGGTGGATAGTATGGCTGTATAGGGGTGGATAGTATGGCTGTATGTGGTGTTATACTATGTATAGGGGTGGATAGTATAGATGTATGTGGTGTTATACTATGTATAGGGGTGGATAGTATGGCTGTATGTGGTGTTATACTATGTATAGAGGTGGATAGTATGGCTGTATGTGGTGTTATACTATGTATAGGGGTGGATAGTATGGCTGTATGTGGTGTTATATTATGTATGGAGGTGGATAGTATGGCTGTATGTGGTGTTATATTATGTATAGAGGTGGATAGTATGGCTGTATGTGGTGTTATACTATGTATAGGGGTGGATAGTATGGCTGTATGTGGTGTTATATTATGTATAGGGGTGGATAGTATGGCTGTATGTGGTGTTATATTATGTATAGAGGTGGATAGTATGGCTGTATGTGGTGTTATACTATGTATAGGGGTGGATAGTATGGATGTATGTGGTGTTATGTATAGGGGTGGATAGTATGGCTGTATGTGGTGTTATATTATGTATAGAGGTGGATAGTATGGCTGTATGTGGTGTTATACTATGTATAGGGGTGGATAGTATAGATGTATGTGGTGTTATATTATGTATAGGGGTGGATAGTATGGCTGTATGTGGTGTTATACTATATATAGGGGTGGATAGTATGGCTGTATGTGGTGTTATATTATGTATAGGGGTGGATAGTATAGATGTATGTGGTGTTATATTATGTATAGGGGTGGATAGTATGGCTGTATGTGGTGTTATACTGTGTATAGGGGTGGATAGTATGGCTGTATGTGGTGTTATGTATAGGGGTGGATAGTATGGCTGTATGTGGTGTTATATTATGTATAGAGGTGGATAGTATGGCTGTATGTGGTGTTATATTATGTATAGAGGTGGATAGTATGGCTGTATGTGGTGTTATATTATGTATAGAGGTGGATAGTATGGATGTATGTGGTGTTATGTATAGAGGTGGATAGTATGGCTGTATGTGGTGTTATACTGTGTATAGGGGTGGATAGTATGGATGTATGTGGTGTTATACTGTGTATAGGGGTGGATAGTATGGCTGTATGTGGTGTTATACTATGTATAGGGGTGCATAGTATGGCTGTATGTGGTATATTATGTATAGGGGTGGATAGTATGGCTGTATGTGGTGTTATATTATGTACAGGGGTAGATCGTATGGCTGTATGTGGTGTTATATTATGTACAGGGGTAGATCGTATGGCTGTATGTGGTGTTATATTATGTATAGAGGTGGATAGTATGGCTGTATGTGGTGTTATACTATGTATAGGGGTGGATAGTATGGCTGTATGTGGTGTTATATTATGTATGGAGGTGGATAGTATGGCTGTATAGGGGTGGATAGTATGGCTGTATGTGGTGTTATACTATGTATAGGGGTGGATAGTATGGCTGTATGTGGTGTTATATTATGTATGGAGGTGGATAGTATGGCTGTATAGGGGTGGATAGTATGGCTGTATGTGGTGTTATACTATGTATAGGGGTGGATAGTATAGATGTATGTGGTGTTATACTATGTATAGGGGTGGATAGTATGGCTGTATGTGGTGTTATATTATGTATGGAGGTGGATAGTATGGCTGTATGTGGTGTTATATTATGTATAGAGGTGGATAGTATGGCTGTATGTGGTGTTATACTTTGTATAGGGGTGGATAGTATGGCTGTATGTGGTGTTATATTATGTATAGGGGTGGATAGTATGGCTGTATGTGGTGTTATATTATGTATAGAGGTGGATAGTATGGCTGTATGTGGTGTTATACTATGTATAGGGGTGGATAGTATAGATGTATGTGGTGTTATATTATGTATAGGGGTGGATAGTATGGATGTATGTGGTGTTATGTATAGGGGTGCATAGTATGGCTGTATGTGGTGTTATATTATGTATAAAGGGTATATAGACATATAATAGACATATAATGGGTCTCCGGATGATGCTGATGAGTCACCGCCAGGTCTCCAGGCCCGCCTGCAGTGCTCCCGGATGACCAGCAGGTGTCGCCGGTGGCCGCCGCTGATCCCTCCTCCCCGGTGTGTCAGTGAGAGCGCTGCCCCGGGTTGCCGTGCTCCGGCAGCGGCTGTACGTGCTCTCAGTGCCGGGGAGGGAGCCGGGCGGCCTCGGAGCCGTCACCAGGGTAACCGGCCCGCGGGAGCAGCATCCTCGTCCTGGAGCATCGCAGCCTGCAGGTACGGCGGTGTATGGTGGGGGGGCATTGTGCGGGGGCCATTGTGTGCGGTGCCCGGTCACTGGTAACATGGCACCGGATAGCTGCGGTCCTGTGTGCTGTCACTATAACCGGGAGAGCCGGGGGGCGAGAGGCTGCTGGCTGCCTATATGTGATGGCCAGGGCAACATGCTGAGGCTGCCCACTGTGCCAAGCCAGCAGGGGGTTAGCCTACAGCACTGCCCACTGTGCCAACCAGCAGGGGGATAGCCTACAGCACTGCCCACTGTGCCAACCAGCAGGGGGATAGCCTACAGCACTGCCCACTGTGCCAACCAGCAGGGGGATAGCCTACAGCACTGCCCACTGTGCCAACCAGCAGGGGGATAGCCTACAGCACTGCCCACTGTGCCAACCAGCAGGGGGATAGCCTACAGCACTGCCCACTGTGCCAACCAGCAGGGGGATAGCCTACAGCACTGCCCACTGTGCCAAGCCAGCAGGGGGTTAGCGTACAGCACTGCCCACTGTGCCAACCAGCAGGGTGATAGCCTACAGCACTGCCCACTGTGCCAACCAGCAGGGGGATAGCCTACAGCACTGCCCACTGTGCCAACCAGCAGGGGGATAGCCTACAGCACTGCCCACTGTGCCAACCAGCAGGGGGATAGCCTACAGCACTGCCCACTGTGCCAACCAGCAGGGGGATAGCCTACAGCACTGCCCACTGTGCCAACCAGCAGGGGGATAGCCTACAGCACTGCCCACTGTGCCAACCAGCAGGGGGATAGCCTATAGCACTGCCCACTGTGCCAACCACAAGCCAGCAGGGGGATAGCCTACAGCACTGCCCACTGTGCCAACCACAAGCCAGCAGGGGGATAGCCTACAGCACTGCCCACTGTGCCAACCACAAGCCAGCAGGGGGATAGCCTACAGCACTGCCCACTGTGCCAACCACAAGCCAAGCCAGCAGGGTTATAGCCTAAAGCACTGCCCACTTTGCCAACCACACTGTGCTAAGCCAGCAGTGTGATAGCCTAAAGCACTGCCCACTGTGCCAACCACAAGCCAGCAGGGGGATAGCCTACAGCACTGCCCACTGTGCCAACCACAAGCTAAGCCAGCAGGGTGATAGCCTACAGCACTGC
Organism: Dendropsophus ebraccatus; assembly: GCF_027789765.1. Classification (NCBI taxonomy): domain Eukaryota; kingdom Metazoa; phylum Chordata; class Amphibia; order Anura; family Hylidae; genus Dendropsophus; species Dendropsophus ebraccatus. The sequence continues at coordinate 69,873,366 of NC_091467.1, read as the reverse complement.
CCACTGTGCCAACCACAAGCTAAGCCATTATGGTGATAGCCTGCAGCGCTGCTCTCCATGCCAACCACAAGCCAAGCCAGCAGGGTGATAGCTTACAGCACTGCCCAACATGCCAACCACAAGCCAGCAGGGTGATAGCCTACAGCACTGCCCAGTGTGCCAACCACAAGCCAAGCCATTATGGTGATAGCCTGCAGCGCTGCCCTACATGCCAACCACAAGCCAAACCAGCATGGTGCAGAGGGCCCTCAATGCTGTTGCTTTCACTTTCTACTAAAGGGGTCTCCATCACTGATATAGAATAGGGGGTCTCTTGTTCCCTGTGGTTTAAGGTGACCAATCCTGCCCAGGAGAGAGCTGGGTATATGGGAGCACCTACATGGATCTGTATGGAGTGTGCTCGTCCCCTGTCCTGTTTCCATATGTCGGTACCAGCTTGCAGGATCAGCTGTAAGATACATATGGGATCTCCTAACAGGCAGAGCGGTCTAAGGCTCAGTGTACGTTATGGCTGGTGCCACCGTATAGAGCAGTGCTTCTCAATTCCAGTCCTCAGGCCTCACCAACAGGTCATGTTTTGAGGATTTCCCATACAAAGGACACCTGTGCTAATACCTGATGCACTGACTATAATTATATCACCTGCGATAAGACCCGATGCACTGACTATAATTATATCACCTGTGTTAATACCTGATGCACTGTCTATAATTATATCACCTGCGATAAGACCCGATGCACTGACTATAATTATATCACCTGTGCTAATACCTGATGCACTGACTATAATTATATCACCTGTGCTAATACCTGATGCACTGACTATAATTATATCACCTGTGCTAATACCTGATGCACTGACTATAATTATATCACCTGTGCTAATACCTGATGCACTGACTATAATTATATCACCTGTGCTAATACCTGATGCACTTACTATAATTATATCACCTGTGCTAATACCTGATGCACTGACTATAATTATATCACCTGCGATAAGACCCGATGCACTGACTATAATTATATCACCTGTGTTAATACCTGATGCACTGACTATAATTATATCACCTGCGATAAGACCCGATGCACTGACTATAATTATATCACCTGTGCTAATACCTGATGCACTGACTATAATTATATCACCTGTGCTAATACCTGATGCACTGACTATAATTATATCACCTGTGCTAATACCTGATGCACTGACTATAATTATATCACCTGCGATAAGACCCGATACACTGACTATAATTATATCACCTGTGCTAATACCTGATGCACTGACTATAATTATATCACCTGTGAAATACTAAGGAAATCCTCAAAACATGACCTGTTGGTGAGGCCTGAGGACTGGAATTGAGAAGCACTGGTCTAGAGGATACATTAGCCTGATACCATGTAATGCCCCTAATGCTGTGTCACTCTGTGGTTGGCATAGGCGGGTAATGCCACAGTGCATGCCACCACAGGGCAGAACTTCTGCTGACCTCAGACACCATGTCACCCTAGTCCTTGTACACAGAGTGGTGTCTGTGTCCCGTCCCCTCTCTGATATCGTCAGGTCAGTGGCCGTCAGCTGTTACAACACTACATTTCCCAGCAAGCCCTGACCGCCTGCCCCTGCACTCCAGTGAATTTATTTTTCTTTTAAATCAACTGGTGTCAGAGATTTGTAATTTACTTTTATTAAAAAAATCTTCCAGTACTTATCAGCTGCTGTATGTCCTGCAGGAAGTGGTGTCTTTCCAGTCTGACACAGTGCTCTCTGCTGCCACCTCTGTCCATGTCAGTAACTGTCCAGAGCAGCAGCAAATCCCCATAGAAAACTTCTCCTGCTCTGTACAGTTTCTGGAGGGGGGTGGGGGTGCTTAGATTCAGTGCATACGTCTGTTTAGATCCCAAGGGGGCTGAGGACTGTCAACAAACATGTCTTGTGCCCCTCCCCCTGTTTAATTTATTTTCCCCATAAATCAGGGATGGGGAACCTTCCGCACTCCAGCTGTTGCAAAACTACAATTCCCATCATGCCTGTAGCTGTCCAGGCAAGATGCAGCAGCTGGAGTGCGGAAGGTTCCCCATCCCTGCCATAAATCAGTGGTACAAGGTGCGATATTATGTCACCTACACCAATTCATTCTATGGCTCTGTTCACACTCACATCACAACATCCACTTATAACCAGGGCTATGGCTGATCCAGCGTGGAAAGGATACAGAGATCGTCAGACTCCATTGAAATCTTCCTGGGATTCCATCATAGAATATGCTATATATCATTGCCATAACAAATAACAAAGTCCCCTAATGGAGAAGTCTGACGCCAGTGTGAACAGACCCTTACCCTGAAGCATACACCATGCATTTACACCCCCACCATTGTAAGTGTACGGCTTTAGGCCATGTCCCCACACAGTATGTTTGCTCAGTATTTTGCAACCAAAACCAGAAGAGGATTGAAAACACAGAAAGACATTGGGGAGATTTATCAAACATGGTGTAAAGTGAAACTGTCTCAATTGCCCCTAGCAACCAATCAGATTCCACCTTTCATTTTCCTAAGCGTCTGTGAGGAATGAAAGGTGGAATCTGATTGGTTGCTAGGGGCGACTGAGCCAGTTTCACTTTACACCATGTTTGATAAATCTCCCCCAATGTCTTTCTGTGTTTTCAATCCTCTTCTGGTTTTGGTTGCAAACATGGGGGGACATGGCCTAGGGGGTAGTTTACCAAAAAAAATTGTCTTTCAACAACTGGAGACAAAAAGTGCCAGAGATTTGCAATTTACTTCTATTAAAAAAATCTCCAGTCTTCCAGTACTTATCAGCTGCTGTACGTCCTGCAGGAAATGGTGTATTCTCTTCAGTCTGACACAGTGCTCTCTGCTGCCACCTCTGTCCATGTCAGGAACTGTCCAGAACAGGAGAGGTTTTCTATGGGGATTTGCTACTACTCTGGACAGTTCCTGACATGGACAGAGGTGCAAATTTTTGGGGGCATCAGTGGAGACTCTTGATTGAGTACTTCATTGGAATTTTTTCACTGTTCTCCTTGAGTTCAGTGATTGCTGTGTTTTGTTGGTTGATTTGCTATTGCCCCAACTAGCCAGAATCCTGCTCCACACTGACGAGGGGCAAATACCCCAAAACGGCTGTCTGTAGATGGATGCCTGCCTTGGCAAGCCCTTGTCATGATCGCAATACTTGCACCTTGAGTTAGACATTGACATAAAGGGGCCACCCTGTTGTTTCCCTATTTATGTTCCAATACTCGCAACCAAGTGGGACTTAAGGGGCTATTTATCAGGGTGGTGTGGTGTTCTCCCTATCATGGAGGCACCCCATGGCAACAGACTAGAGATATCTGGCTATCCCGTGTTTTGAGACTCGCAACCGAGGCTCCACGGACTCTTGTTTTGCGTGGACAGAGGTGGCAGCAGAGAGCACTGTGTCAGACTGGAGAATACACCACTTCCTGCAGGACATAAAGCAGCTGATAAGTACTGGAAGACTGGAGATTTTTTAATACAAGTAAATTACAAATCTCTGACACTTTCTGGCTCCAGTGGATTTGAAAGAAATTTTTTAGAACTCCCCCTTTAAAATAAACACAATTTTTGTACAATTGGCAACACCAAAGAAATATTACTATAGAACAGGTGGAGAAAGTAGCGCGAGGCGTCAAGGAAAGAATAATGAGTTCTATGGAAGGCCGACACCACATGTAACAATTTTTAGAAGAGGTTGAAAGGTTTATTTTTGGCAGAGTAAGGCCGCGTTCACACCGCTCTTGTGGTAACATACATAGTTTTATATTTTTAAAAAGGAAAATCCATATACAGTGTTTGTCCAAAAATAAGACCTAGGATGTTTGGAGTAGGCTTAAAAGGGTTATCTAGCGCTACAAAAACATGGCCACTTTCTTCCAGAGACAGCACCGCTCTTTTCTCTAGTTTGGTTGCTGGTTCTGTAACTCAGTTCCACTGATCTGAATGGAGCTTAATGGCAAACCACACCTGACCTGGAGACAAGAGCGCTGCTGTCTCTGGAAGAAAGTGGCCATGTTTTTTGTAGCGCTAGATAACCCCTTTAAAATATTTGTTACAGTCAGCTGACTAGATCCCTGACACTGGGTGGTTGAGCATCAGCCAATCAGGGCCAGACTTGTTATGCTCCGCCCCCACCTGCTCAACACAAGCTGCAGGGGAGGTAGGAGGGGTAAGAAGAGGCACAGGAGGCCAGCTACAGAGGAGGGAGGTATACAGTATGGGGGCCAGCTACAGAGAAGGGAGAGGGGTATGCAGTATGGGGGGCCAGCTACAGAGGGGGGAGAGGGGTATACAGTATGGGGGGCCAACTACAGAGGAGGGAGGTATACAGTATGGGGGGAACATTTACAGAGGGGAAAGGGAGGTATACAGTATGGGGGGAAAAATGTGTTCGTCCGCAGCTTCATAAAATTCAATGGCTTTATTCAATGTCACAAAACATAAATAACAAGTGGTTTAAAAACACGCCGACGCGTTGCAGGGTGAGAACCCCTTAATCATGGCAATCATAGTAAGGTTACAACTGATTTAAATACGGACAGGATGTGACGTTAGACTGGAATGGAACGCCCATTAAAGGCAGGATACACCTGAGCGTCCGTCTCAGGTAAGTCACATGACTGATTAACAACATAAATAAAGTATAAGGAAAAAACTCATTAAACAACCATAAACATAAAAATATGAACAAACAAACTAATTCAGTAAATATAATATAAGTCAGTTCTATAGTTTAACCCTTTCGGGAACCTAGTGTTGAGGTTAAGGATCCATAGCGCCTCCCTTTTCCTAACCATGCGTGTCCAGTCACCCCCACGTTTGGGTCTATTGACCCTTTCAATCGCGGAAACTTTTAGGCTACTCGTATCCCCTGCATGACACTCAACAAAATGTCTAGCAAGGCCCGAGAGTGAGCGGGTGTTGAGGGATGAGATAAACATTTTAATATCCGATAAGTGTTCTCCAATACGGGTTTTGAGTTTCCTGATACTGGACCCCACATACTGCAAGTATCTCATCCCTATCTCATCCCTCAACACCCGCTCACTCTCGGGCCTTGCTAGACATTTTGTTGAGTGTCATGCAGGGGATACGAGTAGCCTAAAAGTTTCCGCGATTGAAAGGGTCAATAGACCCAAACGTGGGGGTGACTGGACACGCATGGTTAGGAAAAGGGAGGCGCTATGGATCCTTAACCTCAACACTAGGTTCCCGAAAGGGTTAAACTATAGAACTGACTTATATTATATTTACTGAATTAGTTTGTTTGTTCATATTTTTATGTTTATGGTTGTTTAATGAGTTTTTTCCTTATACTTTATTTATGTTGTTAATCAGTCATGTGACTTACCTGAGACGGACGCTCAGGTGTATCCTGCCTTTAATGGGCGTTCCATTCCAGTCTAACGTCACATCCTGTCCGTATTTAAATCAGTTGTAACCTTACTATGATTGCCATGATTAAGGGGTTCTCACCCTGCAACGCGTCGGCGTGTTTTTAAACCACTTGTTATTTATGTTTTGTGACGTTGAATAAAGCCATTGAATTTTATGAAGCTGCGGACGAACACATTTTTTCTTATCATGGATGATTTGGGCTGCGGTCTCCAATACTAGTACCCGCGAGCTTCCACATCACGGAGATCCACACTTCAGGTGAAGCAAAGCTGAGTGGGTGAGCTGACAATCTTTTCCTGTTCTAATACAGTATGGGGGGCCAGCTACAGAGGGAGGTATACAGTATGGCCACATCTGAAGAGAGGGGAGGTATACAGTATGGAGGGACAACTACAGAGGGGGGAGGTATACAGTATGGGGGGAACAACTACAGAGGGAGGTATACAGTATGGGGGGAACAACTACAGAGGGGGAAGGGAGGTATACAGTATAGGGGTAACAACTACAGAGGGTGGTATACAGTATGGCCACATCTGCAGAGAGGGGAGGTATACAGTATGGGGGGAAAAACTACAGAGGGGGAAGTGAGGTATACAGTATGGGGGGAACAACTACAGAGGGGGAAGGGAGGTATACAGTATGGAGGAACAACTACAGAGGAGGGAGGTATACAGTATGGAGGAACAACTACAGAGGAGGGAGGTATACAGTATGGGGGGGGACAACTACAGAGGGGGAGGTATACAGTATAGGGGGAACAACTACAGAGAGGGAAGGAAGGTATACAGTATGGGGGTAACAACTACAGAGGGTGGTATACAGTATGGGCTTTACATGCAGAGAGGGGAGGTATACAGTATGGGGGGAAAAACTACAGAGGGGGAAGTGAGGTATACAGTATGGGGGGAACAACTACAGAGGGGGAAGGGAGGTATACAGTATGGAGGAACAACTACAGAGGAGGGAGGTATACAGTATGGAGGAACAACTACAGAGGAGGGAGGTATACAGTATGGGGGGGGACAACTACAGAGGGGGAGGTATACAGTATAGGGGGAACAACTACAGAGAGGGAAGGAAGGTATACAGTATGGGGGTAACAACTACAGAGGGTGGTATACAGTATGGGCTTTACATGCAGAGAGGGGAGGTATACAGTATGGGTGGAACAACTACAGAGGAACTTACAGTTTAGGAGCCTAACAACAGTGGGATATCCAGTATGGTGGTTAACTACTGTATAGATTGTGGCTACAGTGTAGGGGTATATCGTGTTTATCTGAAAATCTAGTCTAAAAACCTAGTCCTTTTTTCCTGAGAAAAATATCAGATAGTTCTTTGCCATCCACCAATGTACAGACTACTACACTACATACTGTACAGCCGTGACTGGGAGTAATGGAGAATAATCTCATATTATACAATGTGTTATAGCGTCAGGGCCCGCAGAGGAGAATAATGTAGTACTGGATGAGCCATATTGGAGGATAGGTTGGGTTTGCAGCAGGATTATATCTCAGGGCCTGTAAACCCCTCAGCCAGTAATAAGAGATAGTTCTATGGATTGTAAGGAGGGTCATGCTGTACAGCATCTCTATATGAGGAGCACATCACTTACTCCACCATGTACACATCTTATTAATGCTCTCACTGGACATGGGACAGGTTTGCTGAGCAGGAAATAAAGTGACGGCTCTGCCGGCATCGCTGGAGTCAGATGGTGCACGGACGAGGGGTTTCCATACTATCTATTGTACTATGGCAAAGTATACAGTATATACATAGCACATTTATATAGCAGCATCTAGATCCTGCCCCTAGAGATGGCATCAGACAGCTGTATACAGATCCTGCCCCTAGAGGTGGCATCAGACAGCCGTATACAGATCCTGCCCCTAGGGGTGGCATCAGACAGCTGTATACAGATCCTGCCCCTAGGGGTGGCCTCAGACAGCTGTATACAGATCCTGTCCCTAGGGGTGGCCTCAGACAGCTGTATACAGATCAGCCCCCTAGAGGTGGCATCAGACAGCTGTATACAGATCAGACCCCTAAAGGTGGCATCAGACACCTGTATACAGATCCTGCCCCTAGAGGTGGCATCAGACAGCTGTATACAGATCAGCCCCTAGGGGTGGCATCAGACAGCTGTATACAGATCCTGCCCCTAGGGGTGGCCTCAGACAGCTGTATACAGATCCTGCCCCTAGGGGTGGCCTCAGACAGCTGTATACAGATCAGCCCCCTAGAGGTGGCATCAGACAGCTGTATACAGATCAGACCCCTAAAGGTGGCATCAGACACCTGTATACAGATTCTGCCCCTAGAGGTGGCATCAGACAGCTGTATACAGATCAGCCCCCTAGGGGTGGCATCAGACAGCTGTATACAGATCCTGCCCCTAGGGGTGGCATCAGACAGCTGTATACAGACACGACAACTCCCCTTTTTTCGATCCTCCATCTTCTTTTTACAAAATGTTTTGTTTGGGTTTTTTTTTTTTTTTTTTTAGAAAGCTGACATTAGTCGGTGATACATTAGTCGGTGATACATTGATACATTAGTCTGTAACACATTAGTTGGTGATACATTAGTCGGTGATACATTAGTTGGTGATATAGTGATACATTAATCAGTGATACATTAGTCGGTGATACAGTGATACATTAGTCGGTGATACAGTGATACATTAGTCGGTGATACAGTGACACATTAGTTGGTGACACATTAGTCGGTGATACATTAGTCGGTGATACAGTGATACATTAGTCGGTGATACAGTGATACATTAGTCGGTGATACATTAGTCGGTGATACATTAATTGGTGATACATTAGTCAGTGATACATTTCACCCATTATGTAAAGTTTAGGTCAGTTCCACACGGCTGCAGGTTTAGCACTAATGGTCTGAGCTAAAAGCTTTATAGATCCCTATGATAGATCTTGGTAAAGCTTCCATGTTGGCTCCTTATTCCTTTGGCTTGGCCCGGTCCTGGGGGCTAAAGTATGAGTGCAGAAATGTTACTGTAATACTCTTTTATAAAACCAGCTTTAGGCTATGTTCACACTATGTAAAAGTATGGCCGTTGTTGCCATGGGCAACAATGGCCGTACTTTGTACAGGTGAACAATGCCTATTCTATGGGATCCCGGCTGGAGCGTATACACATTGTATACGCTCCGGCCAGGATCCTGCACGGGGCCACAAATAACTGACATGTTAGTTTTCTGTGGCCGCAATTCAATGAATTGCGGCCGTAGGAAACCCTGTCAGTTCACACAGTGAAGCGAGCAGCTCCGGCCGCTGGCTTCACTGTGTGCTATGGAAGGTTCTGATGCGGCCGCGGGCTGATGCGCCCGCATTAGAGCTCTGCGAAAGATCATCCGGACGGTACTTAGGTACCGTCCGGGATGATCCGGGCAGAGACCGGCCGTTCCTTGACGTTGTGTGAACATAGCCTTAAAGGGGTTATTTGCCAAAAATATTTTACTTTAAAATCAACTGGTGCCAGAAAATACCAGAAATGTGTAATTTACTTCTATTAACAAATCTCCAGTCTTCCAGTACTTATCAGCTGCTGTATGTCCTGCAGGAAGTGGTGTGTTCTCTCCATTCTGACACAGTGCTCTCTGCTGCCACCTATGTCCATATCAGGAACTGTCCAGAGCAGCAGCAAATCCTCATAGAAAACCTCTCCTGATCTCCAGACTGAGAGGAATACAGCACTTCCTGCAGAACATACAGCAGCTGATAAGTACTGGAAGACTGGAGATATTTTAATAGAAATAAATTACAAATCTCTGGCACTTTCTAGCAGCAGTTGATTTAAAAGAAAAAAAAACAATCCCTTTAACTGGACACTTAACTGTTTGGGGGGGTGTCGTTTCCACTGAATTTACAGTTCTCTGCTTGTTGTTAGGCTCAGTCTGTCTCTAGAAACAGAGACACCAAGACATAACGCAGGTAATGGAGGTGAGGCTTATGATAGCCTGGACTGTGTGAATGGCAGCTTAGCTGGTCTCTGCATTCGTACCCGCGGGTTCTGTGATATTACTGACTGCGGAAATAATGCGGCTGTCGGCTGGGATCACCAATCATATTACACCAAAAACCGACAAAGAACATTAGAAAGATTTGCACCTTTTTTCCGTCGTCCTGGTTTTGACCCAGTCTTAGAGAGTAACAGAAGGCCGGATATTCTCGCCTGTCATCACGTAAGCGTAAGGCCGTGGCTGAGTGCCGCTAACTCCTGTCAGATCCTGTCATCATCTATATATCGGCTTCTGAAGACGCTGACAATCTCACTGAGCGCTGCTGCAGGAATCCAGCATTGGCCTCCGGCGTCTCCTCAGTCTCATGCAGCTGGTTGTCAGCGATAGGCGGAGTGCGGCATCTATTTATCACACGCACTCAGGTAAGGGGGGCCGCACATAGCGGGCACCTTCCCCATCATTACAGGAAAACAAATAAATTTTTGCAAGTTTACTATATACAAATGTATAGGAAGCGTACGGCTCGCCCTCTTCATGCGGTGAGACGCTTGGCAGTGACAGGCGCTCTGTATTCTTGTTTTCTGTCTAAATGCAGTAGGAAATGAAGGAGCTGTGTGTAAACACCGCCATAGCCAGATAAACAGCGCTCTCCCTGCCAGGAAAGAACGCTGCCAGAAGAACCACGTTTGGACAAAACGAAACCCCCCGAATGTACCCGAAGAAACATCCGCAGCTGTTATTTATGTGTGCGCAGAGCGAAGACGTCCCAAATCCTATTCATAATTTATGGAGCGCCAGTGTATTCAGCAGCACTTTACAATGGAGAGGGAAGATGTACGGAGGGAAGCAGACGGTGCCTAGTGAGGACCCTGAGCACAAGAGCTGACAGTCTATGAGGACCCTGAGCACAAGAGCTGACAGTCTATAAGGAGAGTGAGGACCCTGAGCACAAGAGCTGACAGTCTATGAGGACCCTGAGCACAAGAGCTGACAGTCTATGAGGACCCTGAGCACAAGAGCTGACAGTCTATAAGGAGAGTGAGGACCCTGAGCACAAGAGCTGACAGTCTATAAGGAGAGTGAGGACCCTGAGCACAAGAGCTGACAGTCTATAAGGAGAGTGAGGACCCTGAGCACAAGAGCTGACAGTCTATGAGGACCCTGAGCACAAGAGCTGACAGTCTAAAAGGAGAGTGAGGACCCTGAGCACAAGAGCTGACAGTCTATGAGGAGAGTGAGGACCCTGAGCACAAGAGCTGACAGTCTATGAGGAGAGTGAGGACCCTGAGCACAAGAGCTGACAGTCTATGAGGACCCTGAGCACAAGAGCTGACAGTCTATGAGGAGAGTGAGGACCCTGAGCACAAGAGCTGACAGTCTATGAGGACCCTGAGCACAAGAGCTGACAGTCTATGAGGACCCTGAGCACAAGAGCTGACAGTCTATGAGGACCCTGAGCACAAGAGCTGACAGTCTATAAGGAGAGTGAGGACCCTGAGCACAAGAGCTGACAGTCTATGAGGACCCTGAGAACAAGAGCTGACAGTCTAAAAGGAGAGTGAGGACCCTGAGCACAAGAGCTGACAGTCTATGAGGATAGAGAGGACCCTGAGCACAAGAGCTGACAGTCTATGAGGATAGAGAGGACCCTGAGCACAAGAGCTGACAGTCTATGAGGATAGAGAGGACCCTGAGCACAAGAGCTGACAGTCTATGAGGAGAGTGAGGACCCTGAGCACAAGAGCTGACAGTCTATGAGGAGAGTGAGGACCCTGAGCACAAGAGCTGACAGTCTATGAGGACCCTGAGCACAAGAGCCTATGTAATGAGTGGCACAGGGGAGGGCATCCATGTAATTATTGGCACAAAGGGGGCATCCATGTAATGAGTGGCACAGGGAGGGCATCCATGTAATGAGTGGCACGGGGGGCATCCATGTAATGAGTGGCACAGGGGAGGGCATCAATGTAATGATTGGCACATGGGAGGGCATCAATGTAATGATTGGCACATGGTAGGGCATTAATGTAATGATTGGCACAGGGGGGGCATCCATGTAATGAGTGGCACAGGGGAGGGCATCCATGTAATGATTGGCACAGGGGAGGGCATTAATGTAATTAGTGGCACAGGGGAGGGCATTATTGTAATGAGTGGCACGGGGAGGGCATTAATGTAATGAGTGGCACGGGGAGGGCATCAATGTAATTAGTGGCACAGGGGGGCATCTGTGTAATGCGTGGCACAGGGGGGGCATCTATGTAATGAGTGGCACAGGGGGGCATCTATGTAATGAGTGGCACAGGGGGGCATCCATGTAATGAGTGGCACAGGGGAGGGCATTAATGTAATGAGTGGCACAGGGGAGGGCATCAATGTAATGAGTGGTACAGGGGGGGGCATCTATGTAATGAGTGCTACACGGGGGGCATCTATGTAATGAGTGGCACAGGGGAGGGCATCTATGTAATGAGTGGCACAGGGGGGGCATCCATGTAATGAGTGGCACAGGGAAGGACATTAATGTAATGAGTGGCACAGGGGAGGGCATCCATGTAATGAGTGGCACAGGGGAGGGCATCCATGTAATGAGTGGCACAGGGAAGGACATTAATGTAATGAGTGGCACAGGGGAGGGCATCCATGTAATGAGTGGCACAGGGGAGGGCATCCATGTAATGAGTGGCACAGGGGAGGGCATTAATGTAATGAGTGGCACAGGGGAGGGCATTAATGTAACGAGTGGCACAGGGGAGGGCATTAATGTAATGAGTGGCACAGAGGAGGGCATTAATGTAATGAGTGGCACAGGGGAGGGCATCCATGTAATGAGTGGCACAGGGGAGGGCATCCATGTAATGAGTGGCACAGGGGAGGGCATTAGTGTAATGAGTGGCACAGGGGAGGGCATTAATGTAATGAGTGGCACAGGGGAGGGCACAGTAGATTGGTGGGACAGATGGATGAGCCTGTCTGCTGCGTTCAGGATAGACTGGAGAAGGTCTGGAGAAGAGGAGACGGTTACAGTAAGAAGGGAATGTATGAGAGCGACAGAAAGAGTTCTCACCTGGAATAACTATGAATGTCACCCTGACATAACCAGCTAGATCCGTCTCTCCAGGTTTTATCTCTGTGGAATATACTAGGAAAAATTTCCATGAAGCGAGTGTCTCCAGTGGGAGGGAGACCTGGCAGCTATAGAGAACATGTAGGGATATGTATGAGGTTATAGAGGCGTGTAGGGATGTGTATGGTATAATAACACAAAATCTCCAGTCTTCCAGTACTTATCAGCTGCTGTATGTCCTGCAGGAAGTGGTGTATTCTCTCCAGTCTGACACAGTGCTCTCTACTGCCACCTCTGTCCATGTTAGGAACTGTCCAGAGCTGTAGCAAATCCCCATAGAAAACCTCTCCTGCTCTGGACAGTTCCTGACATGGACAGAGGTGGCAGCAGAGAGCACTGTGTCAGACTGGAGAGAAGACACCACTTCCTGTAGAGCATAGAGCAGCTGATAAGTACTGGAAGACTGGAGATTTTTTACATATAAGTAGATCACAGATCTATATAACTTATATATAACTGACACCAGTCAATTTGAAAACAAAATTTGTCGGAGTACCCCTTTAATGATGAATAATAAAATAAAAGAGGAAGAACGACCTGGAGACTAGTCCCTGAGGTCGGACCTGTGAATGTATGCCCTCACCAGTCTTCCTTTTATGTCCGCAGGTTCATATAAGATGTCCTCGGATATGAAAGACGTTGGCGTGTGGGCGCAGACGAGAACGCTCCTGTACAAGAATTACCTGGTAAAGTGTAGGACAAAGAAGGACACGCTGCAGGTACGGACAGAGGTTTTCTCCGCAGCTCCCTCCATTTGTTTCACGTTCTCTGGGAAACGCAGGGGAATGTGGGCAGGCAGCCATCGGGGATGGAAAATGCTGGGTAATAATAGGACGAAGGGGAAAAAGAACGTCAGGTTTCTTACAAGCCGTTCAGATAGACGCAGCCAGGAGCAGTGTTTGGTCTACAGCCGTCTCTCCTGACGTCACCATGAACATAGATGGAGCAGATGGAGGGGAAATCTAGCGGAGTCTATGGGGGAGATTTATCAAACATGGTGTAAAGTGACACTGGCTCAGTTGCTCCTGGCAACCAATCAGATTCCACCTCTCATTCCTCACAGACTCTTTGGAAAATGAAAGGTGGAATCTGATTGGTTGCCGGGGGCGACTGAGACAGTTTCACTTTACTCCATGTTTGATAAATCTTCCCCTATAGAGTGGAAGATGTGATTGGCAATAATAATCACAATGCTCCTGGCTTTACCCTGCCACCTCCTGCCACCTTCACTTAACATTTCCCGAATCCGCTCTTCTCTCACCCTTGACTCCACAAAACTGCTGGTCCATGCCCTCATCATCTCCCACATGGACTACTGTAACATCCTCCTCTTTGGCCTTCCATCTAACACCCTATCCTTAAAGTGAAGGTACCACTAGGTACATCGCTTTAAGATTTTTACATGAGTAGACTGGCGCTGGCGCGGGGATGCCGGTGCCGTTGTCCGTTTTGCTTGAACTGCAGCCTGATTCCTGCGCGTGGCGCTGGTCTATTCCCAGGCAACGGCACGATCTGCCCTCCTCTCTGGGACGTGGCTCCATTAGAATAAATGGAGCCGCGTCACAGAGGAGAGGGCTTACGTTACACTGGGGACTGGCGGGCCAGCCTCAAGTGCTTCATGCCAGGCCTGGGCCACGGTTCAGAAAAAAGGCCGTGGCACTGGCATCCCCGTGCTGGTCTGTTTATGTAAAAAGGCCATAGTGAGGGACCTGATGGTACATTCGCTTTAAAGGGGACCTGTCACCCCGGCTGCCGGGGTGAAGCCCGCCCAACTCCCCGGTGGAGCCCCTTATACTTACTCCTTCCTCAAAGTCCCGGTTCTGGACCCCGTCCCGCCGCTGAGAAGTCCCTGTTGAAAACCGTGCGCGCGCTCACCATAGATGAGTCCGACGCCCATAGAGATTGACTGCTCCAGTCATTCTCTATGGGCATCGGACTCATCTATGGTGAGCGCGTGCACGGCTTCTTATGAGGATTTCTCGGTGGTGGGACGGGGTCCAGGACCGGGACTTTGAGGAAGGAGTAAGTGTAAGGGGCTCCACCGGGGGGTCGGGCGGGCTTCACCCCGGCAGCCGGGGTGACAGGTCCCCTTTAACTCCTCTGCCCGGCTGATCCACCTTTCGCTTCGCTTTGCCTCTCCCCTCTGCCATTCCCATCTCTGGCTCCCATTCCCCAACGTGTCCCGCTACCGTCCCTCACACAGCCTCTGATCCTCCAATGACCTCTGTTTGTGCTCCCCCCTTGTTCGAACCTCACACAACCACCTCCAAGACTTTGCCCGAGCCTCCCCCATACTCTGGAACTTGGTACACCGACACATTTCAGACCACCATCAAGTCCTTCAAAAGTAACCTGAAAACCCATCTCTTTATACTAGGCCACAACCTATAATAACTCTGCATCATGCTATGACCGGCAGCACTTTACCTCCTGTCTCTCTCCCCGTATCTCATAGACTGTAAACCCTCACGGGCAGGGTGCTCTCCTCTTGTACCAGTCTGACATTCATGCAATGTGTTTGGCCTCTGGAATCAATAATAATAATAATAATGCATGATGTAGACGAGTTTCTCATCTCACCTCAGTCACCTGACCTAAGCTAGCTTCATGTGTACAGCGATGGAGAAGCCATCATTGAATTGCTGAACTCATTTTGCCCCAAAGAGGTTACCATTCAGAGAGCGCCCCCTCCCCATGCAGCTGCACTCCAGTGCGGCTCTCCAGCTGGATTATCCATTTGCTCGTCTGACATTTTTAGCTGTACACAGTCCCCACCTCCTCTGAGCCCGGTATCAGTTGTCCCCCTTATAGTAACTGAGTTATAAGCCAAACACTAGTTCAGGTTACACAAGCTGCAGGCAGGTTGAAGCTTTCTGTATAGACGCAGCCAATATGGCAGAAGGGCACGACGCCCAATACGGTGCATGATGAGCCTGAAATATGTGGCCGCGAAAATATTTCTTTCAAATCAACTGGTTTCAGAAAATTATATAGATTTGTGATTTACTTCTATTTAAAAATCTTCAGTCTTCCAGTACTTATCAACTGCTGTATGTCCTGCAGGA
This sequence comes from Dendropsophus ebraccatus, assembly GCF_027789765.1. NCBI lineage: Eukaryota > Metazoa > Chordata > Amphibia > Anura > Hylidae > Dendropsophus > Dendropsophus ebraccatus. Next base: position 69,857,728 of record NC_091467.1, on the reverse strand, counting down.
AGTGCTGTATTCTCTTCGGTCTGACACAGTGCCCTCTGCTGCCACCTCTGTCCATATCAGGAACTTTCCAGAGCAGGAGAGGTTTTCTATGGGGATTTGCTGCTGCTCTGGACAGTTCCTGACATGGACAGAGGTGCCAGCAGAGAGCACTGTGTCAGGCTGGAGAGAATACACCACATACAGTAGCTGATAAGTATTGGAAGACTGGAGATTTTTAAATAGAAGTAAATTACAAATCTGTATAACCTTCAGACACCAGTTGATTTAAAAGAAAAAGATTTTCACCGGAGTGCCCCTTTAATATAGAGAACACCTAGTCCTGTGGTAGCTACCTGTGTGTGTGTGTGTGTGTATATATATATATATATATATATATATATATATATATATATATATATATATATATATATATATATTATTATAATAAAACATGGTCATGCAAATATCACCAGCCCCATTAGGATGAATTAGTTCTTACAGTCTCTGTGTCCTTACGCGACCCATCCTCACCCTGCCCAGATCCTCCACAAGCCATGATGATTTGCTTAGCACTTATTTGCCTGTTGCTTTAAGAGTGTCTTCCACCTTATATCAGTATATTATACAAGTGACAACCTCTAAGTACTGGCAGAGTGATTGTCTCACACGGAGAGGCTTGTTGTGTGAGCGGGGCCTTGGGGACGTTGCAGGCGAGGCATTAGGCCCTGGCACTTCTCCAGGTAGAAGCGTGTCAGTGTTATTGCCGGTTATTTGCTCTCACATAGTTTTACTTGAAGAGATAGAAATGTCAACTTTTGAACACAGTTTTACGGCTTAAGATTTTGATGTGATAACTTAAAGTGTCACTGTCGTTTACATTTTTTTTGCAGAAATCAATAGTACAGGCGATTTTAAGAAACTTTGTACTTGGGTTTATCAGCCGAAAAATGCATTTTTATCATAAAAAAGCAGTTTGAGGCTCTCCCTCCTGTCTTCATGGTTCTCTTATGGAAAGAGGAGGCGTGGAGGGAGATAAGGCACCAAAACAAGACAACAAAGAGTTAATTTACAGCTGCATTAACGGGCTATCTCTTCTGAAGTCAGCACTGACCTGCCTGACCTCTGAATACCAGCTTTCACACAGGTCCCGCTGTGTAATCCTTTGTTCTCTGCTGGTGACTAATCTCCCCCCTCTCCATAGGTTACACCGGGCTCAACTGATGTAAAAGAGTCAAGATTTCCTGATAATGAGCAGTGAATGAGAGAAAGGAGGGAGGGGGGAGTCCTGGGGAAAGGCTTTTTGAAAGGGGGGGGGGACACGACAGTGACACTTTAAAAAGTTCATATACTTCATGGCATTACTGATCCTGTACTGATCCTGTGTTACATCCTGTATTATATTCCAGAGCTGCACTCACTATTCTGCTGGTGGGGTCACTGTGTACATACTGGTGATCTGTGACTCCTCTGTCTTTATAATTGCAGGAAATCTTCTACCCGGTGATCTGGTCGCTGATATGGCTGCTGCTGGTCTTGGTGATGCCGAACAAACATTATGAAGCAACACCAAACAATATTCTTAATGACTTGGACATTAGCCAGGTCTTCACTGTGGGATTCACCCCGGCCACCAATGTGACGGAGACCATCATGACCTACGCGTCCTTGCACTGTCTGGGCCCAGGTAACGTCATGTTTCTTATAGTCCAGGTACACAGAAGTGTGTGTGTATATATATATATATATATATATATATATATATTGCTCTCTATTCCACAATCCCATCTCATGTTGTGTCTGTTGTGCTGACTTGTCATTTGAACATGGTGGGTAATGCTGCTGCCGCTATATAGGACGGTGGCATTACTGCAGACATTGTACTGTAGGCCAGGAAGCAATATGGGCTAAGACCGTGAAAGTCCCACAAAACTCCATCAAAGGAAATGACCACAGGGGTCCAACCTGATACTGCCAGTATTACACATGAGCGGGGGTCCAACCTGATACTGCCAGTATTACACATGAGCGGGGGTCCGTATACTATCAGTATAACTATCAGCAAGTAAACAGGAGGTCCGGCAGGACCAGCATAGATCTAACACGGTAACCACAAGCTACTGCTCACCATTATGGTGGAATATCAGTGAGGCCTGAATGTGACCTCCACAAGCGGTGAACAGACTGTGAGTTTGCAGCTTGGCACTTTGGCCGCTAATTTTAGCTTTGTAAAACGGTGCGAGTCAGGAGACATTCACAGTGTATCCAAGTTTACTTGTGACTGGTGACGCAGTGCCATCACATAACAGGAGTCTCTCAGATAGTAAAGATCTAGAGGAATCAGGTCAGCTGAGAGGGTGCGAGTCCATGCGGCCTGGAGGGAAGACCATGGGCATCGCCTCAGCCTCTCTCCAAATACCCCTAAATGGGCACTGTCACTTTAAATAAATTGGCCATGTGACTGTGACCAAGAGAGTCCCGATGTAAGTCCATGGGACAGTCTGCGTCACAGGGCCCGGAACGCTCAGCCACATGCATGAATCCTGGAGATTGGTCAGGATCTGAACACTACCACCCGGATTGATCAAAACTTTTAACGTATCTGTACGACTACAAAGATGAAAATATCCAGCAGCACCCAGGATAGTGTAAAGCTTCAGAGGAATTATTAAAGGTGGAGTTCACCCCAAACATTTCTTTCAAATCAACTGGTGGCAGAAAGTTATATAACTTTGTATATACTTCTATCAAAAAATCTAATCTTCCAGCACTTATCAGCTGCTGTATGTCCTGCAGGAAGTGGTGTATTCTCTCCAGTCTGACACAGTGCTCTCTGCTGCTACCTCTGTCCATGTCAGGAACTGTCCAGAGCAAGAGAGGTTTTCTATAGGGATTTGCTGCTGCTCTGGACAGTTCCTGACATGGACAGAGGTGGCAGCAGAGAGAAATGTGTCAGACTGGAGAGAATACACCACTTCATGCAGGACATACAGCAGCTGATAAGTACTGGAAGAGTGGAGATTTTTTTAATAGAAGTAAATAACAAATATCTGGCACCAGTTGTTCTGAAAAAAAATAAATATATATATATGTATTTTTTTTTTTTTGGGTGAACAACTTCTTTAAATCTCTTAACACATGTGAGCTATTTCCACTCTGCAAGGGTCTTCTTTATCAAGCAAAGGACCTTGCGTAGTCAAAGCGTAGCTCACATGTGCTTGAATAAATCACTTGAACTTTTATACTATCCTGGGGGCTGCTGGATTCCTTCACCTTTCATGTTACTAGGCCTTCACCTGGGATTGTCGGCCATCTGGCGTGCGTCCGCATTGTGGATTCTATTTTTGTGCTGTTGGACTCTTTCCATTGGTTATATCTGTGCAACATGTCAAAAGTTTGTTAAAGTGGTGGGTACACTTTAAATGAGAACTCCGGGGTCAATCGGAATGTAGCAACATGCTCCCACCTCCCCAGCTCCATGTCCGCTGTCCGCTGTATACCAGTATTCCTGCTGTATACCAGTCTGCTGGCTGTATACCAGTCTTCTTGCTTTATACCAGCCTGCTGGCTGTATACCAGTTTTCTTGCTGTATACCATTTTTCTGGCTGTATACCAGTCTGCTTGCTATATACCAGTCTGATGGCCGTATACCAGTATTCTTGCTATATACCAGTCTGATGGCCATATACCAGTATTCTTGCTATATACCAGTCTGATGGCCGTATACCAGTATTCTTGCTGTATACCAGTATTCTTGTTGTATACCAGTCTGCTGGCTGTATACCAGTCTGCTGGCTGTAAACCCCCCCCCCCCCCCTTTGTATGAGCCAGCAGCAGATAACATGGGTGTTGTGTATTATACAATAGGTAAGCAGCTCAGGCTGCACCATCGCTCGGCTTCCTCTCATACAGACACTTGTACCGCGTCCAATCTGTAATGCGATCCTCTCATCCATTTCACTGGGATGATTTTTTTTTTTATATTACAGCGAGGTCTTTGCCAGCTGTAAGTGGCCTGAGAATAGATACAGCCCCAGTTAAATACCCTACGACTAATGCAGGATGGCAGCCGTATACTGTATATTGATATGCTTCCTCCTTACTCTATGAGATTTGCAGAGAGGCCGCGAATGCCTCCGCCGCCATGTCATCCCGCTGCTGGCACCTTTATACTGATAGGAATAGACGACTTCATCCGGAGCGTTGTCTTCCATTTGTCCATGGCTCCAGCTGAATGAACAGAAGCCGCCATCGATGCGTCATAGCTCACGCTGTACAATCTGTCCATGGATTCATCTCCATCGGGATTGCATACTGATTATTTCCAAATAAATATTTGCTGTGACATCTTCTATCTGCAGCTATGGCTCTAATAGAGAGGTGCCCTGCCCAGCTCCGTCCATCAGGACTGACCATTGAAGTCAGTGGGTGCCATGTAATGTCATTATTTCCCTCCATCGGTGACAGTACCTGGAGACGTTCAGCTCATCTTTTAGGAATAAGAAGCACAGGTTGGATCTGCCCAGACCATACTGTGTATTTGGTGGGGGTTAGGGGTGAGAGCGGGAGGAAACGCACACTGACTACATGGGATGAAATATATATATTCCTCAAAACATTTTAACCCTGCCTGGTACGACCCCCCCCCACCCTACTGTGCGTATTTCATCTGGCAGTAGCTAGACTGGGGTGTGGAGTCTACATGGGTGCTGGCCATACTGGGGTGCTGAATGTAGACTGGAGCTGTCTAGACTGCTGCAGGCTACACTACGTTGTGGAGTGTGGCTTACTGGTCACACTGGGGTATGGAGTGTGGTTTACTGGTTACACTGGGGTATGGAGTGTGGCTTGGCACTGGTTACACTGGGGTATGTATTGTGGCTTGGCACTGGTTACACTGGGGTATGGAGTGTAGATTTACACTGGGGTATGGAGTGGGGCTTGGCGCTGGTTACATGGGTATTGAGTGTGGCTTGGCATTGATTACACTGGGGTATGGAGTGTGGTGTGGCACTGGTTACACTGGGGTATGGAGTGTGGTGCGGCACTGGTTACACTGGGGTATATCAGTATCAGTGCACAGTGAAGCCTAATACGAAGGCGATGCATAGCAGATATGGAGGCCGCCAGTCTTCTAGCTCTGGAATATGATAAGTTTCCCCGCATTACAGAGACGAAACACTCTGACTCCCTTGGTCCTTTCCTCTCATTGCCTTTTGACTGCCGTTGGAGATGGAGGTGTATTGCAGGGAGCCATTTCCACTGCATATACTGCATTATTACAGAATAAACTATCTGCGGCACCGTTGACAGTAAGAGACAAATGGATTCAAGACTTAGGCCCCAATGGCAGGAGATGTTGGGAATGGTTCCTACTTTGTTTCTATGTGAAGCCCAGAGAATGCCATAACTCTTCTTGTTACATAGATAATGTTGGGAGTAGTATTAGAGGTAGAACGATACACATTGACTTCACGGTATGCCGGGCCAGATGCAGGATTCTCCCATAATTGTTTAGGTGTACAAATGATGGGAAATGTTTGTGGAAAAAGGCACGGGATCTGGCATACTTGGCTTGGGCTTTGTTTTTTATGTTGGTTGAAGTTACTAATTATGGTATCAGATATTGCTGCGGGTATTTGTATGACCCTTCTGTTTCAGTAATTTGTTTGGCTTTTCGGTGCTGAACCAACTACATTACCCTTAGGAGGAAAATGAGGAAAAGGGAGAGCTCATTTCAGCATATACTCAATATATCTTATACATGTATATTGTTGTCTTTTGTTTTTTGACTGACTACATTTATGTGTTCATGTTATGTACTTCTGTAAGGTATTGTATGTTAACATTGTATTGTTCACATATTTTCTGCAATGAGAGTACAAGTAAAAAGCTATCTGATTTTAAAAAGTTTCCCCTGTAACTGCAGGAACGTTCTCCCCCCATCTCACATCCATCCCACAGCTGGTTTGCATTTTGCTCTTTTCTGCTCCGTTCTCATTCATTCCTTTATCATCGCCTTTTTCTTATTTTGCCCTGTGGTGTTGTATCACTTCATATGGCGATAAGCGGCTGTGAGTTACTGAGTATCAGCTGACGCCGGAGCGTTCACAACACGACCGAGACAACCAGAGATGTATAGAAGTCGCTGCATAATTCACCGTACATGCGTCACTGACCTAGGAAGACGGCTCCGCTTCCCTATAGTTACCTCAAGCCTGTGATGCTCCCGTCATTGCAGAACTACCACTCCCAGCATGCATTGGCTGTCTGGACATGCTGGGAGTGGTAGTTTTGTACTTTATGAGGGAGTCTGTGAGGCTGCCCGGTCATGTCCTTTGACCCATTTGGGATAAGTTATAAGTCCTTACACAGTGTCTTGAATGTATGTGAGTGATGTTGTCAGAAGCAGAAAGCAGCGACTGTACCTAGCCAGATGATCCTGGCCCCTTTTACATATCCCAGGAATCACGTCTTCCCTCTGTTTTGCAGATGTAGACATCATACATTACAGTAATGAAGAGGAGCTGAAAGCCGCCAGCGCCTCCTACTTACATTTCGTCGGTGTCAAATTTGAAGACTCCATGTCCTACAAGCTGATGTTCTTTCCCTTCTACTTCCCAAAGCCCACGCCATACATACAAGGTGAGAGGCAATAAGATGTCAGTGTCCACAGGACCAGGACAGGCCATCAGACCAGACCGGTCACCATGATGATGCTACCTAATGATGTTTCCAGGCTAAAGAGTCCAGTCTATTGAGTGACACCGCCCACTGGACTCTTCAACACAGAATGAGCAGAGATTTCCATCATTATGTTACAAGTTTGGGTACTATTACATGGCCCAATGGGGGCCCGGTAATAACTGTAAATGAGCGCCGATCTGCTTCATTAGCACTCTTTTACTGTTACACGGCCCGATAATCGTTTAACAAGGGCTGCAGGGACATTGTTACCAAAGTCCTTGCAGCCATTGTTAAACTGTATACATTACCTATCCATGGCCCAGGACTCCTCCTGCGATCTGCTTCTCCCTGGTTCCCGCCCGCTGCAGCTCCAGAGCGGCCTGTCTTAGCTGACTTATATACAATGTGCCATTTGTCCACTCGCTATACACAGTCACCATAAAAGTGACATAAATACCGCCACCCCTGGCCTGAAAGCAAATAATCATCCTTGATATATGTCACCCATTTACCCATGACGCCGACAAGGTATCACACCTTGTATACCCACCAAGTCAGCAAATCACCCAGCGTCATTCATGAGCCCCACACTGCCGACATGGAGCTGGTCATTACAATGGGACATTTTGTTTGCCCTCGGATTCGATCATTTGCTTCTGGATCATTGATATGCTGTAACTATGATGAGACGATTGTATTTATTCTTTTATTCTTCCATCAGACTGTTATTCTTCCAAGTGTGACTCGGTACAGTATCACTATTCCGGATTCACGCGGATGCAAGCATGTATAGATTCTGCCATTATAAAGGTATGGTGCCAGCCTCCCAGGGTTACATATACTGTATACATCTTCAGTTTGTATGGTTTCTCTGGCCTCGCCGCACCCTGTGATTTTCTACACTGGTGGAAGTCTCATCCACTTTGCTGCTTCTTCGGACTCAGCAGATCACTGAAAATCTGCAAGTATTCTGCTATAAACAAGCAGCGATTAGTGAGATCAGCACTTGTTGACAGACAGTCTCGGACTATCTTATACAGGCCTGATGCCCCATATTGGGCCGTGTATGGACGTAAATGAGGGTCAATCACCAGAATTGGCGCTCGCATACCCTTACAAGGCTCAGCTAAAGGCTACATAGATCGCTGTAAAATTCATGCGGCCATTAATGTTCATTGTTATGGGCCACAAAGATGTGCTGGCGACAATTTATTCTACCGCTGTACAATAGATTCAGTCAGCCGACGACTGGGGTGGTTGTCCTGCTGATCGCTGATCTCTGGCCCTTTGACTGATTTAACCTCCTCTACACAGGTCAGTGTTCATGGAGAAAAATACACAATGGGGGAGATTTATCAAACATGGTGTAAAGTGAAACTGGATCAGTTGCCCCTAGCAACCAATCAGATTTCACCTTTCATTTCCAAAGAGTCTGTGAGGAATGAAAGGTGGAATCTGATTGGTTGCTAGGGGCAACTGAGCCAGTTTCACTTTACACCATGTTTGATAATTCTCACTCTGTGTGGATTTATAAATTCCCAGCTGTGTGTATTGTAGCGGCATCTGCACAGATCCCTAAGTATAACTATACGTTGTTTTCTACCCCGTGTGGACTTAAAGGGGTTCTCCAAATAAAACGTACTTGTCCCCTATCAACAGAATAGTAGTGCAGATCTTTCCTACGTTAGCCTATAGCTGGCAATGTCTCTGACATAATACAGGTTAGGATCACGGAGGAAGATAGGCCCCATGAATAAATCCAGTGTGCCAAGTTATACCCATGTAATCCACAATGGCCAGCATCATGCTGATACCGCCGATAGCTATGACATCCTCTAATCCTGTAAAAGCCATAAAGCAAATATTAGACTTATCAGTGATATTTATTAGTACAACATATAGGTAGCCAGGCAGTGTAGTAATGTGGGAGGCACATAGTAATATCCTTACATCCAGTAGCCCAAGGAATGTGCTAAACATTACTCCAGGAGACATATAGGTTAAACGGCTTCTCCAATTAAAACTTATTTGTAAGTAAGAGATTGTGGGGGGCCAATGCCCCCTGGTGACCTCCAGATCGGCCCCAGACTCCTTTGTTTTGTATATAGATGCGGGTACAACACGTGACCCGCAGCTCTATTCATTCTCTGTGGAGCCGCAGGAGAAAGATGAGTACAGTACTTGGCACTCTCCGGCGGCCCCATAGAGAATAAATAGAGCTGCGGGTCACGTGGAGGTCGGACCCCCCGCAATCTCTTAAGTTTTAATCAGAGAACCTGTTTAACCAGCCAGTTATAGGCTAACATAGTTAAGATCTGCACTAGTAGGAGTCACTGACTCTATAGGCTGTGCTGGGGCTAAACTGGGTTAATAATGACATTCCCTTTTTTTTTTTCTATAGCTAAAAACCAACTATTCGGCGTGGGACGATCTGTTGAGGACGAAAGCCATGGTAATGGAGAAGAAGCCAGTGGTTGAGGTGGACGGTTTCTACCATGCCCTGATGTCCATATGCCTCGTCATGGCCTTCTCACCGTTTGGATGTTCTCCGGCTGCTTATATTGTCGCTGAAAAAGAGAAGAAGCTAAAAGAGTTTATGAAGATTCTAGGACTCCATGACACAGCCTTCTGGTACTGACAGGGTTTTTTAATGTTAATTTTGATGGTGTTAAAGGGGTTTTCCAGCTTTAGAAAATGTTTTCTATAATGCTGCCTTGCTGGTAAACATAGCAAACTTATACCTCTCCACGGTCCCCCGGTGTCCACCACTGACTGCAGCCGCTGCCACCTCTGAGATGAATGAGACATCCCGCTCAGCTAATCACTGACTGAGATGGCACAGTGCTGCAGCCAGTGATTGGTTGAGCAGGCTGTCACTCCCAAGACGTGGTGACAGCTGCAGTCAGTGGGGTACACCGGAGATGCATTAGATGTGTATTATATTTTCAAACAGAGAAGCGTTATACAAGAAATGTTCTAACGCCTCCAAGAGCTGCAATCAGTAATGTGCTCTAAATCTATATATTGTATCTATACTGATCCTGAGTTACAATCTGCTATACTCAGATCTGCATTCAAATTTCTTCTTTGGTCAGATACAGACTCAGATAGTACAGGGGACAAGGTGGCTGTAGAATTTCTCAAACTGATGGCTGAATGATTATTTAGCTGTCAGCTATCTCTCCCATCCGGCCCTCATCCTCCCCACATATAGGAACATTCGGCATGGCTGAGCGAACCTGTGTTCTCTGTCGAGAGCGGCGTTGTTAAACCGCAGTCAGACAGCTCTGGCTATGGCTTATTTCTCCTAGAACAAAGGGGACTGGAAGGGATTTTCCATCACACCCTACCTCTGTCTCCACTAACATCATCAGTCTTTAGTTGATCGGGAGAGTCCCATACACCTTGTATGGGTGTAGAGGGACCTTTAGTTTCTCTTAGGGTACTATTACATGAAGCGATTATTGGCCATACTTGGCCGATTTCCAGCCATTCTGAATGACCATTGCTTCGTGTAATAGGTCTTGTTTTAAATCAACGATCAGCCGCCGTGCACTATGTCGGCTGAGCATTGATGTAAAGCATGCCCTTATCGACAGTCTTGCTTTGTGCAACAGGAGCAGCTGCAGCTAACCGCCACTCTCTGCCATGGGCCACCTGGATGATCTAAAGATCATGTCTGTGTGTGTGTGATAGCGCCGGCAGCGAGCAGGGAATGAGGAGCAGGTCAGGGTTGACCTGACTGGTCGGCGCTCGCTTGCTCTGTAATATCAGGCCGTGTGATATAGCCCGTACACCAGATTACGATACACTGCCTCGTGTGAACCAAACATTTTCTAGGATCACCAGACTGTGCAGGAAGGCTTCGAGATTACAGATGGGATGCCAGGGAACCCCCCTAATGCGTCCCTGTATTTTATACTTTATTCCAGACTGGATCAGTAAGATCACGTCTTGTCAGTCATTTACCAGGTTACATCTTTGAAAATTTGTAGTTAGTTTTGCGGAAATACATAAAATACTCCCTATGGTGTGATGATGTTGTGCGTGTTTTTTTCTGGCAGGCTGCCCTGGGTTCTTCTGTACATCATCCTCATCCTCCTGATCTCGTTGCTCATGGCTTTTATAACCACTGTCTTCACCCCATTCAAGCACAGTAGCTGGTTCCTGATCTTCCTGCTGTACGCACTTTACGGGATCTCCCTGGTGAGTTCGGGGGGAGCACTCATACCCCGGGACAGTCCCCTACACCCCTTAAAGCTGCCGTGTTTTATAGCTCTGCCTTTAGCTTTAAGGTTTAGTATAATGTTAAGTGGCTTGGCTGCCCGTAGATCTTGCAAAGTAAAATACTTCAGCTGATTTAAAAGAGGATTTTTATAGCGTAATAAAACCGTATACTGCAGCCATATAAATAGCAGCGTGATAGCAGCAAACAAGCCGTTCCATACTAATGGCGCAAGTCCCTAGTTACCACAGTAATATCCCTCTTAGCACTGCCCATCCTCCAGCTGTCTCACTGTACATCGCTCTGGGCATTGCTCTGCTGTATTAACCCAACAGGAAGTAGGTTGCCATGTTTTCTTGTAAATAAAAGTAAGAATGTTATAAAGATGACCCCAGACCTCAGACCTTAGACTCCCCCTGCTCCTCTGATCTGGTCATGTTATGAAGCTTGTTGTCGTCTTCAATTCCTTTGCTTGTTGTCAGCATCCAGGTGCGAAAAACAATGGTCATTCCTTAAAGGGAATTTGTCACTAGGTTTATGGTGTCTTAAATGAGGGCAGCATAAACTAGTGACAGAAATGCTGAACAGATCGGTGCATTATTTACATCATTCTGCTCAGCCGTTCTCCTAATATGCTGGAGAATAGGATTTTTGCCACACCCCTCCCCTGCCCTCCAGCTGCTGATTGACAGCTGACTGCCTATACACATCATGGATAAATACCTGCCAATCAGCAGCTGGTGGGTGGAGTTTTCTCCTTTTCATGAATATCCAGGACTACTGAGCTCATGCACATAATGGAGAGGACTACCTATTGTCCATGTTATTCAGGAGGAGATCTCTGGATCAGCTGCACAAAACAATGTAAGTGATCCATCATTCTGTTCAGCTTCTCTGTCACTAGTTTATGCTACCCTGAGACAGTATAAACCTTCTGACAGAACGATCCTACCAAGTGTAAGGTTTATAGCAGACAGTTGTGGGACTTTCATTTTACATTTGCCTACTAACAACATGTATGAACTATAAGGTGTATGATTGCTGGGGGTCTGGGAGTCCCATGTGTGACTGGAGTAGTAGTGCATCTGCATTCCCTGTCTATGGGATAAAGGGAATAGCAGAGTACAGCTATCCCCCAGGTGCACCACCGTTCCACTCACACTGGACACCTGGAGACCGTCAGTCTTGTGATCACTGGGGGTTTCAGTGGACAGACCCTCGGAAGTCATAGCAATTATTGTCTATCCAAAGGACAGGTAAAAAGGTGTTACAGTGAGCAAATCTTTTAAAAGGGGTTATAAAAGTTATTAGATTAAAGGGGTACCACAGCAAAAATATTTTTCTTTTAGATCAACTGGTGTCAGAAAGTTATATAGATTTGTAATTTACTCCTAATTTTAAAATTTCCAGTCTTTTCATAATTAACAGCTGCTGTATGTCCTGTGGGAAGTGGTATATGTTCTCCAGTCTGACACAGTGCTCTCTGCTGCCACCTCTGTCCATGTCAGGAATTGTCCAGGGCAGCAGCAAATCCCCATAGAAAACCTCTCCTGCTCTGGACAGTTCCTGACATGGACAGAGGTGGCAGCAGAGAGCACTATGTCAAACTGGAAAGAATACACCACTTCCTGCAGGACATACAGCAGCTCATAAGTACTGGGAGACTGGCAATTTTTTAAATAGGAGTAAATTACAAATCCATATAATTTTCTGACACCAGTTGATTTAAGAGAAAATATTTTCAACCGGAGTACCCTTTTAAAAATATACTCAAATTCACATTCAGTGCATGATAAGCCAAATTCAGCTCCACTGACTTATTTCATATAGAGGAACAGCAAGACCCAGATGTCGCACATGCTGGTGGACTCAAGTTACCCCGGCCTCTATCATCCTCTTCTTCTTTTTCTTCCAGATCTTGTTTGCACTGATGCTGACGCCACTTTTTAAGAAAGCCAAGCAGGCTGGCGGGATCGCCTTTCTGGCCACGCTGGTCCTCGGCGCTCTGGGCATTTTCATTGTGATGAAGGGCGACTTTCCCAAGTCCTTTGTGTGGTTCTTCAGTCCGTTCTGTCAGTGCACATTCATGATCGGCATAGCCCAGGTAAGTGTCATGCGACATATCAGCCTAGTATAACACATGAGTAGTAACACGGATGCTGAGATTGGATCTGTAGGAGTGGGAGGTCATGTTCTTAGGAAAAAGGAAACCACCAGAATGCAGGGCAAAACGACACATGAATGGCTTCCATCAGGTCACAGGGGTCTGTGAGTATGTTTGCATTGTGCTTGGTTGGGTTCACACTGCATATATTATATGTCATGGTGCTGATGTATACCATGGTGCAGTGTGAACCCAGTCTTAGCCTCCTTTCTCACCACGTTATTGGACATCCAGCAGTGTGTCTGTCAGCCGCTCCTCCTCCCTCTCCCGCAAATCCAAGCATGCCAGATGACACTGACGCTATGTCTGTGATAAAGTGAAAGATTCTGTGGGTCGCCTTTTTTTTCAGCGTAACTTCACTGTACTGAAAATACAAATCAGCGCGGTGTGAACATGAAACCTCGGCAGGGGCTGGCTGGCAGATTTTAGCCTGGGGGGCAAGCACACGGCACTGGCCCTTGACTGGCAGGCTAGCGGCCCATCCACCACCCTGGCCCTTACCTGGTATTACCCTCCCCAAATAAGTGCGGGAAAGGAAGATTACACATGCGCCACAGAATTATAGTATTGTGGCCAGTGTTCCCAGCCACGAAAAGCCCTTGTGATATACATCTATTGGATTAAAGGGAACCTAGCTCCAGGTGCACAGCATAGTACCTTAGGGTGCCTTTAAACAGAGAGATTTATCTGACCGATGTTTGAAGCCAAAGCCAGGAACAGACTATAAGCAGAGAACAGGTAATAAAGGAAAAACTGAGATTTCTCCTCTTTTCAACTCCATTCCTGGCTTTGGCTTCAAAAATCTGTAAGCTAAATCTGTCTGTGTGAATGCACCCTTAAGGTACCATGCTGTGTACCCGGTGACCCTGTTATCAGTGCTGTAATGCCCTTTTGGTTCTCTTATCATGTTAAAACCATCAGCCCTGAATCTCTGCAGCACCAGCTGTTATCAGAGGATGTACTACAACTCCCAGCATATCCTGAGGGCTGCAGACTGTAAGTAAATGCTGGGAGTTGTAGTGTTTGCAGCTGTTGTACTTGGAGGATTCCTGGTGTATTGTATACTGGAGGCTTTGTGAGAGATCAGTATACAGAGTTCTGTGGGGGATCAGTATGTGGATGTGACCCCAGAACAGAACTAATAGGGGATAGAAGAAATATACCGTTACTGACCAAATCCAATACACCAGTATATAAGAAACATATATTGTCACTGTGACCACAACCATTACCACCCCATACTAACTAATACCACCACACCATAACTGAGATCCAGTATACCCAGACCAATAATACCAGTATAAAAGAAACAAATATCACAACCCCTTCACCACCACCGCCATTACTAACTAACATCCACCGTACAAATACCAGGATCATCCCCATAGAACATGGGTCTCATTATTAAAATGTGTCTGCTGGTTGTGATCTCATGTGTAATCAAAGATACATAATGAACTGCTAGATAGCTATTTCCCACTGGATATCTATCTATCTATCTATCTATCTATCTATCTATCTATCTATCTATCTATCTATCTATCTCCTATCTATCTATCTATCTATCTATCTATCTATCTATCTATCCATTATCTATCTATCTATCTATCTCCTATCTATCTATCTATCTATCTATCTATCTATCTATCTATCTATCTCCTATCTATCTATCTATCTATCTATCTCCTATCTATCTATCTATCTATCTATCTATCTATCTATCTCCTACCTATCTATCTCCTATCTATCTATCTATCGCCTATCTATCTCCTATCTATCTCCTATCTATCTCCGGTATAAGAACACTGACAATAGAACACAGTTGTCAAACTCCGTCCCTCCAGTTGTTACAACACTACAAATCCCATCATGACTGGACAGATAAACCATGACGGGAATTGTAGTTTTGCAACATCTGGATGGACATAGTTTGACACCCCTGATAAGTTATAAGACCTTATAAGTTATTATAGTGCAGTTACATTCAGTGACTCACAGTAGGCGTCTTCTCTGCATGAAGAGACATCCACTTTTCCTTTTCTTCTCCATCCGGCTCCGGCCATCATGAAGGCTTCCCTGGCCATGACTCCTCTCCACGGGATCTGTCAGACAGACATTTTAGGCTTCTTGCTCCAGCAACATCCTCATCAATACATCCCTCCATATAGAATAGCCCCCCGCTGCACATCTCTCCATATAGAATAGCCCCCCCCCCCCCCCCCCCCCCCGCTGCACATCTCTCCATAAAGAAAAGCCCACCTGTGCATCCCCCATATAGGATAGCCCCCCCCCTGTGCATCCCCCCATTTAGAATAGCCCCCCCCTGTGCATCTCCCCATATAGAATAGCCCCCCGTGCATCCCCCCATATAGAATAGCCCCCTTGTGCAACCCCCATCGTAGAATAGCCCGCTGTGCATCCCCCCTCATAGCATAGCCCCCTGTGCATCCCCCTTCATAGAATAGCCCCCCTGTGCGTTCTCCTTTATAGAATAGCTCCCCCTGTGCATCCCCCTTATAGAATAGCTCCCCCTGTGCATTCTCCCTTATAGAATAGCCCCTTGTGCATCCCCCCTCATAGAATAGCCCCCCTATGCATCCCCCCCAATATAGAATAGCCCCCCTGTGCATCCTCCCATATAGAATAGCCCCCTGTGCACCCCCTCATAGAATAGCCCCCTGTGCATCCCCCTCATAGAATAGCTCCCCCTGTGCATCCCCCCTCATAGAATAGCCCCCATGCACCCCCCCATATAGAATAGCCCCCATGCACCCCCACATATAGAATAGCCCCCCTGTGCATCCCCCTTCATAGAATAGCCCCCCTGTGCATTCTCCTTTATAGAATAGCCCCCCCTGTGCATCCCCCCTTATAGAATAGCTCCCCCTGTGCATTCTCCCTTATAGAATAGCTCCCCCTGTGCATCCCCCCCTCATAGAATAGCTCCCCCTGTGCATCCCCCCTCATAGAATAGCCCCCTGTGCATCCCCCCCTCATAGAATAGCCCCCTGTGCATCCCCCTTCATAGAATAGCCCCCCTGTGCATCCCCCCCTCATAGAATAGCCCCCCTGTGCACCCCCCTTATAGCTCCCCCTGTGCATCCCCCCCCTCATAGAATAGCCCCCTGTGCATCCCCCCTAATAGAATACCCCCCCTGTGCATTCTCCTTTATAGAATAGCCCCCCTGTGCATCCCCCCCTCATAGAATAGCCCCCTGTGCATCCCCCTAATAGAATATCCCCCTGTGCATCCCCCCTCATAGAATAGCCCCCATGCACCCCCCCATATAGAATAGCCTCCTTGTCCATCCCCCTCATAGAATAGCCCCCCTGTGCATCCCCCCCTCATAGAATAGCCCCCCTGTGCACCCCCCCTTATAGAATAGCTCCCCCTGTGCATCCCCCCCCTCATAGAATAGCCCCCTGTGCATCCCCCCCTAATAGAATAGCCCCCCTGTGCACCCCCCCCCTCATAGAATAGCCCCCCTGTGCACCCCCCCCCTCATAGAATAGCCCCCCTGCGCATCCCCCCAATATAAAATAGCCCCCCTGCGCATCCTCCCATATAGAATAGCCCCCTTGTGCACCCCCCCTCATAGAATAGCCCCCCTGTGCACCCCCCCTTATAGAATAGCTCCCCCTGTGCATCCCCCCCCTCATAGAATAGCCCCCTGTACATCCCCCCCTAATAGAATAGCCCCCCTGTGCACCCCCCCCTCATAGAATAGCCCCCCTGTGCACCCCCCCCCCTCATAGAATAGCCCCCTGTGCATCCCCCTAATAGAATATCCCCCTGTGCATCCCCCCTCATAGAATAGCCCCCATGCACCCCCCCATATAGAATAGCCTCCTTGTCCATCCCCCCTCATAGAATAGCCCCCTGTGCATCCCCCCTCATAGAATAGCCCCCTGTGCATCCCCCCTCATAGAATAGCCCCCCATGCACCCCCCCATATAGAATAGCCTCCTTGTCCATCCCCCCTCATAGAATAGCCCCCTGTGCATCCCCCCTCATAGAATAGCCCCCCCTGTGCATCCCCCTTCATAGAATACCCCCCCTGTGCATCCCCCAATATAGAATAGCCCCCCTGTGCATCCCCCCTCATAGAATAGCCCCCCTGCGCATCCCCCTTCATAGAATAGCCCCCCTGTGCATCCCCCCAATATAGAATAGCCCCCCTGTGCATCCCCCCTCATAGAATAGCCCCCCTGCGCATCCCCCTTCATAGAATAGCCCCCCTGTGCATCCCCCAATATAGAATAGCCCCCCTGCGCATCCCCCCAATATAAAATAGCCCCCCTGCGCATCCTCCCATATAGAATAGCCCCCTTGTGCACCCCCCCTCATAGAATAGCCCCCCCCCCCCCCCCCCCCCCGGTGTGGCCACATGTTAATGGGTTTAAAAAAAAGAAAAACAACTCACCTCTCCTCGGGCCGGATCTTCAGTGTGCAGCAGCTTCTCCCTGCTGCTGCTGCAGCGCGGCGGCTCCTCTCCTCTCTCTTTCCTATCAGGTCCTCAGCGGTGCGCGTCAGGGAAGTGACGTCACCGCTGGGGACCTGATGTAGGTGCCTGCAGACGTGCCTGCGTACAGCACGTCTGCGGCTCCTGGGGGATCAGGAGGCCGGAAGAGACTGAGGGAATAGCGCGGCGGCCGGCCGCGCTATTCTTTCAGTCTCAACTACTGCAGAGAGTCGGCCGCGGGTCGCGGCCCACTCATTAGTGGGGAAGACCGGCCCGGGGGGCACATGCCCTCCTGCCCCCCGGCCCAGCCTGCCCCTGAACCTCGGCAGATCTACTGCCTGACATAATTTTATTAGATCATGCCATCTATTATTCAGTATCTGCCAGGATTATCCGTGCCCCCGCCGCAGGCAGCCATCACTCCATGTCTGCCTTCTAAGTGTTATCCTTAGAGATTCTTACAGTCTTCATGTTCACACAACGTATGTTTTACATAAATCACGGCCGTTGTTGCAATTGTCAACAACGGCCATGATTTATGCAAAACATACCTTGCATTTGAATGAATGGATTCTTGGCTGGAACATATACACTCCAGACGGGATTCCATCTGGCCGCACGAAAAACTTGACATGTCAGTTTTCTGCGGCTGCTATTCATTGAATAGCGGCTGCACAGAATCTGTCAGTCCACACACACTCGCTGCATTGTGTGCAGTGGTGAATTAGGATGCGAGCACATACGGGTGAGCCCGCATCCCAATTCATCAGAAATGAAGATCATCTGGGATGTTCTTCTCTGACACCGGCCGTTCTGTGACCCGGCTGGGTCACTTAACGGACAGTGTCTTACGCCATGGGAACATAGCCTTATAATGGAAGATCAGAATATGGTGCCATATCATAGACATGACTGGGTATTACTGAGCACTTCTTATCCTTTCCTTTCCTAATAAAGACCACACGCCATGTAGAGTTCAGTCGGTCACAGCAGCCGAGATTATTGAATACTATAACATCCAAATAAATTATGATAACCCCTGTCCCACACAAATACCATCTGGGGGAGATGGTCCTCGAAGCCCTGTAATGACATGGTGGTCACCCACTTCTAACTACGCCCATAGGTCGAACCTCCAGCCACTTCGCACAGACTCAGTTATAGTTAAACACCTGCGTGACCAAATACTCCTTCCCCCCCAAAGGGTTAAGCTCCACAGCCCACCAGTGATTTACCTGTGACCACCATTCCAGTCACCATAAATGCATTAGCTAGAGAGTCCAGAACCCACCTGTTGTTCCGTCCCATTTTTACCTGTTGTTCCGTCTCCATCCGACTCCGATCACACACACACACACACACACACACACACACGCCCTCCGCTGATGTGACAAACCCCTACATGCCGCGCTAATTCAAATCCACAGTCCCTGATACCCTCCCCCGTAAACAAAACTCCATTCCCGTAATAACAAACCTGGTGGGATTTGTCTCCTCTTTCCTTTTCAAACTGGAAATGGCTAATAACCCCCCTCCCCCTTTCTTACCATATATATCTATACCTTCCCCCTTATCACAACAGCCCCCCTTCCTCTGCCCCAAATTGCCCTTGACCAATACCTGACCATTAACCCCTACGACCCATTACCCCTATGGCCCATATTACCAGCTCCTAACACCACCTGACGGAATAGAGGAGGGTTGGAGGAACAGTAAGGGGGATCCCGTACATCACACTCCTATAACATATTGGGTGCAGTTTGCTCAGTATTGTAGTACAACACACATAGAACATCACTATACTAACTGCAGCCTGTGTCCTCACCCGGGAGACATTCTCTATGCCAGCGGTAGGGAACCTTGGCCCTCCAGCTGTTGTAAAACTACAACTCCCATCATACCTGGATAGCCAAAGCTTTAGGGCCCTATTACCTGGGACGATTATCATGCAAAAAATCGTTATATCATTCGAATTTATACAGATAATTGTTCTGTGTAATTGCAGGCAACGATCGTTTATTGTTTGTCATTAATCGTTAAAAATCACTTTGTCTAATAGGACCCTTAGCCAAGGCCCCCTCCCCCTGCTCTATGTGCTGCTCTTATATACAGAATCATGTATTGTACTTTTTGCAGGTGATGTTTCTAGAAGCCCATGGAAAAGGTGCCCAGCTGTTTAACCTCAAGGATGGCCCGTACCCCCTGATAATCACATTCATCTTCCTTGTTGTCGACAGCGTGATGTATCTGCTTCTGGCCTCCTATCTGGATCAGATTCTTCCCAGTAAGATATCTCCATTATTTACTTACATAAATCTAAGTCTCCCTGTCTCAGAGACATGTCAGATGAAGGGTCTCAGATGCCCACTGATCTCTACTGTCAGGAGAAAAGGGCAGCTCTGCTCTTCTCTCTCTGGCTTGCTGATGCCATTTTTCTGCCAGACTATAGCTAGTAGATGGTTCATAACAGATAGTTTTATTTAAAGGAGAAGTCCATCTCAAAGCTAAATTAAAGTGTGTTATTGCAACATATAAGTTATACAAATTCTCTATATACACTTACTGCGGGAAATGCACATCTAGTGCTGTTTTCCCTCATCACTTCCTTGATAAAATGGTGACATCACAACATACTGTATAAATCCTTGAGGTGCAGGCTGTGCGGTGGCGGCTGCTGTGGTGTGTGCGATCCCATCCTGTTTTCTGGGGACATGTCCCCCCTGCACTGTGCCGTCAGCTGGACCCCCCTCTGATATTGGTCGGTCCCTGCCTGCTCACCAGGGCTGGAGTCTAGAGTGAGTCGGAGCGCCCTCCACTGCAGTAATTATTTTTTAATAGATGTAAATTACAAACCTATATAACTTTCTAAAGCTAGTTTATTTAAAAAAAAATATATATTTTCACTGGAGTACCCCTTTAAAGCCATAAAATGATGAATATAGTAAGACCCCATTCACATTAGGTTTTGGGGTACACCTCAGCAATCTGTCAGTAGGGGAGGCTGATGTGTGCCAAGTTAGTTAGGTCCATTTCTTAAACATATCCCGTTTTTTGTGGGACTATGGTAGGACCATGTTTTTGAGTCCAGTGAGGAAAAATAAATGTTCAGAAACCAGACAAGACACAGACACAACTAGAATAAGGTTAGTATGCAAAAAAAAGGGGTCCGTGGAGCCTAAGGCTGGGTTCACACTACGTTTTTGCAATCCGTTTTTTGCAAAAATTGGATGAAAAACAGATGCATGTGTGTGCATCCGTTTTGATCCATTTTCCCATTGAATTCCATTATGGAAAAAAAAACGGGTCCATTTTTTTAATGTACACAAAAACGTAGTCAACCAAATTTTTGTGTCCGTTAAAAAAAAAAAAGTATCCGTTTTGATCCTTTTTTTTCTAATGGAATTCAATGGAAAAATGGATCAAAATGGATGCACACACATGCATCCGTTTTTTCCATCCGTTTTTCATCCAATTTTTGCAAAAAACGGCCAGCCTAAGTTGCGAGTCTCAATAATAAGAATAAGGTTCGCCCATTAAAGCCAATAGACCCTCTGGCAATACTACTGGCTTTATAGTGACGTCCCTTCTTTGACAGGTTGCTGACGTGACACTGGGACCTTTACATCGGTTACATCATAGATATTGATGGCGTATCTCATCTAAAGTTCTATTATGTTTTCTTATGATATGTCGAACGACAACTGTTATTGTGACTAATCGCCAAGTAACATCCAGTCTAGCTGGCACATGAGCGCTGCTGAGCCGTCCCTTACGCAGATGCCATGTTATAAATAATACAGCTCATCCAAGTCAGCAGACGTCCAAAGAAAACATCAGTCAATTATTGATTGTATTATATCACATAATCCCTAACCCTTTAAGAAGAGCAATGCAATGGGAGCTAAACCCTGCCAAGAAGTCTAATAGTCCGCTCGTAACAGTCAGGGTAAATCCAGCGCGCTTCTTGTACGCTAAATGCATTAAAGACCTAAACATAGTACATAGTCCCTATTACACGGGCCGATGGTGAGGAGCAAGAGAGCACCGACCCGTCAGATCAGTGCTTGCTTGCTCCTCGTTCCCCGATCGCTGCCACCGGTATTACACGTGCCGACATTGAGCAGGTAGGAGTGGGGAGCTGCGGGAGGGGCTTCCCGGATGATCCAGGGGGCTCGTAGGAGATAGCAGCAGTCTGCTGCCACCGCTTCCATTACACAGAGCGACGGCCCTATTACACCAAACGATTATTGGCCATTACAGCTGATAATTGCTTGGTGTGATAGCTTGGTGTGTAATAGGAACGGAAGCAGACCGTCCTATGGGTTTCCCAGACGATCTTAAGAGCCCATTTCACAGCCCCCCCCCCCCCCCCCGCTCTGCCCCGCTCGCATGTTGGCACATGTAATGGCACCGGCAGCATGCTGGGAATAAGGAGCAAGCGAGCGATGATCTGACAGGTCGGCGCTCTAGTGCTCCACACCATTGGCCTGTGTAATATGGGCTTTAGTCTTATGACTGATCCATGTATATATAAATGGCGGATTGGTGCGCTGACAGCCATAGCCCTGCCCCTAGTGCACCAAAACACCTAGCTGGCATATGGATTAAAGTGTCACTGTCGTTTTTTTTTTTGTTTTTTTTTTGCAGAAATCAATAGTACAGGCGATTTTAAGAAACTTTGTAATTGGGTTTATTGGGCAAATCTGCCATTATCTGCATTCGAAAAGACTTTCCCCAGGTCCCCCTCCCCCCCCCTCTCTCTCATTCACTGCTCATTATCAGAAAATCTCGACTCTTTTACATCAGACATGCCCTGTGTAACCTATGGAGAGGGGAGGGGGGAGGAGGGAGATTAGTCGTCAGCAGAGAACAAAGGATTACACAGCGGGAGCTGTATGAAAGCGGTATTTTAGAGGTCAGAGAGGTCAGTGCTGACTTCAGAGGAGATAGCTCAGTGATGTAGCTGTAAATTAACTCTTTGTTGTCCTGTTTTGGTGCCTCATCTCCCTCCACCCCCTCCCCTCTCTATAGAGAAACATAAAGACAGGGGGGAGAGCTTCAAACTGCTTTTTTATGATAAAAATGCATTTTTCAGCTATTAAACCCAATTACAAAGTTTCTTAAAATCGCCTGTACTATTGATTTTGTGCAAAAAAATATTTAAATGGCAGTGACACTTTAAACTCCTAATGTGGAAACAGCACTAAGGATTAAGGGAAGAAACTTACCTTCCTCCTCAATGCCCCATGCGCTATAGGTCATTATCAGCAAGGTAGATTCTTCTAACCTGCTGAGAGTTCCCCTTTAATAGGGGTGGTATATCTGTATCAGGTGTAACACGGTGTCTTTGTAAACAGGCGAGTATGGACTGAAGCGGCAGCCGCTCTTCTTCCTGAAACCATCGTACTGGTCAAAGAAGAGGAGAAACTACGGAGTGCTCAGCGAGAGCTTCTTCAGCACAAATACCGACCTCAGCGACATCGTAGAACCTGTCACCTTAGGACTGCACGGAAAAGAAGCCATCAGGTGAGTACTGACCAATATATGAATGTACAGTCAGCAGACCCATTATACACCACCATAAGGTCTAAGGGCCCTATTACACAGGAGATTATCCTCCGTACAGACCAGTCATGTTATTGTCAGGTTTTTGATGGGTTAGAAGACCATTGTTTGTAGGCTGCACCCTATTTCCCTCATATAGTATTGTGACCATAAAGTGAATGAGCAGCTCTATAATACATAGTCACAACTGATTGTTCCTCTTCTACGCTGTGACTAATATAGAGAACCTGCCTAATGACATCTATAAGCTGTAGCACATATGGTCAGCGACTGTCCTCTGCCACCGTCACAGTTTATGCTAGTGTAGATACGTTCATCAGCAGTCACTTTTCATGACCTCACATCTCAATGTCTATGTGGATCCCATCTAGAGAAATGCTATAATGTAGTATTGTAGTGTCCAGGTAACTTGTTAGATCTATGTATAATTAAGGTGGGAGCCAGCAGTATTCTGATTGCAGCTCTGGATGTCCCTGGGGACGAGACCATAATGCTACAAAAGATCACTGCAGGTTTGCCCTGAATATCTGGGAAAATGTAGAGAGGAGCCGGTACTCACCTATACCTCATGCTCTTCATTGTGCAGTATCCATCAGGTTACAGTAAGTGTACTATTACACCAAGTGATTTTTTTCACGACTAACGATAAACAATCTTAAATGACCTCTATGGCAAACGACCCGCAATCGTTTACCCAATTACTCGGAACGATGATCGTCATTTATTATCATTCTTGCGGTCGTTTAGTCGTCGCTATTGCGTAAGTTTCAGCTATGACTATGATCAAATGATAAAAATAGGTCCAGATCCTATTAAACAATCAACAATTTCTCATTGGTCGATTAATCGTTGCCTGCTATTACACAAAATTATCGTTCAAATCCGAGCGATCTAACGATTTTTTGAATGATAATCGTCCTGTGGAATAGGGCCCTTAGGGTGTTTCAGCCTTCATCAGCTTTGCTCAGCGGTAACATGTCCTCACTGTAACAATACTGCACAATGAAGAGCATAAGGTATAGGTGAGTGCCGGCTCTTCTCTACATTTTCCTGGATATTATTGCCTTGAGCACCACTGACTCCCAGAGTGCTGTCCCTCCGACATCCTATACATAACCTCAGGCTAGGCTACGGGATAGTGAGTCTTGGGTGAAAGCCTATGTCCTTGTCCTTTATGTTGGAATATGTGCTGTTCTAATCACAAATCATTTTTTTTCCCTAGAATTAAAAATATTCATAAATCTTTCAAGAAGGAAAACCAGCAAGTAGAAGCCTTACAAGGTAAAAGTGGACTGTATACCACGTCGCCCACTAAGTAACCATGTACAAGGCTTTTCAGAAGCAGACATCCCCATTCTTTCCTTAAAGGGATTGTTCCCCATTTTTTTTCTTTCAAATCAGCTAGTACCAGAAAGTACCAGAGATCTATAATTTACTTCTATAAAAAAAAAACTCCAGTCTTCCAGTACTTATCAGCAGCTGTATGTCCTGCAGGAAGTGGTGTATTCTCTCCAGTGTGACACAGTGCTCTCTGCTGCCACCTCTGTCTATGTCAGGAACTTTCCAGAGCAGCAGCAAATCCGTATAGAAAATCTCTCCAGACTGGAGAGAATACACCACTTCCTGTAGGACATACAGCAGCTGACAAGTACTGGAAGCCTTGAGATTTTTTTTACAGATTACAAATCTCTGGCACTTTTTGGCATCAGTTGATAGGAAAGAAAAAACATTTTGGTGAACAACCCCTTTAAAGCCAATATACCACTAAGTAGATAACTTTTTTTCTTTTAAACTGTTTATTTTTCCAAAAATTTTCAATAAACAAAAATAATAAGAACACAACCTGGTGTCAGTAATATCAGAGCAGTATGTCCCTGGCCGACCATACAGTCAGATAAGCTAATGAGGCCTCCGATTCCAGTCCTAGGAAATCCAATTCTCCGGTCGCGGCATAGAGTTAAGTAATTTAGATATGAAGAACCAAATACGGCCCTATGGGACCTGCCATGAGGCGAATTGTCCAAAACATCTGCTTATACCATGGCCACGTATATAAGGGTATACAAACCAAGAAATGGAAGACACAAAACACACAGACAGACATAAAACAAAGGTAAACACACTAGAGGAGGGGGGTCATCACATAGACCACGTCCCACCAATCCCAATGGTATTCCATCTTCCTGACATCTGCACTATGGGAAGGAGCTGTAGAGCTCCTCCATGCCGCAGCAATGGTCTGCACTATGGGAAGGAGCCGAGGAGCTCATCCGTGCCGCAGCTATGGTCTGCACTATGGGTAGGAGCTGTAGAGCTCCTCCATGCCGCAGCCATGGTCTGCACTATGGGATGGAGCCGTAGAGCTCTTCCATGCCGCAGCTATGGTCTGCTCTATGGGTAGGAGCTGTAGAGCTCCTCCATGCCGCAGCTATGATCTGCACTATGGGATGGAGCCGTAGAGCTCTTCCATGCCGCAGCTATGGTCTGCACTATGGGATGGAGCCGTAGAGCTCCTCCATGCCGCAGCCATGGTCTGCACTATGGGATGGAGCCGTAGAGCTCTTCCATGCCGCAGCTATGGTCTGCACTATAGGAAGGAGGCACAGAGCTTCTCCATGCCGCAGCTATGGTCTGCACTATGGCAAGGAGCTGTAGATTTTCTCCATTCCGCAGCTATGGTCTGCACTATGGGAAGGAGCCGTAGAGCTCCTCCATGCCGCAGCTATGGTCTGCACTATGGGAAGGAGCTGTAAAGCTCTTCCATACCGCAGCTATGGTCTGCACTATGTGATAGGAGCTGTAGAGCTCCTCCATGCCGCAGCTATGGTCTGCACTATGTTATACGATCTGTAGAACTCTTCCATACCGCAGCTATGATCTGCACTATGGGAAGGAGCCGTAGAGCTCTTCCATGCCCCAGCTATGGTCTGCACTATGTGATAGGAGCCGTAGAGCTCCTCCATTCCGCAGCTTTGTTCTGCACTATGGGTAGGAGCCGTAGAGCTCCTCCATGCCGCAGCTATGGTCTGCACTATGTGATAGGAGCCGTAGAGCTCCTCCATGCTGCAGCTATGGTCTGCACTATGTGATAGGATCTGTAGAGCTCCTCCATCCCGCAGCTGTGGCACACTTAGCTGCTGTGAGGATATGTAAGAGGAGTCTGGACATTAAAGTGTCACTGATGTTATAAAAAAAAGACATATCATACAGACATGTCCAAAGTTTTTATCAGTCCGGGTCTGAGTGCTCAGATCCGTACAGAGTGGGGAGAAGAGAGCAGCCGCAGTGTGTCCCTTCCACGCTCTGAGATAAAAATTTTTTTTTTTTTTTTTTTTTTTTTTTAAATCAGAGCGGAGAGTGGATGCGCTGCAGCATGTCTTCTCCCGACTCTGTACAGCCGTTAACACTCAGACCAGGAACGATCAAAACTTTTTACCTTTCTGCCTGTTTTTTATGACGACAAGTACATTTTAGGCATGTCTGTGCATACGTCCAATCTGCAAGGCTAAGAAAATCAAGGTCTCAACCTCAGTCCAATAGCACGTTAGGCCGGAACGTTCCCAGAAGGTGGCATAAATCACTGGGGGCTCCGGCCCCCAGTGTGACGATCTCCCCTCTCTTTATTGATTTTAATGGAGGCGCGTCACTGTCGTTTACATTTTTTTTTGCAAAAATCAATAGTAAAGCCAAAAGAGACTTTGTTATTGGGTTTATTATCTGCAAAAATGCATTTTTTTCATGAAAAAGCAGTTTGAAGCTATCCCCCTGTCTTCATGGTTATCTATGGAGAGGGGAGGGGTGGAGGGAGATGAGGCACCAAAACAGGACAACAAAGAGTTAATTTACAGCTACATCACAGGGCTATCTCCTCTGATGTCAGCACTGACCTCGCTGACCTCTGAATACTGGCTTTCACACAGGTCCTGCTGTATAATCCCCTCTCTGCTGGCGACTAATCTCCCTCCTCCCCCCTCCAAATGATGTAAAAGAGTCGAGATTTCCTGATAATGAGCAGTGAATGAGAGAGGAGGGAGTGGGGGCTGGGGAATGTATTTTTGAATGCAGATAATGGCAGATTTACCTAATAAACCCAAATACAAAGTTTCTTAAAATTGCCTGGACTATTGATTTCTGCAAAAAAATATATATGACAGTGACACTAAGTTTGGAAAATGCTGCTGTAGAGAATGTTTAGTTCTAGTCCGGCTCTCTGCTGCTTCTGGACATAGGAGACTATTATACACATGCATGGTAATCGCAATAACACAGGCGGGTTTACAGCTCTTATATGTAAATAATTGATGTTACATGATGTTTTATGCCCTTGAAAGGATTATTCTAGCTGTAGAAATTGATAGTCTGTCCTAAGACTAGACCTTAAAACTGTCCTTAGACCAGCAGGGGCCATGCCCGGGACTCTCCTCTATGAATTATAACTATAACTCCCTGCCTCATCACAGCCGAGTGTTCCTATGTTCTTTATGGGGAGGGGAATGGTTAAGCTGCCCCACCCTTTTGTTATAGGACAGATCTCTCTCCCAGAATAAAAGGGTGGGGCAGTGATTTTTCATAATTCCCAAATCTTATTTTCACCGACATTTTCTGTCGCTGGTCCGTCGGGAGAGCCCCTTATACTGACAAAATTATAGGTAGCCTGTGCAACAATCACTTCAACATGAAAAAAGAGGAAAAAAATGCAACGTTACCACAGAAAGGGAAAAATCAGGATTCAATGTGGTGTGAACCTTGCCTGGAACTTATTGGATATTACACCCCCTTTAAGTACACTTTAAGAATGACCTACACACATAGCGGGCACTAAGGGACTTGTGAACAATGCCGGCCTGCCTGACTAATGCCTGTGGCAATCTTGTCTCTTCCACTAGGGTTAACCTTGGATATATACGAAGGTCAGATAACCGCTCTGCTTGGCCACAGTGGCACCGGGAAAACAACACTGATGAATATTTTATGCGGACTCTGCCCTCCATCGGAAGGTGAGACATTCAAGATCAATGCAGCGTGATGCAGTATCAGTGTCGCAGCAGACAAGAGCCTCTGTGTTCTCCTCCTTTGCTTCACTACTGGGCAGTTACTTGTTTTCTGCTTTATGCATGCAGATAATCTATGTATGTATGCATACAGATTTATCTATATACTGATGCATGCATATAATCTATACACTGATCCATGCAGATTGATCTATACACTGATGCATGCAGATAGATAGTCAGTCTCTCTCTCTCTCTCTCTCTCTCTCTCTCTCTCTATATATATATATATATATATATATACATGCAGATGGATCTATACACTGATGCATGCAGACAGTTTATAAGGGGATGCATGCAGATTGATCTGTCCACAGATTCATGTAGATTGATCTATTCACTTATGCATGCAGATTGATCTATACACTGATGCATGCAGATTGATCTATACACAATTGCATGCAGACAGTCTATAAGGGGATGCATGCACATTGAGCTATACACTGATGCTTGCAGATAGTCTATATACTTATGCATTCAGATTGATCTATGCACAGATGCATGCAGACAGTCTGTAAGGGGAAGCATGCAGATCGTCTATACACTGATGCATGCAGATCGATCTATACACTGATGCATGCAGATTGATCCATACACTGATGCATGCAGATTGATCTATACACTGATGCATGCAGATTGATCTATACACTGATGCATGCAGTAGAGTCATCTGGAAGAATTCTTGCAGCAAGTCTATGTAAAGCTGTGGTTGTTAGGCAGTGGATCCCTAGCATCCCGGCTGTCACATCTGATGCAGCATCACAGTGATTCTCATTACAAATACAAATACAAATAATTCATTAGGGGAAAAGAGCCCAAAATTAGCTGTCAGCGTTCACAGCGTGCGGTACATGTTTTATGCCGGTAACATCTGCCGTATAACATACTAATCCACACTAGACATTGGATTATACTCAGCCTGTTTACTGCAGACATTAGTGCAGGGGCAGGGAACCTCCGCCATCCAGCTGTTGCAAAACTACAACTCCTATCATGCCTGGACATCCAAAGCTTTAGCTGGAGAGCCCAGGTCCCCTACCCCTGCATTAGTATGTCTTCTTCATATTGAGCCTGACCGCACTCCCTGTAACCTGACCCTGCCTGCATAGCCATGCTTACACTTGTTTATCCCTGAGAGAACCTGAGAGGCCTTTATAACTTATTTAATTCTTCCAGTACCCAGGGACGCCCATTCATTGCCTCTATAGAGAAGATCCATCTTTTCTTTAAAGGGAGTAATGAGCTTCGCTAAATTGTAATACCACACAAAACCTGAGGGGGGGGGGGCTGTTTTTGGAAGAAATTTATACAGATTTGTAATTTACTTCTATTTAAAAATCTCCTGTCTTTAAGTCCTTATCAGCTGCTGTATGTCCTGCAGGAAGTGGTGTATTCTTTCCGGTCTGACACAGTGCTCTCTGCTGCCACATCTGTCCATGTCAGGAACTGTCCAGAGCAGCAGTAAATCCCCATACAAAACCTATAGTATACAACTCAAACATAACTTTTCATATATTGCTGCCCATGGTGAGACTAACAATTTCTTCCATACTTGTTATTATCTATTCAGTCTCCTTCCCCCAGTTCTCAGCTGCTGCTTCCTGCTGAAGGCACAAAAATCTGTATGTGAGCCTCTCTCTCCGTCTCCCCCTCCTCCCCCCTCCCTTCTGAGACAGCAGATGTAAACAAGTCCCTGACTAGCTGTAGCTTCTTTGTAGTGCTGGGAGGGTTAGTCTGAGGTGAAGTTGCTGATAAACTCACTGTGATTG
The DNA here is from genome assembly GCF_027789765.1 of Dendropsophus ebraccatus. NCBI lineage: Eukaryota > Metazoa > Chordata > Amphibia > Anura > Hylidae > Dendropsophus > Dendropsophus ebraccatus. The sequence continues at coordinate 69,827,827 of NC_091467.1, read as the reverse complement.
AGTATGGAAGGAATTGTTAGTCTCACCATGGGCAACAGCATATCGTTTGAGTGGAATACCCCTTTAATATTAGATCTATGTAAAAATAAAAATTCGATCAACTTTTTTTTTTTTTTCTTTCTTCATTAAAGTTTTCAATAGATCATCTTAAAATCCACATATGCAGCCATAATCAGATAATAGGTCTCGAATGAAGATTCAAATCCACGCCCTTTAACTAGTGAAGAACTTTTTGCTGATATTATGTTCCTCAGCCCTGAGTTCCTCCATTCTCATTAGGGAACCGAACACCTCAGCCCACGTGAGTCTAGGAGTTTAGGGCTAGTGGATTTCCACAACCTCGGGATCATTTGCCTGGTGGCCAGTAGACCCTTCTTAAAGTGTCACTGTCGTGAAATTTTTTTTTGCAGAAATCAATAGTCCAGGCGATTTTAAGAAACTTTGTAATTGGGTTTATTAGCCGAAAAATGCATTTTTATCATGAAAAATCAGTTTGAAGCTCTCCCCCCTGTCTTCATTGTTCTCCTATGGAGAGAGCTAAAGAAAAGACCAAAACAGGACAACAAAGAGTTAATCTACAAATCCCTCACGGGATATCTCCTGTGACAGTCACCAGTGACCTCCCTGAGCTCGGATTACAGCTGTCACCCAGCTCCGTGCCTGTAATCCTCTGTTATCTGCTTTCTGCTGCCGGCTAACTCCCTCCTTCCTCCTCCCCCCTCTCCCTAGAGCAGACAGGGAACGACTCCTGCAACAAGTCACAATTTTCAGAATTTTCAGAGTGGATGAAAAAGAGGAAGGAGGGGGGGACCTGGGAAAAGGCTTTTTACATGCAGATAATGGCAGATTTGGCTAATAAACCCAATTACAAAGTTTCTTAAAATCGCCTGGACTATTGATTTCTGCAAAAAAAAAAAATACGACAGTGACTCTTTAATCCTGGATACTGGGCCCGGTAGAATTGATAAGAGGGCCATCTCGGGTGTGAGGATGTGGCAGATAATCGCTCTATGTAATAGTTCCCCTGTCCTATTCTCAGGCTCTGACTGTACAATGTCTTCCTGTAGGCATAGCGTCTATCTATGGACACAGAGTTACCGATATCGATGAGATTCTGGACATTCGGAAGGTGATTGGAGTCTGTCAGCAATGCGATATCCATTTTGACGTTCTCACGGTGGAGGAGAATCTGTCTATCTTTGCTTCCCTAAAGGGAATAAGTGAAACCACCAAGGACCAAGAGGTACGGACCAGTTCATACCTGGACCGTTTTGTGCCATTTTTGAGATGTTTAATGACCAAAAAACATCTAAAATACACCCAGACAAGGCCGTTTTTCCCATTTATAATAATAGAACATCCCTTAGTTCCCATATCCCAGGGGTAGTGAACCATAGCTCTTGAGTTAAAGCTACGGCTGTCCAGGCATGATGGGAGTTGTAATGTGCTGATACGCTGTAATACCGCTGATTGTTTCTGTATTTCAGATAAATAAAGTTCTTCACGATCTGGATATGGAGGCAGTAAAGCACAACCAAGTGAAGAGGCTGAGCGTGGGACAGCGGAGGAAGCTGGCCGTGGCTATTGCTATTTTGGGTAACCCCAAGGTAATGTGCAGCATCCATTAATATTTCATTGCGGCTAATAGAGACATTGACTTTGGCCGGCTGTGTTCTGCACTTTATCTTTTATTAGAAATATCCTGAGTTGTTTTCATCAATACCGCAGAATATAAGGAACCATGAAGGTCGTCTTAACAGAAAAAGTGTGTGGCTTAGGCTGGGTTCACACTGCTGCTTTACAGTCTGTTTTTTTGCATCTGTTTTATGCAAAAATACTGATGAATAAACATACATGGAATTAAACTGAAGATTAGGTTAAACGGAATCTGTCAGCACCTGGGCTGGTCCCGAGGTGCTGACAGTGTAGTAAAGGTGTATGTCCCTTATTGTGTGTGGTCCGTTTCTGGTAGCCATCTGTGCAGTACATTTTTTTTTATTCTTGCCTGTAACTTGTAGCGGCGAGCTGTTTGTGCCGCACTTAGGCACGCCTCACCACCACTTCCTCCTCCCCGTTTGATTGCGGCCTGGCCTCCTTCTTCCTGATGAAGTTGCTGGCAAGGGCCATTCGCCTGGATCTGTCGGGTATTGCGTGCTCCTGCATCCCGAATCGCACATGCACCATAACGCAGATGAACGGCGCAACTGTGGGTACTGGCTTTAGGCCATCGCTACAGCGCATGTGCGATTCGGGACGCAGGAGCGCGCAATACCCGTCAGATCCAGGGCCCATGCGCATACTGGCTAGTTGGCGTGCTGCCCTTGCCAGCCACGGAAGCAAGAGGCCAGGCCGCAATCAAACAGGGAGGGATGGGCAGCAAACAGGGAGGAGGAAGTGGTGGTGAGGCGTACCTAAGTGCGGCACAAACACCTCGCCGCTACAAGTTACAGGCAAGAATAAGAAAAATGTACTGGAACATACACCTTTACTACACTGTCAGCACCACGGGACCAGCCCAGGTGCTGAGAGATTCCCTTTAAAGGGAATCTGTTACTAGATATATAGTGTCTTAAATAAGGGCAGCATAAACTAGAAACAAAAATGCTGAACGGTTCGGTGTATTACTTACATCATTCTGTTCAGCCGTTCTCCTAATATGCAGGAGAATAGGATTCTTGCCACACCTCTTATTCCACCCTACAGCTGCTGATTGACAGCTGACTGCTTATACACAGCATGGATAGATTACTGCCAATCAGCAGCTGGTGGGCGGAGTTTTCTGCTTCTCATGAATATCCAGGACTGCTGGGCTCATGCACATAATGGAGAGGACTACTTATTGTCCATGTTATTCAGAAGGAGATCTCTGGATCAGCTGCACAGAACTATATAAGGGATACATCATTCTGTTCAGCTTCTCTGTCACTAGTTTATACTACCCTTAGATGGGACGACAGACTGACAGAGTCTCTTTAAGATATATAGCCTCCCCCCAGTAACCAGCTTCATCACATCTGCTCCTAATGTCATACAATACTGAGCAGCTATAAGAAATAATTCTGCTCCTGAGTGAATGAAGCACGTCCTGTTCTATTAATGAGCGGCCACAGATGCCTGACATTACTGGGATGACGGTCCTTGTACATTGTGTCTGATACCTTTACTGCTTCCTGCAGGTGCTGCTCCTGGATGAGCCCACCGCCGGCATGGACTCCTGCTCACGTTATACCGTCTGGAATGTGCTAAAGAAGAGGAAAGCAAACAGTGTCATTGTGTTCAGCACTCACTTTATGGAGGAGGCGGACATCCTGGCCGGTAGGCGAGCAGCCCATCATACTATAGTAGAAGATATTAGTTATAAGATCACAATAGCTGGATGCCATGCAACACAGGGGTTGTTTACCAAAAGTTTCTTTCTTTCAAATTAACTGGTGTCAGGAAGTGCCAGAGATTTGTAATTTACTTCTAGTAAAAAAAATCTTCAGTCTTCCAGTACTTATCAGCTACTGTATGTCCTGCAGGAAGTGGCGTATTCTCTCCAGTCTAACACGGTGTTCTCTGCTGCCACCTCTGTCCATGTCAGGAACTGTCCAGAGCAGCAGCAAACCATAGAAAACCTCTCCTCCTCTCCAGAAAAGAGTACACCACGTCCTGCAGGACATACAGCAGCTGATAAGTACTGGAAGACTTGAGATTTTTCAATAGAAGTAAATACAAATCTGTTTCACTTTCTGGCAAATTGTAGATCAACCCCTTTTAATAGCATGTTTGCCATTCCATCAGACTATGTGGATTGCTGCAGATTCTGAAACTCAAATCCCCACAGAAAAGGAGGCTGTGCAGAGCAGATCTCTGGTGCCACCTGCTGGAGGTTAGGGTTCCTTTTTACTGAACATGACTGGGGACCTGCTGTATACAGTATATCCTTCTTCCCAGAATTCCCAGTTCAGCATGAATGGCCTGTCAGTCTACATAAGCCCTTATGACGCTTTCCACAAGGAGAAACATGATCCCTTTTATCACACACCGATTTACTGTACTGTATTATCTTTAATAGTGTGTCAGTCCATGGCTGCATCCACATGTAACTCCTACTGCCAGTGGGGGTGGCAGTCTGGTTGTAATGTCAGTTTTGATGGGTGTTAAAGGGGTACTCCGGTGAAAATGTTTTATTTTTTTATTTTTTTTCAAATCAACTGGTTAAAAAAAAAAAAAAAAAAAAAAAAGTTATATGGATTTTTAAATTACTTCTATTTAAAAATTTCCAGTCTTCCAGTACTTATCAGCTGCTGTATGGCCTTCAGGAAGGGGTATATTCTCCCCAGTGTGACACAGTGCTCTCTTCTGCCCCCTCTGTCCATGTCAGGAACTGTCCAGAGCAGGAGAGGTTTTTTATGGGACATGGAAAAATTACAACTCTCTATAACTTTCTGACAGCAGTCTGAGAACATAGCCTTTCTGTTTTCAATCCACTCCTGGTTTTGGGTGCAAAATACTAAACAAAAATACTGTGTGGGAGGCTGGAGCATAGCCTTAGGGTATAATGTACATGTTTATTTTGAATTCATTGTCAGGGGTTGGCAGCAGCCGCAGCGCTCGTCCTGAGCCATTGATCACCTTGCACTTGATTCCTGACAGGTTTTTCCTCCCAGTCAGATTTGGTTCTGTAGGAGGGTCGGGAGTCCCTGCTCCAATCTCGTTCTGGGGACGGGACTTCAGCCCCTATGTAACTACTACCCCTGCCATGTTCTAGTTGCCTGCTATAGCCTTCATGTGGAGTGACTAAGGCTGGGCTCACACTATGTTTTTGCAATCAGTTTTTTCATCTGTTTTTTTGCAAAAAAAAACAGATGAAAAACTGATGAAAAAACTCATGCAATTGTGAGCATCCATTTTGATCCGTTTTTCCATTGACTTACATTATAAAAAAAGGATCATAATGGATCAATTTTTTTTACGTACACAAATTCGTAGTCGACCTCATTTTTGTGTCTGTTAAAAAAAAACGGATGTTTTGATCCGTTTTTTTTTTTTTTTTTTTTATAATGGAAGTCAATGGAAAAATGGATGCACACAGTTGCATCTCTTTTTTTTATCAGTTTTTAATCCATTTTTTGCAAAACATGGATGAAAAAAACGTAGTGTAAACCCAGCCTAAGCTAGCTATTTCTTGCTATTGTTTAATACCTTGTTACTAGACCTTGGCCGTCGTTCTCCTGACTATCCCTCCGACCACTGACTTTGTACTTCTTTGTCCTATAGTTATTGCCCTCTATTATTGTGTATTTCTATTGTCTTGTCTGTGTCCTGTGTTTGCACTGATTTCAGAGCACTTGTAGTCTTCAGGTTGGGGCCAGCCTGTTAGGGACTCGGGTTCCCCAAAGGGCAGGGACAGTTGTTGGGATCAGTGTTAGGGCTTCACCTAGTCTATATATTCCGGGTGTCACTGACCTGTTCCTCACATACATGTTGCAGAGCTGTACACGGTAACCTGCCTCCTTGCTATTCCATAGCTGTGATTATAGCGTTCCTGGATGCCGTACCTAATGCCGGAGATGGGGTCAGGTTCGGCATCCACAAAAGCTGCTTAGTGCTAGAGAGGTCTGGGAGCAGCAACGTGTACAGTTCTGGCAGGACTGCGGCTCCTGAACTGCTTACACGGCCGTTCCCTGGGGAACATAACCACCAATGCTCACCCTTCCCCAGGGCTGTCCATAGCTGGATTGCTGCACCGGGACCCCCGCCGGCCTCCGGGATCATCTTCTCAGCCAGCTGATTGACAGCCCTCTCAGCCAGTCAGGGAGTGGGGCAGGACGTTGCTCCAGTCACTGATTGGCTGAGCAGGCTGTTCATCAGCCGTATCTTGACACCATCACAACTCGGGAGGGAATGCCTTCCGGCGGCGGGGGCGGCACTGGAAAAGGTAAGAGATCAGTGATGGTCATTTTCTCCCCTGCTGCCTGACAAACGTTTTTTATTATCGGACTTCTCCTTTAAGTTGCCACAAACAAACAGCATTTAAAGTGTAGCTTCCAGCACTTTTGCTTACCCGATAGTCAGTGAAGTCCACTCTGTGCGCAGGAGTTTGGGTATCCTTATGATAGAAATGCACCTGACCCCAATTGGATCAGAATGGGGAGGATGGGTCGTGCACATGTTCGCCACGTTTTGTTCATTACTATGAATTCCAGCCACAGAGTATATGTCCCCACCAATCGGTCAGCGGACGTGCTGATAGGTAGACTTCATCAATTTGTACAGAGAAGTAGAAACGTCCAACATCCACAACCCAGTGTGAACACAGCCCTATGGGCTCAATGTGAACTGTAGACAGGGGAGATGGAGTCACTGGGTGATGGATTGTAGCAGTCTCCCTCCCCCGAGTATCTGTACACCGTCTGCTGAGTACATGTGGGCACTCTGATCCTCAGATGTTGCTGCCTCATCACCACATCCATCATGTCATAGACTCCAGTTACTTCTGGGCACGAGGAGCATGAAGATGTGTCCTCATGCCACCCCGGGAGATCTGCGTCAGCTCTCTCCTCTTAAATCTGATCATTAGGATCACACTCCGGTGCTGGTGAAATGATCTGCAGCTCGCTCACATCTGATCCGCAGACACATCTCAGTTCCGGCATCGGCCCAGGCCTCCACTCACAGGGGCCCCCAGTCGTGTGTGTATACAGCTCTATAAAGGAAAGGTTCTAAAACTTTGCATTAGACTTTTGTTTCTAAGGTGCTGTTTTCAGGGGTCTGATCACTGTCAGTGTGTGGTCACATGACAGCAATGGGAAAGGTTCAGCACGGACCAGGTAGTGAGAATCACAAAGCTGTGCAGGAGGACAGTGACAGTGACTTTTCTATACAGCAGTGTGTATAGCTGAGTGTGAGTACAGGCACATTATAGCAGGTATGGAGAGGATGGGAAACACAAGGGCTGACAGAGACTGCATGAAGGAATGAGCAGGGCAGATGTGGGCACATAGAGGGGCTACAGCTATGGAGAGATTACCTCCACAGTTCTGTCCTCTGATGCAAGCCCCAGCCGGCAGTGGATCTGTTATGACTTGGAAAATGAGGGAGACTTTCTGGGTCAGATTACAGGGCTGTAGACCCCGCTATGCAGACCATGCCCCTCCCCACTCCCCCTCCCACCCAGTACAGGGAGCTCTTACACCAAAGCAATGCTCTTACACCAAGTCACAATTTTGTAAAACTGTGAGCAGATTGATGCAATCACACATATGGGATCTGCTGCAGACTGATGCAATCACACATCCAGGATCTGCCGCAGACTAATGCAATCACACATATGGGATCTGCTGCAGATTGATCCAGGATCTACTGCAGACTGATGCAATCACACATCCAGGATCTGCTGCAGACTGATGCAATCACACATATGGGATCTGCTGCAGACTGGTGCAATCACACATACGGGATCTGCTGCAGACTGGTGCAATCACACATACGGGATCTGCTGCAATCTTCAGCAGATCCCGTATGTGTGATTGCATCTGTCTGCAGCAGATCCTGGATGTGTGATTGCATCAATCTGCAGCAGATCCCATATGTGTGATTGCATCAGATTGCAGCAGATCCTGGATGTGTGATTGCATCAATCATCAGCAGATCCCGTATGTGCGATTGCATCTGTCTGCAGCAGATCCTGGATGTGTGATTGCATCAATCTGCAGCAGATCCCATATGTGTGATTGCATCAATCTGCAGCAGATCCCATATGTGTGATTGCATCAGATTGCAGCAGATCCTGGATGTGTGATTGCATCAATCTGCAGCAGATCCCATATGTGTGATTGCATCTGTCTGCAGCAGATCCTGTGTATGTGTAATTGCATCAATCTGCAGCAGATCCTGGATGTGTGATTGCATCAATCTGCAGCAGATCCTGTGTATGTGTAATTGCATCAATCTGCAGCAGATTCTGTGTATGTGTGATTGCATCAATCTGCAGCAGATCCTGTGTATGTGTAATTGCATCAATCTGCAGCAGATCTTGTATGTGTAATTGCATCAATCTGCAGCAGATCCTGTGTATGTGTAATTGCATCAATCTGCAGCAGATCTTGTATGTGTAATTGCATCAATCTGCAGCAGATCCTGTGTATGTGTCATTGCATCTATCTGCAGCAGATCCTGTGTATGTGTAATTGCATCAATCTGCAGCAGATCCTGTGTATGTGTAATTGCATCAATCTGCAGCAGATCCTGTGTATGTGTGATTGCATCAATCTGCAGCAGATCCTGTGTATGTGTGATTGCATCAATCTGCAGCAGATCCTGTGTATGTGTAATTGCATCAATCTGCAGCAGATCTTGTATGTGTAATTGCATCAATCTGCAGCAGATCCTGTGTATGTGTAATTGCATCAATCTGCAGCAGATCTTGTATGTGTAATTGCATCTATCTGCAGCAGATTCTGTGTATGTGTGATTGCATCAATCTGCAGCAGATCCTGTGTATGTGTAATTGCATCAATCTGCAGCAGATTCTGTGTATGTGTGATTGCATCCTTGAACTAAAAAGTATAGAAATGTCTGTAAAATAAGTGTCCCTCTTTGGCCATCCAGAATGTTGGTAGTTATGGTAAGTGTGTGCTCTGCTGCGCTGTTCTCTCCCGCACAATGTATGTAATGGTAAATGGAGCGTACATAGCCACCAGTAAGGGTCCATTTACACAGAAAGAATATGTGACAGATTATCTGCGAAAGATTTGAAGCCAAAGCCAGAAACATAAACAGAGAGCAGGTCATAAACGAAAACCTAAGATTTCTCTTCTTTTCATATCCATTCCTGGCTTTGGCTTCAAATCTTTGGCAGATAATCTGTCAGATAATCTTTCTGTGTAAATGGACCCATATAACCAGGTTCGTGCACATAACATGCAATCAGCCACAACAAGGGTTTTCTCTTCCATCATTTACTCTTTGGCCCTTTTCCCAATCCGAGTATTAGGATGGAGCATTTCCATGAAGACTCATTCAGCCAATGTAAGGGAGCCTTGAGGCCATCATGTTCTTACACAGCAAAACTGACAATTTGCTTTGCTGTAAATATGTAAACTTTCCAGAAACAGCTCCCCTCTGTCCTCAGTTTGTATGAGGTATTGCAACTCAGTTCCATTGAACTGAAAGAAGGTGAATTGTAATACATCATACACATAGATAACAAATACATAGCTGCTTTCTTCCAGAAACAGCGCCCCAGTCATCCTCAGGTTATGTGACACCTGAATTCCATTTATTTTAATGGGAATGGAGCTGCAATACCACACACAAGCTGAGGGCCACAGTGGTGCTGTTCCTAGGAGAAAAAAAACAGCTTTGTTTTTTTTAATCCTAGACAACCCCTCTAATGTAGTCTGTCCTATGTATTTGTCGCCTTCTTGTAAAAAAAAAAAAAAAAGGATGTATACCATGGGGCACTGCAGCGTGCTTTAATTCATTTTAAAGGGGTAATCTTTTTCTTTCAGACCAACTGGTGTCAGAAAGTTATATAGATTTGTAATTTACTTGTATTAAAAAAATCTCCAGTATTCCAGTACTTATCAGCTGCTGTATGTTCTGCTGGAAGTTGTGTATTCTTTCCAGTCTGGAGAGCAGGAGACGTTTTTTATGGGGATTTGCTGCTGCTCTGGACAGTTCCTGTCATGGACAGAGGTGGCAGCAGTGAGCACTTTGTCAGACTGGAAAGAATACACCACTTTGCTCGAATTTATATGATAATCATTTTGTGTAAATACAGACTACGATCAAACGATTAACAAGAAATCGTTTATCGTTCATTTGGTGCTGACACCAAAATCATTGCTAATCGTCTAGTGTTAATGCACATGGTTCCTGTGCCGGGATCAGATGGAGTAAACTATCATAGTAACAATGGTAACTAACCACTGTCCTTCTGTGTAATATGGGGAACGATTTCAGGTTAACAGTAATTAATCTAGTTTGAAATTGTTAATCGTTAAAAATTTCTTAGGGTGTTCTCCTCTTGGAATGTAGAGTGGTTACAAAGAGTGTCTCTCCCCCTGGAGGACCTGTCCTGTATTTCACTAACAGTCCACCCATGTGAATGGGCTTTGTGTAATGCTTCATTTCACCTGTGGTGGCGCTGCAGACAAAGCTGAACACTTGGGTTACTCCACAGATCGCTGATCGCTGCAGCGGGATATTATGTGTAACAACCTGCGCACCAGCTCGGACAACACGTTATTAGAGCAGGTCATACTCTGAATGTGTCCTCCATCCACTGACAGCCAGCAGAGTACTGAGCAGAAGACTTACCCAGGATCCAGAACGTAACCTTCTCTCTTTATGTTTTTCCCGTTTCAGACCGAAAAGCCGTCCTATCACAAGGAACACTGAAGTGCGTCGGCTCCTCCCTCTTCCTTAAAAGCAAATGGGGTGTAGGCTACCGACTCAGGTACTTCAGCTTCTTTGAGTCTTTTTTTGTGTTTTATTGTGTTTTTTTTCCCCCAGTAACCAGAGACAACTCTGTGTCTCCTCAGTATGGACATAAAGCCGTCTAGTAACGTGGAAGCAATATCCTCACTGATCTCTCAGCATATCCCAAGGGCAACGTTAATGCTGCAGACTGAGAATTCCCTCATCTACGCCTTACCATTGAAGGATGTGGACATATTCCCAGGTACCCTAAGAATGTATGGGCCAATAGTGTGCCGGTATGGTGAGACATTCGGCAGGGTTCCACATGGTTCACTCTGGGCTCTGCTGCTGGGCCCTCCATGGTCTGGGGGATGTGCTTACATTGGTGGATGCCCATAGATTGGAGGAGAGAGTTATCAAAGGACCCCGGCCAGTAAGGACACCTCCTCCTCTGAACTCCTACATTACATCATATATGTTTGTGTTTCAGGATTATTTTCTGCGCTGGACAATGACTGCAGCTTAGGTGTGGTGACCTATGGAGTTTCCATAACCACCCTGGAAGACGTCTTCTTCAAGCTGGAGTTGGAGACGGATGTTGATCAGACAGGTAAGGATGGGCTTTTGCTTCTGCCGTATTTACTTCTGTGGGCAAAGAGGTTGCCAGACACATCGTAGATCTGTAGCTGCCTTGTATACAACTTAAGATACACTATAGATACACCTCCATAGTCCTGCTCCACTACACCACCATCTACCATCTGCTCTATAGCCCTACATTACGGCACCTCTATTACACATCAGCTCCATACTCCTACTCTATTACATCGCCATCACCTCCATAGTCCTACTCTATTACATCGCCATCACCTCCATAATCCTACTCTATTACATCGCCATGACCTCCATAGTCCTACTCTACTACATCTCCATCACCTTCATAGTCCTACTCTATTACATCGCCATCACCTCCATAGTCCTACTCTACTACATCTCCATCACCTTCATAGTCCTACTCTATTACATCGCCATCACCTCCATAGTCCTACTCTACTACATCTCCATCACCTTCATAATCCTACTCTATTACATCGCCATGACCTCCATAGTCCTACTCTACTACATCTCTATCACCCATCAGCTCCATAGTCCTACTCTACTACATCTCTATCACCCATCAGCTCCATAGTCCTACTCTACTACATCTCCATCACCCATCAGCTCCATAGTCCTACTCTACTACATCTCCATCCACCATCAGCTTCATAGTCCTACTCTACTACATCTCAATCAGCTCCATAGTCGTACTCTATTACATCTCCATCACCCATTACCTCCATAGTCCTGCTCTTCTACATCTCTAACACCCATCAGCTCCATAGTCCTGCTCTTCTACATCTCCATCCACCATCAGCTCCATAGTCCTACTCTACTACATCTCCATCAGCTCCATACTCCTGCTCTTCTACATCTCCATCCACCATCAGCTCCATAGTAATAGGCTTGTTAGGGTAATAGCCCTTGTTTAGGGTTACGTCCCCTCTCGGCACAGAGATGCTTACTGTCTTGAATGACCAGATGACCAGTCATATCATATCTGACCATGTTTTACCATGACTTTTATGAGACGGAAAGACTCCTATTCAGTGACTTGTATTTGGTGTCTATGCCAGATCTCTATTTGTGCCTTCCCTGACGCTATTACTCTGCACAGATCACAGCATTTTCACACAAAGAATTGAAGACGATGGTAAATGGAAATCCACAGAGGAGATAGACCAAGGGTTACTGACCATGCCCGAGTCTCACCCCTGCACTGTCAGCGGCAAGGCATTATGGAGGCAGCAGGCCGCCACCATCGCCAAGTTACACTTCCGGAATCTACACCGAGAAACTAAGTCCGTGCGATATGTGTGAGTACCTGCAGGGTCTAATACAGCTGTAGGATAGAAGGTTTGGGGGAGAAAGGTTTAGTTTGAGTGGAATACCCCTTTAAAGAGGTGTTCTTATCTTATAAAGTGGTGGTGGCGATCTGTAGGAAATGTCAACACTTTGGGGGAGAGATTTATCAAACATGCAAACCAATCAGATTCCACTTTTCATTTTCCATAGTCTGTGAGGAATGAAAGGTGGACTCTGATTGGTTGCTAGGGGCAACAGAGCCAGTGTCACTTTACACCATGTTTGATAAATCTCCCCCTATATGACCAGCCAGAATTTTACAAATGCTAAGGGGCCATAGTTCTGGGGCAGACCTAGACTCCCCTCTATGTGCACAGCAGCGCCCCCCACCAGCCATCCACAATGCTGAACTGCGGCATGGCCCATTCAGACTGGTGATATTTGGTGGTCTATATATCACTATATTAGGGGACTTTCCTACTGTTCTTTGGTAGAAGAGGAGGTCAGTATTTTATTCTATAGTGGACTAAGGTAGAAGTTGGGGTTGGGGTTGTTTTGAAACCATATTAAAGGAGTTGTTCACCAAAAAAAAAAAATTCTTTCAAATCAACTGGTACCAGAAAGTGCCAGACATTAGTGGTTTAATTATATTAGTCTTCCAGTATTTATCAGCTGCTGTGTGTCCTGCACGAAGTGGTATCCTTTCCAGTCTGGGGATTTGCTACTGTTCTGGACAGTTCCGGACATGGACAGAGGTGGCAGCAGAGAGCGCTGTGTCAGACTGGAAATAATACACCATTTCCTGCAGGTCATACAGCAGCTGATAAGTATGGGAAAACTGAAGATTTTTATATAGGAGTAAATTTCTGGTAGCAGTTGATTTAAAAGAAAACAAAATGGTGAAATGCCCCTTTTAATGTGTGTGATCCCAGCCTAAAAGGAAATACTTACGCATACCCTTAAGTATCAATGTGCCACAATTCATTAAACCAAAATATTGAATGACTGACAAGCTGCCATTGAATAATAAAATTGCTGTTAGTCTCTATTACCGACTATCAGGAAGCAGAACGCAATGTGGGCTTCACATTCAGCTTCCTGTCCTGTACAGATCATACAGATCTATGGGGGAGAAGTGTAATGCTCTGAGCAGCTGCACAGTTCTCAGTGATCAGGCCGTGAGGTTTATGAGCGCTCTGCCCTGTTATTAGGTACGTGGTCCGACTCTTCTGGGATTACAAGATGAGGGACTTTTTAGCAATTCAAAATGCCAAAAAAAGCAAAACTGTTCCTTACAGTGACCACATAGTATGAATTGTTTCTATGGATCTCTCAATGTAGTCAGAGGCTGAAACTTTGACGTGATATTTGCTTCTCTTTCAGGTCGCTCTTCCTCTTTCTGTTCTTAGCTGTCCAAGCAGCGATCAATATTATACACTGGTACTACCACAAGTCCTCCGTGGATATCCGGCTCTCCTCCGATCTCTACTTCCTGCGGCCAGGACAGAAGGGTCAGAAGTTCCTCACCAGTCTATTAGTGCAGAGCTCTACAGGTAATGCAGGCTGCAGTCACCAGGGGTGTAGTGGACTGTGCTGGCAGTGGTGTCTGTGTATATGACATATACCTTAGGTTAGGCCAAGATTAGTTTTTATGGGCTCAAGAAAAGATCTATTAATTTCTGAGAAAGCAAGAGCGCCAAGGCCGCCTCCTAGTGTTGCTACTCAATGCTAGGGAATATAGTAATCAATGCTTGGGAATATAGTAATCGTCCTGTCTGAACATCGACAAGTTCTGAGGAAGGATCAGTCAGTGTATATGTTCATTTGGAAGATTTATAAAAGCGTTTGATATATGCCGACGTGTTGAAAATGTTGGAGTATGGAGAAGATTGATAACAGGAGAAGCATTTTTGTGTGATAAGATATATTACATTATATGTCTGTCTGATAAGATATATTACAGTTTCTTATATTCGCTTGTACTATTGTTCTATGCAGATTTTGTTGTTATAAAAGATTTTTAGGTTGATAGGTTTATTCCTATTCAATAAACTGATGGTATAATGTTAGCAGGTATCATCACTTTGGGGGGATCTGACCTCTGGGACCTCCACCAATCCTGGAACTAAAAGGGCTGAATCGCTTTAGCGGGTCCTCACTGTCTTTCCCTGCTGCCACTAAATAGAGGAACCTAAGAGCACCTCCATTAAAGTGAATAGCCGGCTGGTTGGTGTTCCTTGCACAGCATGTCATCAAAGGCTGTACTGTGCAGGGAAAGACCTAAAGGGGGACAGAGTAATATACTATCAGTGCAAGCCCTTTGGTGGGGGTCCCAGAGGTCAGCTCCCCACTGCATATGATTTTATTTTACACAGATGAGCTGCTGGGGAGTCAGGTTAAAAAAAAATCACACACAAAAAATAAAAAATAAAATAAATAGAAAAAAAAATTGAAATTAAAAAAATAAATTAAAAAAATCACACAAAACCCCTTTAACAACAGAGGGGATATTTATTGATATGATTCAGTGTTACTCCGACTAATTAAATGTTGTAAATGTTGTCAATGTATCATCTTTATTGTTTGGGTATTAAACAATATACGCCCCTTATTTCTGCCGCAGGTGACAGTATAGACGACCTAATAGAAGTTCTGAGAAGCCAGAGGATAAAGGTGGATCTGATGAATGGGAGCGACTACATTTCTGTGGCTCCTCACAATGGAGCGCTCGATGTCTCCAGTTCAGGAAAGGTAGGAGGATGGGAGTGGTGAGTGGGGTCTAGTTATGGGGGTCACAGCAGAAGCAGATACAATGGCACAGGACAGTTTAGC
The DNA here is from genome assembly GCF_027789765.1 of Dendropsophus ebraccatus. NCBI lineage: Eukaryota > Metazoa > Chordata > Amphibia > Anura > Hylidae > Dendropsophus > Dendropsophus ebraccatus. Next base: position 69,812,683 of record NC_091467.1, on the reverse strand, counting down.
TTCTGGTGGACATGTTAGCTCTATGATGTGTATTGCAGCTCTTTTCTACAGGACAGATGTAATACATATACTGCCCACCTGCTCAGACAGCACTTTCTTAAAGTGTCACTGTTGTTAATTTTTTTTTTGCAGAAATCAATAGTACAGGCGATTTTAAGAAACTTTGTAGTTGGGTTTATTACCCAAAAAATGTGTTTTTATCATGAAAAAGCAGTTTGAAGCTCTCCCCCGTCTTCATTGTTCTCTATGGAGAGGGAAGGAGGGAGATGAGGCACCAAAACAGGACAACAAATGGTTAATTTACAGCTACATTACCAGGCTATCGCCTCATAAGTCAACACTGACCTCTCTGACCTCTGAATACTGGCTTTCATCCAGCTCCCGCTGTGTAATCCTTTGTTTTCTGCTCTCTGCTGGCAACTAACCTCCCTCCTCCCCCCTCCCCTCTCCATAGGTTACACAGGGCACGTCTGATGTAAAGTAGACGAAGTTTTCTGATAATGAGCAGTGAATGAGAGAGAGGAGGGGGGGGGACCTGGGGAAAGTGTTTTTGAAAGCAGATAATGGCATATTTGCCTAATAAACCCAATTACAAAGTTTCTTAAAATCGCCTGTACTATTGATTTCTGCAAAAAAAAATAAAACAACAGTGACACTTTAAATTGTACCCATCATTTAAACAAACTTCTGACATGTCATAGCGACATCTCAGAAGTTTGTATCAGTAAGGGTCCGGGTGCTGAGACCCCCATCGATCGCTAGAATGCATCAACAGCGCATGCTCAGCCCCTTCTTCTCTGCTGTAAACTGCTAATATGAGTGGTATATGTTATAATGGAAGCCTGTGGAAGTTCCAGTATATAGAAAGGCTTCCATTATAATTCCATAGACGGCTCGTATTAGCAGTTTATAGCAAAGAAGAAGGGGCAGAGCGCACACAGTCTCAGTGCCCAGACCTCACTGATACAAAATTCTGGCTGGTCGCTGTGTCATGTCAGAAGTTTGTTTAAAGGAGAAGTCCGGCGAAAATTTTTATTAAAGTACTTGTATTGCCCCTAAAAGGTATACAAATCGCCAATATACACTTATTACATGAAATGCACATAAAGTGTCTGCACTTACTACTATATCAAGGCTTTACTTCCTGGATAACATGGTGATGTCACTTCCTGGATAACATGGTGATGTCACGTCCTGGATAACATGGTGATGTCACTTCCTGGATAACATGATGATGTCACGACCTGACTCCCAGTGCTGTGCGGGCTGTGGCTGCTGGAGAGGATAAGGGCAGAGGGATGCTCAGTGTCCCTCCAGTGCCCTATGTCCCCGAGTGTCCCCCTGCCATCATCCTCTCCAGCAGCCACAGCCCGCACAGCTCTGGGAGTCGGGTCGTGACATCACCATGTTATCCAGGAAGTGACATCACCATGTTTATCCAGGAAGTGACATCACCATGTTATGCAGGCAGTGACATCACCATGTTATCCAGGAAGTGACATCACCATGTTATCCAGGAAGTGAAGCCTTGATGCAGTACTAAGTGCAGGGAAAGAAGCACTTTATAAGCATTTCCCGTAATAAGTGTGTATTGGTAATTTATATAACTTTTAGGGGACAATACAATACCTTAATAAAAATTTTCACGGGACTTCTCCTTTAAATTATGTTTATATTTTAATACTGGGGATAGTTAAAGGAGAAGTCCAGGCATTTTGAAAATCTGGCAACCGGCAGGAGCAGGGAGGAATTTAATAACAAGTATAACCTTGCTTCTCCCTGTGCCCGCGGTGAGTGGCGGGACCAGCCTCAGGACTCCTGCCAGGCTCCAGCATTCCTGGAGTGTCACAACCCAGCTGATGGACTGGCTGCTCAGCCTGTCAGTGACTTGGACGGAACTCGGGAAAAAATTCTTTCTGGCGGGATTCTGAGATCGGTCCTGTCGTTCACTGAGGGCACAGACAGAGGTAAGTGCCTACTCCTTATCAAATTCCCCCCTCCCTCTGCCAGCTGCCAGATTTTCAAAATGCCCGTCCTTTAAACTATTATTTTGCTGAAAGAGTAGTAGATGGAAAAAAACTTACTGCAGGTGTGGTTGGTAAATCTATAATAAAGCTACCTGGAATAAACCTATATCTATCCTGACTGTCTTATATCTATCTTGCTTCACTTTGTACTATGGATGAAGACTTGTGAACACTTGTCACCTCCCCTGAACATTTTCTGTGTGTATTTCTTCCAGTATTTCACCTATGAAGCTGTGTTCAATAGCAGTATGGTCCACTCTCTGCCCGTCCTAATCAATACCATCAGTAACACTCTGCTGAGACAGCTGCATGTGAATGAGAGCATCCAGGTGTGGAGCAGCCCCTTCCCCCAGGTAAGTCATCATTCTGGATGGGGGACGTCTCCTTTCTCTCTCACTTCCTGTTGCCACACTCATATAGTAGATCCAGGGAGAGAACACGCAGAGAGAAGAGCCTCTAGATCAGGGTGTCTCCGTAGAAGTTATGGGTGTCTGTCTATATGCAATGTGAGTTGTCAGTCAAAGCTAAAAAGTTTCCATTTAGATTATCTGCTCAGAAGAAAGAGATTAGATGATTTTTCGAGGTTTAACTCCTAGAAACGAGTTTCAATTAAATTCCTTTAAACTGCAAGGAGTCCATGTTCTGGTCATCTTCTCGTGATGTACCAATTGTCTGTTTCCTGCTTTGCTATAGAAAGAATTCTGACTTCGTAGAGAAGGGTCCCCCTTTAGGAAACTCAGAATAAAGAGAGGCTACCAAGAGTGTCTCTTGCTCTGGAGGACCTGTCCTGTCCTACATTGCACAGACAACCCATTTATGTAATTGGTCTCTGTGTAATGCTTCATTTCTCCTGTGGAGGGCGCTGCAGGGAAACTGAACACTCACTGCCAGGTCTCTCCACCGACTACAGCTGATCACTGGTGTTGATAGACAAACGACAGCAACGATCAGCGGATGTCCTTCATGTTGGCTGATCGTTGCCTTCTATTACACGGGATGATTATCGGCCATGACAGCCAAATATGGCCGATAGTCTTTCCGTGTAATAGGGCCTTGAAGTTGAAGTCTGGCAAAACATTTTATTTAAGTATTGTATTGCCCCCCAAAAGTTATACAAATCACCAACATACCCTTATTATAGGAAATGCTTATAAAGTGCTTTTTTCCCTGCACTTACTACTGCATGAAGGCTTCACTTCCTGGATAACATGGTGATGTCACTTCCTGGATAACATGGTGATGTCACTTCCTGGATAACATGGTGATGTCACTTCCTGGATAACATGGTGATGTCACTTCCTGGATCACATGGTGATGTCACTTCCTGGATAACATGGTGATGTCACTTCCTGGATAACATGGTCACAACCCGACTCCCGGAGCTGTGTGCGGGCTGTGGCTGCTGGAGAGGATAATGGCAGGGGGACACTGGGGGACACAGGGCACTGGAGGAACACTGAGCATCCCTCTGCCATCATCCTCTCCAGCCACAGCCCGCACAGCTCTGGGAGTTGGGTCGTGACATCATCATGTTATCCAGGAAGGAACATCCCCATGTTATCCAGGAAGTGACATCACCATGTTATCCAGGAAGGAACATCCCCATGTTATCCAGGAAGTGACATCACCATGTTATCCAGGAAGTGACATCACCATGTTACACAGAAGTGACATCACCATGTTATCCAGAAAGTGACATCACTATGTTATCCAGGAAGTGAAGCCTTGATGCAGTAGTAAGTTCAGGAAAAAAAAAAAATTATAAGCATTTCTCGTAATAAGTGTATATTGGTAATTTGTATAACTTTTGGGGAGTAATACAATACTTTAATAAAAATCTTCACCAGACTTCTTTAAGTAATGATTGTGGAGACCCCCTTTATAAATGACTATAATGGTGGTATAGAGCATGTTACAAAGTATCTATATCATCAGGACTGGAAATATCTTGTAACCAATCCGCATTCACCTTCTCTTTATATTTGCTATGTTTGTGTCTTCAGGAATATCTGGAGATGACGTTCAAAACCACCCTGTATTTTCTGGTCATTTACCTGGGAATCATAGCCGCAGGGATGCTGCCGTATTTTGCAATGGAAAACACCTACAACCATAAGGTGCGGCCTATTATCAGTACTGTGAGTGTTTCTGTAGGCTCCGGCACACTGTACAGGATGAGTGTGAACGTGTCCCGCTTACTCCTCCTCCAGGTCAAAGCCTACACCCAGCTGAAGATGTCCGGCCTCTACCAGTCCGCATACTGGGTGGGCCAGGCCGCGGTAGACTTTCCCTTGTACTTCATCATCCTCGTCATAATGCTGGGAACCTTGTTCATCTTCAATAAAGGAATCCACCTGTATGTCGGGACCTTTATCACCTTGGTAAGGCGACGTCTCTGTTACTTTGCAGATTTTCTGAGCTGATTTCTCACTTATGTCTGAGCGGTAACATTAGGAGCCCCACTGATGGCAAGATTAAGGGGGCAACCACGTCAGCCTCTTACCAAAGCAGTGCCCCTCTCATCCCATGCCAGTCCGAATGTGTACCACCATGTATATGGATGGCAGACTTTATGGACAGGAATTATACAAGTGAGGTTTTTTTTTTTTACGTACACAAAAAAAGGTTCAGCCATGTTTTTGTTTTTTTTTAATAACAGGTCAATGGAAAAACAGATGCACACACATGGATCCGTTTTTCCATCCATTTTTTTTTAATTTACTTAAAAAATGGACTGCAAAAATGTAGTGTGAATCTTAAGGAAATGTTTCCTGTAGAAGCCTGGAAGGGTGACGTCACCCGCCGTTGGGGGTATTACCTGACCGTAGTATCAGGTTTATTGCTAGCAGAGGAGAACAGTGGCGGTCTGTCATCCTGATGATGCCATGTCTGCAGAAGGGCTGACACACAGTCTACTTGGCTGAGGACGTGGTGCGGACGTTCACAACACCCCACTGCTGACATAAGCCTTATTCACATTATTTGGAAGAGTAGAAAAAGTGACCAGCATTACTTTGGCCCGGCCACAGGAAGCCTCCACGCCTTGGAAAGCAAAGTGCTGAGTACATGGTTTATGAAGAATAAATAAATAAAAGTAACTCCTTAGACCTGAGATTGTTGCAGGGGAGCTCCATTCCCTTCCTCAGACCAATGATATCTTAGGATCTGAGAAGGGAATTGAGTGATCCCCTGTAACAAACTCATGTCTATGGAGTTTCTTTTATTTATTGTTTTGATAAACCATTTGCTTGGGACTTAAGGGTACTATTACACGGTACGATAATCGGCCGAATTGGCCCGATTCGGCCGATTATCGCTCCGTGTAAAAATGCAACGATCAGCCGATGACAACGATCATCGGCTGATCGTTGATATAGGTTAGACCCTATTTTCGTCAGGGGCCGACCGAGCACCGCTGCGTGTAATAGCGTTGCGTGGCCGGCGACTAACAATATACATTACCCATCCACGTTCCAGGGCTGCTCCTGCCGTCCGCTTCTCCCGGGGTCCCGCCGCGCTCTAGCTTCACAGAGGCCTGTCAGCTGACAGGCCGCTCAGCCAATCACAGGCCGCAGCGGTCCCGACCTGTGATTGGCTGAGCGGCCTACCAGCTGACAGGCCGCTGTGAAGCTAGAGCGTGCACGGGACCCCAGGAGAAGCGGACGGCAGGAGCAGCCCTGGAACGTGGATGGGTAATGTATGCCAGTTTAGCAAGGGCTGCAAGGACATCGGTAACAATGTCCTTGCAGCTCTTGTCAAACGATTATCGGGCCGTGTAATAGGCCCAGTAAACGAGCAACGATCTAGCAGATCGCTGCTCGTTTACAGGTATTATCGGGCCCTGCTCGGCCCGTGTAATACCACCCTAAGACGCTGAAGTGCGGAGATTTCCTGTAGCACAAAGCCCAATAGGGTCCTATTACATGGAGTGATTTTTAATGATTAACGACTAACAATAAACAATCGTAAACGAAATTGTTTATCGTTATCCTGAAATCGTTCACCATATTAGGGTGCGTTTACACAGAAAGATTTATCTGACAGATTTTGGAAGCCAAAGCCAGGAATGGATTTAAAAAGAGGATAGATCCTCTATGACCTGATCCCTGTTTATAGTCTGTTCCTGGTTTTGGCTTCAAAGATCTGTCAGATAAATCTGTCTGTGTAAACACACCATTACACAGAGCGATAGTCGTTTGCTACAATCGTTACTACGATTGTTATTACGATCGTTACTACGATCGTTACTAAGATCGTTTATTCCTTCTGATCCCAGCAAAACAATGGACAATGTGAAATTACACTGAACGATTAGTGAACAAATGCAGGACTTGAGCGAACGAATGTGGAATTACAGCAAACGATTTGCGAACGATTAACGATAATTTTAGGTTCAGATCTAAATGAACGATCAACGACATACAAACGATTTTTTGGATCGTTGCCTGCAATTACACAGAACGATTATCGTTTACATTCAAGCAATATAATGATTTTTCGCACGATAATTGTCCCGTGTAATAGGGCCCTAAAAGGTAAGGGTCCTTTTATATGGCCCATCATGGGAGGACGCAAACAGCGATCAGCACTCCTTTTCAGTGCATTTACAAGGCACAATTAATCAATCGGACCGGGCTACACGAACGATCCTTGTATCATTTGTGCAGTCATGGAGACTGACAGCACACATATGCATAAATCTGTGCTTACAGTTTCTGGACCGCATAGGCAGTGCTTACTTACTATCAGCGTTGCCGTGTGATCTGGTGTCCGACTCTCCCATCCTGCTCTGTGAAGATACTGCCGGTGGCCAGAGAGCAGAACAGCGGGATATCTGTGCTTACAGTTTCTGGACTACACAGGCAGTGCATACTTACCATCAGCGCTGCTGTGTGATCCGGCATCCGGCTCTCCCATCCTGCTCTTCGAAGATACTGCCGGTGGCCAGAGAGCAGAACAGCGGGATATTTGTGCTTACAGTTTCTGGACTACACAGGCAGTGCATACTTACCATTAGCGCTGCTGTGTGCATCCGGCTCTCCCATCCTGCTCTCCGAAGATACTGCCGGCGGCTGGAGAGCGGATGCCAGATCACACAGCAGTGCACTAGGTAGGTATGCACTGCTTGTGTGATCTGGAAACTGAGAGCACGAATCTCCTGTTTATACAGGAAGATTTGCGTCCAAAAGATTGAATGAGCCCAGGATCAGCCGTCTTCCCTGGCCAGTCAGCTGATCCCTGTCACAGCCCAGGATGACGTTTTTCCTGGTCAGTCAGCTGATCGCTGTCACTTTTACATGGGCCGATTACCAGCCAAAGGAGCAGTTCTAGCAATGCTCCTGGTCGATAATCGGCCCTTGTAAAAGGCACTTTAGAGTCCCATCCACCCTCTAAGACTCAAGGTCAAAACCACTGATACTGTATCACAGGGGGCACCTGCCTCCATAGTTTTTTTGCTCTTTCTCCCTATTCATTCCCAGTATGGATCAGCCTTGGGTCACCAGTAATGTCTTTCTATTGTTTCACGGCTTGATTTCCCTGACATGTTGTTTTGGCTTCTTGTTCTTCTTTCAGACATTCTGCTTGGTCGGCTTCGTTCCTGCATCCGTTCTCCTGACCTACGTTGTTTCCTTCACATACAAACAAATCAGCGACACTCGGCAGTGGTGGTCGATATTGTTTTCAATGGTATGTACAGTGCTGGCGTCTCGTCTGCCATTCATGCTGATGGAGCGGAGCTTTTAGTTACCACTCCGGAGCTGCATTGTTTTCGGGTTGAGTTAATGTAGGAGTTTTTTCTGCAATTCTGTTGAAGCCCCCGATAAGGCAGTGATATGATCGACCGTGCCAAGGGAGCTCTGCTACATCTGTCAGACTAAAGCTAGCCAATAGCATGAGACATGTATCTGCAGAATCTTGACAGATTTAGATCTGCTAAATTTGGAGATATGATGAAGAGCAGATGGTACTGGAATAAGATGAATCTGCAGATAAATAGCTCTGTGGCAGCTTTAAAGGGGTACGCCTGTGAAAAACGTTTTCTTCCAAATCAACTGGTGTCGGAAAGTTATATAGATTTGTAATTTACTTCTATTTAAAAATCTCAAGTCTTCCAGTACTTATCAGCTGCTGTATGTCCTGCAGGAAGTGGTATATTCTCTCCGATCTGACACAGTGCTCTCTGCTGCCACCTCTGTCCATGTCAGGAACTGTCCAGAGCAGGAGAGGTTTTTTATGGGGATTTGCTGCTGCTCTGGACAGTTCTTGACATGGACAGAGGTGGCAGCAGAGAGCACTGTGTCAGACTGGGGAGAATACACCACTTCCTGCAGGACATACACCAGCTGATAAGTACTGGAAGACTGGAGATTTTTAAATAGAAGTAAATTAAAGATCGCTGCTATATAAGTCGTTTGCTTTTCAACATATTGAAAGACAAAATTGAACGACATGAACGATGTCGGCTGATGGTTACCTCCTATTCCACAGGACGATTATCAGTCGTAACGGCCAATATCGGCCAAATACGGACGACAATCGTTCCACTGGAACACCAAGAGCTTAAAGAGATTCTGTAGGTTTATGGTGTCCTATATACGGATAGCATAACCTAGTGTCAGAGAAGCTCAACAGAATGATGGATCACTTGTATTATCCTGTGCCGCTGATTCAGAGATCTCCTGTATATCAAGGACAATAACTATTCCTCTCCATTATGTTTGTACTGTACTGTATATAGGCAGACAGCTGTCAATCAACATCTGGAGGGTGTAGGGAGTAGTAGAGCAGAAAGCACATTCTCCTGCATATTAGGAGAACGGCTGAACATAATGATGTAAGTAATACACCCATCTGTTCAGCATTTCTGACAATAGTTTATGCTGCCCTCATTTACCTAATGACAGATTCCCTTAAAAGCTGTGTTTCTTGCAGTTAGCTGTTGTAATCTCCACAGCCACCAATAAATCAGAAATATATATAATTTTATTATTGATACCTTACCGTCTATGGTCCCATTGTGGGTAAATTACAGCAACCTTTTTCTTATATTCTTCCAAAATAAAATTTAAATTCTTTGCTTGACTTTGTCCTTGATGGGCATGTGTGTACTTAAAGCCTCAACAACATGTCGTTGTGATGGACGGAGATCAAACGGTAACCTAAAAAGATCAAACGGTAACCTACAGCCGCACAAAGGTCACAGGGAAGGTGAGATGTGACCTTAGTCATCGCCCATGAGGTGACCTGTGGACTGCTTCCGGGCCTGGTTGGAGGTAACTTAGTAATCCTGTTTTCTCCTTCTTGTCTTTCAGACGGGCCTAATCACCATCACGGTCATCGAGCTGGCGTCTGTCATAGGCAACGATTTGATCTCTACAATATGTCATGATTTTTTCTCCATATTTATTCCCATCTATCCACTTATTGGTGTCCTAATCTGTTTTTCTAGGGTAAGCGCCAACTGTTACCATGTTCCGTCTTTGCAGTATTGACCCAGCTCTGAGGCACAGAATTCAGAATGATAGGGAGAACACACACTGTTTCAGTAGTGTCGATGCTATTAATTGCAGAAATATCAGAGTAAGGCTGGGTTCACACTACGTTTTCGCAATCCGTTTTTTTTTTCCATCAGTTTTTTGGGAAAAAAACTGATGCATGTGTGTGCATCCGTTTTTGATCAGTTTTTCCATTGAATACCATTATAAGAAAAAACGGATCACAAAAATGTAGTCGACCTCATTTTTGGGTCTGTTTAAAAAAAAAACGGATCCGTTGATCTGTTTTTTCTTACAAAAAACATAGTGTTTTTTTTTGCAAAAAACGGATTGCAAAAACATAGTGTGAACTCAGCCATGATTAAGGGGTGTGTGCCCACAATGTGTCGGCGGGCTGTTAATACTACTATGGAATATTTTTAAGTGGATTTTGAATAAACTTTTGAGATTTTAAGGAGCTGTGGATGATTTTATCGTTTGGCTTGGATAGTGTGAACCCAGCCTAACACAGTTCCCTCTTACCTCCCCGCCAGTCCAACTGAGAAGCTATACCCACTAGAGGAAAGTTCTCTCCCCGGAGTGCCCCCTAATAATCGGGCAGAGTGCTCCTGAATCAGTCTCCCCAAAAATGTATTTATCTTGATTAAAATAGTAAAAGACAGGAGGGGGGGGGAGGTTAACGGTTGTATTATTGTGTATTGTTGTTGGTGAATTGTATTATTTATTTTGTAAAATAAAAAGAAGAAGAAAAAAATAATAATGTAAAAACTAAAATATTGTAAACATTGATGATTAAAAAATATCTCAATTGAGGAAAATAGTAAAAGACAGGGAGGAGGAGGAGGGGGATGCAGCTGCAGCTTTTTACTCTGTTTTGCTTATACTACATGAGAGAGTTGTAATAAACCACTGTCCCCCTTCCCCTAGTGCTGCGCCTTACTTGACGTCACTTATTCATGGAACATGCCATGTTTAGTGTAATGTTCACCTTCCTCAGTTGATGTTTTGAGGTTATTTATCTCCATCAGATCCGTTTTTATATCAGTCCAATAAATAGAACCCCAACAAATAGGTATGATTGTATTCAGATCTGCGTATTTCTGTTTTATCCTGCTTTTTCATCTATGGGATTACAAAGCTCTGCCACCGGGGGCGCTGTTTGTATATCAGTAATAGACGTACCCGTCTATTACTGATATACAAACAGCTCCCCCGGTGGCAGAGCTTTGTAATTCCATAGATGAAAATGCAGGATAAAACCAGAAATCGGTATGGGTTATAATATTGCTGCACATCCACCTCATTCAGACTCACAGTCTCATTTTTACGTTGCAGATGTCCTGGAAAGTCTCAGGCGATGAAAACAGCTACACACAACTGGGAAGGGTCCTGGTGTCTGTTATATCTGTAAGTGAAGCCGACCTCTATCCTACAGTCCTCCTGCACTATCTACAACTCAGAGTGATGCAGATCTCAAAGGGCCCTATTACTCAGGACGATTATCGTGCGAAAAATCGTTATATCATTCAAATTTAAATGATTCGTGTGTCGTTGATCCTTGATTTAGTTCTGAACCTAAAATTATGATTCGTTAATGGTTCGCTAATTTCTCGCTGTAATTCAACATTCATTTGCTCAAGTTCCGCATTTGTTCACTAGTCGTTCAGTGTAATTGCACATTGTTCATTGCTTCGCTGGGATCCGAAGGAATAAACGATTATAGTAACGATCACAATAACGATCATAGTAACTTGTATCTAACGACCATCGTTCTGTGTAATATGGTGAACGCTTTCAGGTTAACGATAAACAATCTCATTTGCGATCGTTAGTCGTTTATCGTTAAAAATCGCTCCGTGTAATAGGACCCATAGAATGAATGTTACACATCTACACAGGCCACATCGGCGTCATAGGCCTTACCCCCTCCGTGATGTCATAGGTGTCTAGGCCCCACCCTCTTTATGACTGTCAGATCAGAGGGGGTGGGAGCTAGGCCTCTAGGCTGGCCAATTCAAATGGTCGTGGAGGGGATTGTGGGGGCGGGGCCTACGTTGGAGATATGGGGCACCACGGCCAATGAAGCCGTGCCCCTACGGCACTGTCCACCAACAATAACATGCATTAGGTATAAGTTGACTTTTTGGCCAACAATTTGCACCCCACATCCTCGTGGTCCAGTCCTATGGTTCATGTTTCAGAGGGGCTGCACCATTGGGGTCAGTTCATGCTTGTCTCATCTATAATATGGCTTCCGTACAGTAAGGAATAGGTTGGTTACAGTATTGGCCAAGTTCCTCATCCCACTGTGGGCATTTAAAGTGGTTCTTCCAAGAATTAAAGTCCCCTATTAACACGATAGTCATAGTCATAACTAACTTATCGGTCAGGGTCCCACTGCTGCCCCCACCACCACCAGTGCTGACAACAATGTGAATGCAGCCATGTTGCTCATGCTCAGACATAGCACTATTACCTGGCAAAGATAGAGTAGTGCAGCTCCCTACAATGTTCAGCAGTCCGATAGAGAATGAATGGAGCAGTGACCGGTAATCCATGCTGCTACTCCATTTATTATTCTTGTAATTGGTCGGGAACTAGTGGTTAGATCCCCACCAGCTAGTCATCACCTATCCTATGGGTAATCACCAAGTCTCATTGTTGTATACATGTGAACCTTTGAAAGTGATGACATTCATGTCCTTGCAGCCTTATCTGCAGTGTGTGGTCCTAATCCTAATCCTGCGCTACCTGGAGGTGACGAATGGTGGCAAATCCATTAGAAAAGATCCAGTTTTCAGGTACGCTGCTGTTTTCCAGCTACAGTATAAATCTGTTAGACAGCCTTTTATGTATATATTGCTACTTTATGCTGCATATACTTTATTACAGGACAAAAGACAAAAAAAACAAGACGTGGAAGTTCTCAGAGGTCCCTGAAGATGAAGACGAGGATGTGCGTGTAGAAAGAGCTAGAGTTGGCGAGTATATGGCGTCAAATTGTTACGAGGTATGGACTGTATTGTCAAATAATACGTGGGGTGTATATAAAATGCTGGAAAACTTTGTCCACAGTAGAGATGAGCGACTCTCGAGCACGCTCTGGTCCGTCCAAACCCATGTGCGCAGAGCGTGATCGACAAACCGGAGCGGCCATTAAAGCAACAGGTGTTTTTGTCAGAAAAAAAATGAACATCATTGAAACAAAGGCCGTTGTTAACATAGTATATTGAACAATGGCTGTTGTTCAATACGGCTGCACAAATATTTGACCTATCAATGATTTGCGGCCGTTGTTTGAAAACAGAAGCCGCACATAATTGACAGTTTCCACACTGTAGTGTGCTTGGAAATCAATGGTTGATTGAGTTCCAGACACACCCATATGGCGGCCAGATTTAATAATGTTCATCCAGCCAATAATGCAGTATCAGCCAGATGATCATGTAAAACAATGGCTGTTGTCTGACACTGCCAACAAAGGCTGTGTCAAATTACGGCCGTTTTACATGATGATGGGAGTTGTAGTTTTGCAACAGCTGGAGAGCCATGGTTCCTCAACCCTGATGTAGGAAGACACCAGGGGAGCGTAGAAAGGTAAGAATAGGCTAACTCAGAGTGGAATACTCCTTTAAACCTAGTCTGCAGTCCTAGTAATGTTATACCATAGAATCCACCCGTTATGTTACCAATAGCATCTTTCGCTTCATTCCCATTTCAGAAACCTGCAGTACTGGTCACTGGTTTACACAAAGAATATCAAGAAAGAGGCAAAACCATCATAGGAAAATCGATGAGAAAATTAGTTGCCAATAATATATCATTCTGTGTGCGAAAAGGTGAGTGCCTGTACTGCTAAGAATGCATGTGGATATATATGGATATATCATCTACTGTTTTTAAAGGGAATCTGTCACTAGGTTTATTCAGCCTTAAATGAGGGCAGCATAGATTAGTGACAGAAATGCTGAACAGATGGGTGTATTACTTACATCATTCTGCTCAGCCGTTCTCCTAATATGCAGGAGAATAGGATTCTTGCCACACCCCTCCCCCCACCCTCCAGCTGCTGATTGACAGTTTACTGACTATACACAGCATGGATAGATAACTGCCAATCAGCAGCTGGTGGGTGGAGTTTTCTTCTCATGAATATCCAGGACTTCTGAGCTCATGCACATAATGGAGTGGACTACTTATTGTCCATTTTATTCAGGAGGAGATCTCTGGACCAGCTGCACAGGACAATGTAAGTGATCCATCATCCTGTTCAGCTTCTGTCACTAGTTTATGCTACCCTGAGATAGGACGCCATAAACCTACTAACAAAGTCCCCTTAACAGATAAACCTCTCTGTTTTGTTAGGAGAGATTCTAGGATTGGTTGGGCCAAATGGATCAGGGAAAAGCACGTTATTGGATATGATGGTGGGTCAGACAGAGCCAAACGCTGGACAGGTCAGTAAGATTAACTCTGCACTATTGGTATTATAAGCTGTATAAGAAAATGTTAGAGGATAAGAGAGATGGGCTAGTCACTGGTCTTACTGTATTATACATGTCTTAAAGTGATTGTGCAAGGCATACAGTACTCTCCCCCGATATATAGATGTAACTGTATGCTGGGTGGGTTATCATGGCCGGTGACTATCCTGCACGGGTCTTCTTATTTAAAGTGTTGCTGGTATTTGAAAAAATAAAATTAACCTATAATGCAAAAATTTTGATTGGTCAGGGTCCCGCACCGATCTTTAGATTTTACCAGCCACGTGCTTAACGCAATGACAGTCCCATTGCAGGATGCAGGCTCCATAATGTCCCAGGAATGAGCTGCCGAGGGAAGCATGTTGCTGCTCACTTCTCCCAGCTATATCTAGAGATGGTGGGGTCTCAGCACTGGGACCCCAACCAATCAAAACTTTCAAAAACTGTCTACAGTTTTTCTAAATGACGTTTTAGTCGATACATGCCTCGATACAGACCTCAGCACATCCCCTTTAAAGGGAATCTGTCAGCTCCTGGGCCCTACCGAACATGCTGACAGTGTGCTGTAGCTGGCAGTCCCCCAGTGAGCATGGTGCCTTTTTGGTTATTTTCCTTACAGTGGATTATGTACAATCTTATGTCTCCTACTGTACTAAAGAGTCACAGAGCAGTTGTTCGTGCCACACTCTGGCATGCATCCTTCTCCCTCTTGATGAACAATCAATGCTGCCCGGCCTCCTGCTCGCTCAGCTGTCAGATTGCAGATCAGTCCTCTGTAGGCAGTTTATGTCTGAAAGAAACACTCAGGTATAATTGAATCTCTTCTCCCTAATGTGTTGGAGCTGTGGTCTAGGGGTAACTCACCTGTTTAGAGACCTGCCAGCAGTTCATTCTCTGGTTTGAATCCCCTGATAGAAGTTAAACAGATGGGTTTTTTTCTCATTATTCTACCATTTTTAAGGCTATGCTCACACACAATATTTTTGCTCAGTATTTTGCAACCAAAGCCAGGAGTGGATTGAGAACACAGAAAGGCTATGTTCTCACAATGTTGAAGTTGAGCGGATGGCCTTCATTTAATGGCAAAAATTGGACATTGTCTTAACAGTAATTATTTGCCAAAATAATTTTCCATTAGGGGATTTAAACCAGAGAATGAACTGCTGTCAGGTCTCTAGACAGGTGAGTTACCCCTAGACCACAGCTCCAACACATTAAAGAGAAGAGATTCAATTATACCTGAGTGTTTCTTTCAGACATAAACTGCCTACAGAGGACTGATCTGCAATCTGACAGATGAGCGAGCAGGAGGCCGGGCAGCATTGATTATTCAACAACTGCTCTGTGACTCTTTAGTATAGTAGGAGACATAAAATTTTACATAATCCGCTGCACAGAAAATTACCAAAAAGACACCATGCTCACTGGGGACTGCTAGCTACAGCACACTGTCAGCACCTTAGTTAGGGCCCAGGAACTGAGAGATTCCCTTTAAGATTTTTTTTTTCTTCAGACATATGACATCAGATCTGAGGTATGGACTCACTTGAATATATAATGTTTGGATATTTTGTTTATAGATTCTAATAGGTGATACAGACTCCACAGACCAAGGAAATGCTCCGGTACGATTTGTGGGCTATGCTCCTCAAGTCAATCATCTCTGGCCGGAGGTGAAGCTAGAGGAACACCTTGAGACATACGGCTCCATCAAAGGCATGAGCAAAAGCAACCTAAAAGAAGTGATAAAAAGGTGTGTGGTATCTAGTAGCCAGATTACGGTATATAGTACATCTATAAATATATTCTATGTTATATATGTTTTACCATAGGAGGGACACATTACATAGCAGCCGTATGCTTCCCAGCCAGTAAGATGCACCGTTCCTAGTCTGTTCATTAAAGGGGTTATCCAGTGCTACACAAACATCTGAAATTTCTTTCACAGACAACACAACTCTTGTCTCAAGTTTAGGTGCGGTTTGCAATTAAACTCCATTCACTTCAATGGAACTGAGCATTAAAACCCCGCCCAAGCTGGAGACAAGAGTGGTGCTGTCTCTGGAAGAAAGTGACCATGTTTTTGTAGCGCTGGATAACCCCTTTAAAAAGGTTTTCCAATTCAAACTTATTTGTCTCCTATCCACAGTACAGGGGACAAGTATGAGATTGAGGGTAGCTGCAGGAGAGGCCAGTACAGTCGGGGCTCTGCTATGGAGATCCTCAGGAGGCATAGTGCTTGGACCCCCTGCAATCTCATACTTGTCCCCTGTCCTGTGTATAGGGGACAAATAAGTTTGAATTGGAAAGCCCCATTTAAAGGGGTAGTTCACCCAAAATTCTTTCAAATCATCTGGTGCCAGAGATATGTAATTTACTTCTATTAAAAAATCTCAAGTCTTCCAGTACTTATCAGCTGCTGTATGTCCCACAGGAAGTAGTGTATTCTCTCCAGCCTGACGTAGTGCTCTCTGCTGCCACCTCTGACCATGTTAGGAACTCTTTACAGCGGCAGCAAATCCCCATAGAAAACCTCTCTTGCTCTGGACAATTCCTGACATGGACAGAGGTAGCAGCAGAGAGCACTGTGTCAGACTGCAGAGAATACACCACTTCTTTCAGGACATACAGTAGCTGATAAGTACTGGAGGACTTGAAATTTTATAACACTAATATCTCCTGCAACTGATGCAAGATTTAAAGGGGAAATATTAGATTAAAAATACAATTTTTAGGGTGGAGCTAGGCTGCCCATAGTTCTGCCTTTCCTTATACCCCAGGAAAGGAGCGGTGTTGGGATACTTTTTGCTATATATATTGTATCTCTATTCCGCAGTGTGACTAGTGGTGTTTCCATCCTCCCTTCTGCTTTAATGGTCATCGCTGAATTCTTTACAGGATTGTAGAAACGCTAGACATGAAGGAGGATCTCCATAAACCTGCCAAGAAGCTTTCAATGGGAACTCAGAGAAAGGTGATTGTCCCCCTATTAGACCTGACCGCTTGTGGTAGTTCTGCTATTATACCGTCTTCTCTCCATCCCACAGTTGTGCTTTGCGCTCAGCATGCTGGGTAATCCTGATGTCGTCTTACTAGATGAGCCCTCCAATGGCATGGACTCCAAGGCTAAGCAGCGCATGTGGTGAGGAGAGCTGCGCTTTGTTGCTTATTTATATACTTTTTTATTTATTTATTTTTTTTAAAGAAGTTCGGTGAAAATGTTTATTAAAGTATTGTATTGCCTCCCAAAAGTTATACAAATCACCATTATACACTTATTACGGGAAATGCACATGAAGGGCTTTTTTCCCTGCACTTACTATTGCATCAAGGCTTCACTTCCTGGATAACATGGTGATGTCACTTCCTGGATAACATGGTAATGTCACTTCCTGGATCACATGGTGATGTCACTTTCTGGATCACATGGTGATGTCACTTCCTGGATAACATGGTGATGTCACTTCCTGGATAACATGATGAGGACACTTCCTGAATAACAAGGTGATGTCACTTCCTGGATAACATGGTGATGTCACTTCCTGGATAACATGGTGATGTCACTTCCTGGATAACATGGTGATGTCACGTCCTGGATAACATGGTGATGTCACTTCCTGAATAACATGGTGATTTCACTTCCTGGATAACATGGTGATGTCACGACCCGACTCCCAGTGCTGTGCGGGCTGTGGCTGCTGCAGAGGATGATTGCAGAGGGACACTGAGGGACACAGTGCACTGGCGGTACACTGAGCATCCCTCTGCCATCATCCTGTCCAGCAGCCACAGCCCGCACAGCTCTGGGAGTCGGGTCGTGACATCATGTTATCCAGGAAGCGACATCACCATGTTATCCAGGAAGTGACATCACCCTGTTATCCAGGAAGTGACATCACCCTGTTATCCAGGAAGTGACATCACCATGTTATCCAGGAAGTGACATCACCATGTTATTCAGGAAGTGACATCACCATGTTATCCAGGAAGTGACATCACCATGTTATCCAGGAAGTGAAGCCTTGATGCAGTAGTAAGTGCAGGGAAACAAGCACTTTATAAGCATTTCCCGTAATAAGTGTATATTGGTGATTTGTATAACTTTTGGGGGCAATACAATACTTTAATAAAAATTTTCACTGGACTTTTCCTTTAAATCAATCTTATATATTGCAAATACGGAATATTAAAGGAGAAGTCCGTTCATTTTTAAAATCCTTTAGGGCGAGGGGGGAAATTGATGACAAGTACGAACTTACCTCTCCCAGTGCCCATGGTCGCGGAAACAATTTCTGCCCCGGATGTTGAATTCACTGCTCAGCCAATCAGTGACTGGGGCCCGGGGAGAGGTAAGTTCGTACTTGTTATCAAATTCTCCTGTTGGCTGTCAGATTGTAAAAATGGCCGAACTTCTCCTTTAACCTTGCATAAAATGTGCAAAAGACTAATAATGTATATCTATAGGAAAGTGATACGGTCTACATTCAAAGGCAAAGAGCAGGCGGCAGTGCTGACCACACATTTTATGGAGGAGGCAGAAGCTGTGTGTGACCGTGTGGCCATTATGGTGTCCGGGCAGCTGAGGTGGGTGCCGTCCATTCTCCCATTTTGTCACCCAGTGTACAGGTTGGATTTTACCCATCTATCCCCATAGATTAGACATCCAGCACTGACTTATCTGCTTTGGTTCCTCACTACCATCCCCTGTGTGTTCTTACTTTGGGCAGTTTGGGGTTAAGAGCAGTTCTGTACATATAGTAGTATAGTATAGTAGTACATATAGTAGTATTGTAGTACATATAGTAGTATAGTATAGTAGTATTGTAGTACGTATAGTAGTATAGTATAGTAGTATTGTAGTACGTATAGTAGTATAGTATAGTAGTATTGTACTTATAGTAGTATAGTATTGTAGTACATGTAGTATAGTATTGTAGTATTGTAGTACATGTAGTATAGTATTGTAGTACATATAGTAGTATTGTAGTACATATAGTAGTATGGTATAGTAGTATTGTAGTACATGTAGTATGGTATAGTAGTATTGTAGTACATATAGTAGTATGGTATAGTAGTATTGTAGTACATAAAGTAGTATTGTAGTACATATAGTAGTATTGTAGTACATATAGTAGTATAGTATAGTAGTATTGTAGTACATATAGTAGTATGGTATAGTAGTATTGTAGTACATATAGTAGTATAGTATAGTAGTATTGTAGTACGTATAGTAGTATAGTATAGTAGTATTGCAGTACATATAGTAGTATTGTAGTACATGTAGTAGTATAGTATAGTAGTACGTATAGTAGTATTGCAGTACATATAGTAGTATAGTATAGTAGTATTGTAGTACATATAGTAGTATAGTATAGTAGTACATATAGCAGTATAGTATAGTAGTATTGTAGCACATATAGATGTATAGTATAGTAGTATTGTAGTACTTATAGTAGTACAGTAGTATTGTAGTACATATAGTAGTAGTAGTGTAGTGCATATAGTAGTATAGTAGTATTGTAGTACATATAGTAGTAGTAGTGTAGTACATATAGTAGTAGTAGTGTAGTACATATAGTAGTATAGTAGTATTGTAGTACATATAGTAGTAGTAGTGTAGTACATATAGTAGTATAGTAGTATTGTAGTACATATAGTAGTAGTAGTGTAGTACATATAGTAGTAGTAGTGTAGTACATATAGTAGTATAGTAGTATTGTAGTACATATAGTAGTAGTAGTGTAGTACATATAGTAGTAGTAGTGTAGTACATATAGTAGTAGTAGTGTAGTACATATAGTAGTATAGTAGTATTGTAGTACATATAGTAGTAGTAGTGTAGTACATATAGTAGTATAGTAGTATTGTAGTACATATAGTAGTATTGTAGTACATATCGTAGTATAGTAGTAGTGACGTACATATAGTAGTATAGTATAGTAGTATTGTAGTACTTATAGAAGTATAGTATAGTAGTACATATAGTAGTATAGTGGTAATGTAGTACTTATAGTAGTATAGTAGTAGTGTAGTACATATAGTAGTGTAGTATAGTAGTATTGTACTACATATAGAAGTATAGTATTGTAGTACATGTAGTATGGTAGTAATGTAGTACATATAGCAGTATAGTATAGTAGTATTGTAGTACATATAGTAGTATAGTAGTAGTGTACTACTTATAGTAGTATAGTATAGTAGTATTGTAGTACTTATAGTAGTATAGTATAGTAGTATTGTAGTACATATAGAAGTATTTTGATCACCATTGAAGGATCACATTTAATAAAGCTGTTCCTGCCTTTTAATCTAGATACATCGGGTCAGTTCAGCACCTGAAGAGCAAGTTTGGCCGGCATTACTCTCTAGACTTGAAGCTGGATGCAGACTCTGGGATGCAGCAGATGGAGCTTCTACACAGGGAGATAGTGAAACACTTCCCTAATGCCTGCCGCCAGGAGAGGTAAGTATAACCCTGGCCAGAAGTGTATACACTAGGATGGGATAGCATAGCATGATAGGATGGGGAAAATCCTCAGCATATCCAGCCCTGTGTAAGCATGCCCTAATGGTGGCCATACACCTCCAATAATTATCAGACAATAGTCATCCCTACCAGCCTTGCACATGAAGATTAGGGTCCAATTACTCCAAAAGATGTCTGACGGATTATCTGACAGATTTTTTTTCAGCCAAAGCCAGGAATGGAATATAAACAGAGAACAGGTCGTAGAGGAAAGACTGAGATTTCTCATCTTTTCAAATCTATCCATGATCCATGAGTATATCACACTTGTATCAGACTCTGTTCCCTTTAGGCACTACTGAATGTTCAAGTGTTCTTTATGGGGAGGGGTAAGTCACTACAGAACAACTCTGGCTTATAGCTTTCAGAACAAAGGGGTCAGGTGGCAAAAATCCAACATGCCGGTCTCTTTTCCGCCGACATACACCAAGAAGTGGGTTTGGATGACTTCAGTTTGAGGTGTATGGGCACAGTAACAGTATAGGGCTGTAAAGCTACATGTGATATGCCCCTACTATACAGCCCTTTTTTCCTTTGTCTGCCTAAGTTGAACTTATATGAAAAGCTTGGCAACGCTCCTAAGTACATATCATTCTTGTTTCAGCTTTGCGTCACTAATGTCATACAAAGTTCCTAAAAGTGATGTACAATCCCTTTCGCAGGCGTTCTTCAATCTGGAGCAAGGTAACACCATCTTATAATCCAGTGTGACCAGCGACCTGGGCCTCTCTAGAGGCCGCAAAACTACAACTCTTATTATTGGGCACCATGGCTCTCCAGCCAAAATGTAGGGGTTGCCCAAGCATGCTGGGTGTTGTAGTGTTTGATGGCTGGAAATCAATAGACTGTCAGGGCACGATGGAAGTTTTTTGTTTGGCGACAACGGGAGAACCACAGATTGGGGAACACTGACTTATAGTGAACCTCTCCCTTATTCACCAAAATCCAGCAAAATTCCTTTGTCCCATGCTCCAGACATTCAATGACTATCGGTTT
This sequence comes from Dendropsophus ebraccatus, assembly GCF_027789765.1. NCBI lineage: Eukaryota > Metazoa > Chordata > Amphibia > Anura > Hylidae > Dendropsophus > Dendropsophus ebraccatus. Next base: position 69,791,154 of record NC_091467.1, on the reverse strand, counting down.
TTCACTAAGGGTCCTATTACATGGGCCGATTCAGAGGAGCAAGTGACCGCCAACCTATCAGGTCAGTGCTTACTTGCTCCTCGTTCCCTGCTCGCTGCCGGCTACACAAGACGACAGCGAACGGGGGTGGGGGGTGCAAGGGGGCGGGCCACGGGGAGGTGTGGTGGTCAGCCTCCTGGATCGCCTCTTTAATGTGCAGTAAAGTGACATTGCTTTCTGTCTGTTTTCCTTAGTGAAGCGTTCTTTCAATGTTGAGGAATACAGCTTTTCCCAGTCGACTCTTGAACAGGTAACATTTCATTTAAACTCATATTTAAAGTGACCCACGACACCAAACCATTGGTACTAATCTTTAGATTAACTAAAGTCCTTCCTCGTGGTGCTGTTTTTGGGGTGAAAAATCATCTTTTACTGTGCAGCAGCAGTGTCAATGAGGCGGGGCCTAGGGCAAGAACGTTCTAGGCGCCGCCTTATTGACACCACTGCTGCAAAATAAAAGATGCCTCTTGGTGGTTCTTCTCCGCCTCCCTGGTTTCTGGTACCACCCCCTGCTCGGATTACTGCTCGTGAGCCTACATTCCTAGATAAACAGATCACTGATCTCAGGGAGACCAGCCAAACGATAACACTGCCGGCTGCTAGTGAAAGCGATCAATGCAGTGAAATCCTAGGTGCAGCCAAGGGGTGGTTCCTGTAAGGTAACCACCAAAACAATTCCTAGATGGCGCCATCTAGGATCGCTACAGCTCATGCACAAGTATCCAGTGCAGAACAGCAGAGATTTGGGCCATAGGTAAGACTAGAAACCGAGGGGGCAGAGAAGAAGAACCAAGAGACGTCACAGGCCAGGGACACAAGGGGAGGCAACTAGTCAACTGGACGGGGAGCTGCCCCTGACTAGTCACAGCTTTGTCAGCGCGCAGTGTTAGGATAATTGACAGGCAGAGAGACCCATTCGTGTTTTCAAATGTCTAGTTGCCGCCCCTTTTTTTCCCTTTGTAAAGCTATCGCTGCAACTGCGGCTGGTATGTTCCGCTAGCTGCACGGCAGATCTAGACTCCGCTGCTGGAAACCACATCAGCACAATTGTACTGAGTGTTTCCCTTTAAGGGAGGGAGAGTGAGGCGCTGTAGGTGGGTGCCCCACATAAACAACTGAGCTCGGGCACCGCATCACAATTGTTAGTAGCCTTGCTCCTTTCCCAGTCAATCCAGAGGTTACTCTCACATCTGCCCAGACAACCGGATACAGGGCTCTTATAATACAGGGGGGAGGGAGAAGCAAATGCTCAGGGCCCCTGACACCATGTGCCCCCAGTGCTGAGGCATAGAGGGGCATTGCATTATATTGCCCCTGACAGCATGTGCCCCCAGTGCTGAGGCATAGAGGAGCATTGCATTATATTGCCCCTGACACCATGTGGCCCCAGTGCTGAGGCATAGAGGGGCATTGCATTATATTGCCCCTGACAGCATGTGCCCCCAGTGCTGAAGCATAAAGGGGCATTGCATTATATTGCCCCTGACACCATGTGGCCCCAGTGCTAAGGCATAGAGGGGCATTGCATTATATTGCCCCTGACACCATGTGGCCCCAGTGCTAAGGCATAGAGGGGCATTGCATTATATTGCCCCTGACACCATGTGGCCCCAGTGCTGAGGCATAGAGGGGCATTGCATTATATTGCCCCTGACACCATGTGGCCCCAGTGCTGAGGCATAGAGGGGCATTACATTATATTAGTTCAGACCGTCACATGTACCGATCCCAGTGTCCTGATTTTTTTTTGCATTTCCCAGGTGTTTATTGAACTTGCCAAGGAGCAGGAAGAAGAAGATAACTTTGGCACCATGAACAGCACGCTGTGCTGGAACCGGAGACAGGAGGACAGGGTGGCCTTCTGAGCGCTGTCTGGAAGCCCTCACCCTCACACGTGTATGAGGCAGTGCCACGTCAGCCCTGGTCCGAAGGAGCAGTGGTGCATCGTCCTGGTGCGGCGTCACCCACCCTCTCCGGCTGAGGAGAGAACTGTGCTGTGTCTGTATACCCCGAGCGCTGAGCTTACTGGACACCAGGGGGACCCTAAGAACTGGGCTCATACAAACATAAGTCAGGTCTCCGAGGGTTCACAAGCACCTGATAAGTAACGCAGTGCTTTCCCATGGTGCAGCCATTCCAGCACTGTGACTACTCCATTGTCTCGTCATTCTGTGGGCTTACTGACATAGTCAGGCCCTGTCACCTCAAGTCTTCCTTCCTTGACACCAAGTTGAGGATCAGACCCATTGAGGTCCCCAGCAACGTTTCCATCATGTAGAGAAGTCTTACGGACATACGCCATGCTCCATTCCTCCTTCAGCCGCACTCCATGGTTTCCCCTCTTTAGAGAGTCAGCCCTTCTACTAAAAGTTATAGAACCGCCATGTGTGCCCACTGTATATCTTGTTCAGATCATCGGGTGCCAGAGATTTGTAATTTACTTCTATTAAAATATCTCCAGTATTCTAGTACTTATCAGCTGCTGTATGTCCTGCAGGAAGTGGTGTATTATTTCCAGTCTGACACAGTGCTCTCTGCTGCCACCTCTGTCCATGTCAGGAACTGTCCAGAGCAACAGCAAATCCCCATAGAAAACCTCTCCTGCTCTCCAGACTGAAAGAATACACCACTTCCTGCAGGACATACAGCAGCTGATAAGTAATGGAAGGCTGGAGATTTTTTAATAGACGTAAAATACAAATCTCTGGCACTTTCTGGCACCGGCTGATTTTTAAAGAATTTTTTTTTTGTGAACTACCCCTTTAACGGTAACACTGTTACTGGTTTAAAGGGGTATTCTGATCTTACAGACTCATGGCTTATTGCTGGGATATGTTATTGCTTCATGGTTGTTGGAAATCTGACCTCTGGGACCCCCACTATTCCAGAGAATGAAGGAAACACAGCGCTGAATCCACTCTGCAGTCTGTTCACACTATTTACTGCAGCAGAACGCCATTCAAGTGAGTAGATCTGGCTGCAGTTTTCTGCTTAGCTGGGGGGCCGGGAGGGAACTGTGCAAAGAAAAGCAGTGCAGCACTCAGCGATGGGGTCACTTCATTCTGCTGATCGTCTGGGCCCCAGAGGTCAGGCACTAACACCCTCCCATTCCCCTTGATGGTGGAGGGAGTCGGAATCTTATGGCCCTGTGACACTCATCATCTCTCTGTAAAGACGCCAGGAGGAGTATATCATAGTAACCACATCAGCCACTAGTTGGCAGCAGTGTCCAGCCTTTACTCCCCAGTTGTGGACGCATCGGGCAACCACTAATATAAAGGAGTACTCTGGTGAAAATCTTTTTCTTTCAAATCTACTGGTTTCAGAAAGTTATATAGATTTGTAATTTCTCCAAAAATCTCCAGTCTTTCAGTACTTATCAGCTGCTGTATGTCCGGCAGGAAGTGGTGTATTCTCTCCAGTCTGACACAGTGCTCTCTGCTGCCACCTCTGTCCATGTCAGGAACTGTCCAGAGCAGGAGAGGTTTTCTATGGGGATTTGTTGCTGCTCTGGACAGTTCCTGACATGGACAGAGGTTGCAGCAGAGCGCACTGTGTCAGACTGGAAAGAATACACCACTTCCTGCAGGACATACAGCAGCTGATAAGTACTGGAAGAAAAAATCCACTGGAGTACCCCTTTAACCCTTTATGCGCCTCTCTTAGATGTCCATGCTTAAAGTGCACATGCGGCACTTTAAGACGTTATGAATGTCTTGAGTGTTTCTTGGCCGAAACACAATCTCTGCACTGAAAATGAAGGAATGTTTCTTAGTTGTTGATTTTATTTTACTATTGATCGGCGTTATAATGTGATAAGCAGCGGTAGAGGAGATGGGGGGTCTCCATTCATTGTTCTTTTCATTGTTAGTACATTTGTTTTCTTTTGTCTTTCTTAGCCGCTGCATTGACATGTCAGACCTTCACACATCTGTGCCTGCCAGACTTTGCTATGCAAGAGCCCGAGCAAAGAAACATTAGCAGAGAATGACCCCCTCTGGCCTGATCCCCCACTGTAGATGGTAAGAATAGAGTAGGTGATTAATAGAGAAGCACATCTATTTATGAACACATCCTGGACGACCACATGACATGACGTGGCTTTAGGCCAGGGGTAGGGAACCTTGGCTCTCGTGCTGTTGCAAAACTACAACTCCCACCATGCCTGGACAGCAAAAGCTTCGGCTGTCCAGGCATGATGGGAGTTGTAGTTTTGCAACAGCTGGAGGGCTGAAGGCTCCCTACCCCTGCTTTGAGGTGTGTTCACACATAGATACGCTGCAGATGTATGGGCATATTCACAAGACATTTGCAGCATATCTACCATGTGGAATCATATCCTTTGAAGTCCGGGTCGGAGTGTTCACACCTGTACTGATCGGGAGAATGAGCCAAGAGAAGACCACTTTAAGCGCAGTCCTTTCCTGGCTCGGTGTCACATGATGAGTCAGCCTCCGAGCATCATGGGAATTGTAGTTTTGCAACAGCTGGAGGGCTGAAGGCTCCCTACCCCTGCTTTGAGGTGTGTTCACACATAGATACGCTGCAGATGTATGGGCATATTCACAAGACATTTGCAGCATATCTACCATGTGGAATCATATCCTTTGAAGTCCGGGTCGGAGTGTTCACACCTGTACTGATCGGGAGAATGAGCCAAGAGAAGACCACTTTAAGCGCAGTCCTTTCCTGGCTCGGTGTCACATGATGAGTCAGCCTCCGAGCATCATGGGAATTGTAGTTTTGCAACAGCTGGAGGGCTGAAGGTTCCCTATCCCTGTTTTACGGGGCCCTCTCCCCGCTGTGTGTCAGTGAGAGTCAGGCCCCATAGACTTATATTAGGAGCCTGACTGATCATGTGACACAGAGCCAGGAGAGGACCACACTAAGGGCTTTATTACACTGAACGATTATCGTTCAAAAAATCGTTACATCGTTTGGATTTGAAAGATATTCATTTAGTTGAATAGCAGACAAAGATTAAGCGACCAACGAGAAATCGTTAGTCGTGAGTTTGGACTCGTTTATTATCGTTGATCATTTGCAAAACATTAGCATGTAATAAGACGCCGTTTGGTCATTCGCAGTAGCGGCACACGCAATAGCAACGACAAGACGACCGCAAGAATGATCATAAGTAACAATCTTGTTCTGTGTAATTGGGTTCGCAACAGCGGTCGTTTGAGATCGTTTATCGCTAATCATTGAAAAATCGCTTGGCTCATTCTCCCGATCGGTACAGATGTGAACAATCAGACCCGGACCAATCAAAACTTTTGACATGTCTCCATGATGTCTCTCTGACACGTCAGAAGTTCTCTATGAGGACAGTGACACTTAAAGGGATTTTCCAGTTCTATGGAAGTAAAGTTTATTCACTGTATAATGTCTGCTTGCTGTCAGTGAATGGAAGCGTTCTTGTTTTATATACAGAGGCCCAGTTACACCTCTGCAGGACGTCTCTAAGGGCTCTATAACACAGGGCTGCTTCCTTCTGCTGCTTCTCTGACTGACATCTCCCCATGAAATAGGGGACGTGTAGCAAATGAATGACGGCAGCGAAGGGCCGCACAAACAATTCAGCCCTGTCTGTACGATTGTCGGGTGTTGTGATATACTCTGTAAATGAGGGCCGATCTGTGAGGCTCTGCACAAAAAGGCCTCCGATCACCGGATGCAAGCAACATAACCTAACGGGAGATGGAAACACAAGGCCCGTATAGGTGTGAGGCTCATCGAAGGGGTCATCCACATCGGTGGTCACAGTAAATCCGTCTGTCTTGTTGAACAAAGAACCCTAGAAACCTAGAACTTTTTAACGTTCGCTTTCTGTTTTTTTGATTGGGGGAGAATGGTGCATGTTGATTTTTGGGTGGTGTTTTTCTGGCCTCCAAAAAAAGCCCAACATTAATAACGCCATTGTGGCACATAGTGTTTTTTCAAAGTGTTTGCAGGTTTTTCTTTTTTACCTCATGTGTGAATAGTCTTTTTTGCAGTTTAGGCGTTTTTGTGCCATCACGTGACATAATTGCTGGACCAAAAAATACCATACATACAGCAATGAAGTTTTTGAGACGACCGGAACATTCCCATAGAAGTCTATGGGAAAATAACGCCACAGTTTGCAAAAAAAAAAAAACACCCCCTCAGCATGCTGCATTTTGGAAAAACTGCCAAAGAGCCTAAAAACACCAGAAACAAGAAAAAAACGCCACCCCAATAAACACCATGTGTGTAAGGCCGAACTTCAATTGACCTCTAGCTAACATCTGGTCGCTAGTGTTTTTATTGGCATTTTTCCCAGATTTTAAGGCAGTGTGAGGCCAGTCTTAAAGGGGATGTGTCACCTACATTTTCTTACTGATTAGAGTCAAATACTAAAACTTGTTCTTTTATTCGAATCTGTTTTTATTATGTGATTTTTTTTTTATTTAATTTTTGTACATTGTTTTGGGTTCAGCATTGTTTTCAGCATTTAGTGACATGCTTTACAGCAGGACTCATGGACATAGACAACAATAGATAGACCCTGTCCCCTTGAGTTGAATGTAAAACATTACTAAGCTCTCTGTAACCTTTGAAGGGGTCATTCCACAGGGAGCTGCTCTATCTGTTGGTGTCACATGACGCTGCAATGCTCTGTAGATCACTTTACAGCAGCTAACAAACACAACAGGAAGTCTCAGCTTAGTTTTAGCCCCAGTGGGGAGAATGAGGACTGCAAGATATTAGCATTATTTAAAATTATAGATAGAAAAATGGAAAATTAGAAAAAAAATTCACCAAAAATTCTTTAATATCTGTGTAACATAAAAACCTTATTTATACAATAACTCATTTTCTGATGACACTGCCCCTTTAAGAATTCAGACTGCGAACTAAACTGAGCCAAACTAAAGCTAAACTGAGACCTCATAGTGATCATCTAGACACGTTTCTATCTGTTCTTCTGGTGTCTGAACGCACCTGACGAATGTAAGTCACGGACGCAGACGTGAACCTGACCGACTCGCTTATATCTGTCAGTATTCACACTGGTGCTTTCTCCACTGTGGACTCTCTATGGGGAACGGATGTGACTTTGATTCTCGTTCGCAACAAACGCTTTTAAATCCCGCCCAAGACGTGAACATTTCACATTAAATGAGAACGAAGAACGTTATGTCGACATGAAGCCCACCGTTCTCTTTATGGTGAAATTCTCTGCCAGGTAGACGAGTCACACACCTACCTTCCCCTTTAAAAGTTGGATCCAATGTGGTGGCCATATTGGTTACATGGCCTAACAAGCGCCCCCTACAGCTGCTGTCTAAAAGCGGATCCCCATCTGCCGAACCAAAGTTACAGAACATGTTGTTATACAGTGAATACGCTTTACTGACATAAAACCCTGAAACCTTTAACATGGGGGGTCAAACTCAGGCCCCCCAGCTGTTACAAAACCAGCCAGGCATGATGGGAATTGTAGTTTTGTAACAGCTAGAGGCCGCTGTTTGACACCAGTAAATAACCTTTACTTCAAATGAAATATTACTACATTCCTCGACCACCAGATGGCGCTATTGATTTACCACGTATTACTAGGCAGCTCTTTTACACTTTCTGGGCAGTTCTGATGATTCATTCCTCCAGGACTGTCCGTCTGTGTGAGGATATAGTGAACAAACGTATATATGTATATATTGCTGTCTCAGTCTTTTTGTTGTTTTTTTTGTTTGTTTTTTATGTTGAAATAAATTATCATGGAAAAATCTATTAATATTAGATGAATGCATTAAACTACCTATGCCTGCATTGGGACAGTGATGAATTATTGTGAACATGTTTGGCAAAGCTCCCAGTACGTACACCTCCATACAGGTATGCTGATGTATACCACCCATATAAAGGTTACACATTTTCCTCCTTTCTAGGGAAAAAATTCAATGTACCTTTTTTTTTGTCCTATAGGAAACTACCGCAGATGGATCTTTCCTATACTGCGGGCACGTAGACACTGTGGTATGCTCTAAAAAAAAAAACAATGTAACCAATGACTTATGTGGGAGGTACGGTATACATTGGGGGATATACCCAATATACTGTATACCTTAAGTGAGTGTAATGTGAACAGAATCCCAAGTCTGCGCTGCCGGCTGTCCGCCCTTTCCTGTATTCCGTCACGTCCTTTTCTTGTAGTGTTAAAACAAGGATGAAGACGATGAATGCAACAATTAAAGGGGTAGTCCATCAGCCAATTAGGAAGAGATTTATTGTTCGTCGGCTAATCTGTTGCCCATTATTCACAGCGTTCCTGCCTGCTGATAATCATCCCATGTAAAAGGATCTTAAAGGGGTATTCCACTCAAACTTAACTTTTGATATGTTGCTGCCCATGGTGAGACTAACAATTCCTTCCATACTTGTTATTATCTATTCAGTCTCCTTCCCCCAGTTATCAGCTGCTGCTTTCTGCTAAAAACACAAAAATCTGTGTGTGAGCTTTTCTCTTTCTTTCCCTCCTCCCCCTCCCTTCTGAGACAGCGGATGTAAACAAGTCCCTGGCTGGCTTTATCTGCAACATTGTAGCTTCTTTGTAATGTTGGATCAATCACAGTGAGTTTATTAGCAACTGGACCTCAGAATAACCCTCCCAGCATTACTAAGAAGCTGTAATGTTGCAGATACAGTCTGCCAGGGAATTGTTTACATCAGCCATCTCAGACGGGAGGGGGAGACAGAAAAAAGCTCACACACAGATTTTTGTGTTTTCAGTACAAAGCAGCAGCTGAGAACTGGGGGAAGGAGACTGAATAGATAATAACAAGTATGGAAGGAATTGTTAGTCTCACCATGGGCAGTAACATATGAGATGTTATGTGTGAGTGGAGTACCTCTTTAAGAAGTGATGAAGACGCAGATCCTGTGAGATCAATGATGGCAAAACCCAACCCGGCAACATCGTGCCAGTGCACCAGCAGCAAAGGTGACTTGTCTTTCTCTTAGCCCACAAGGCTTATACTGCCGGAAGCAGCACAATATAATGTTACATCCTTCGCTGTTGCATTGTTTGGTCTGTAGCTGGGTTGTGTGAACGGCCATTGGTTACCGATGCCCCGTGATGTCCGTAGCTGGAGATCCCTATGAGCTCCCTGCTCCCTGGTTGGCTTTTAACCCCACCGACATATCAACCACAAAAACATGAAAAAATGGGTCAGAATAAATGGAATGTTTGCTGGTAACTTGTCTTACTGTGAAAAATCCACTTTTTTTTTTTTTTTTTTTGCAATGCATGAGCTGACATGGGTAAGACGACGTGGCATTAGTAATACTATGTGACAGGGTCCACAATGCAAAGAGTCCACCAGATAGCGGAGACGGCTGTTGTCTTGCTGTAACTTTGCAGCACGTCTGTGTCTCACCTGAAGTTATGTTATTGAGTAATAAACATGGATTGCACTGATATTACAGGTACCTGATGTGTCTGTCTTCTCTCAGTTACATCCAGAGTATATGAGCTGCTGTATCCACATATCAGTCATATCTGCCACTCCAAGTATACAGGGCAAGTCCTGATGAGTTAGGGGCCGTTCCTACATGGACTGTATACTGCAGAGCGGACCTCAGAACTCCCAGCATCAATGTTCATTCTGATGTCAGGAGCTCCGAAACTGTTTAAATATTCAAGCTACACACTGTGTCTGGGCAGTAGTATGGATATTTAAAGATAACGCCAGTCATTTCAAATTGGTTTCCAAAAGTTTTATTAATTTGTAATTTACTTCCATTTAAAAATCTACAGTCTTCCAGTACTTAACAGCTGCTGTATGTCCTGCAGGAAGTGGTGTATTCTTTGTATTCAGTCTGACACAGTGCTCTCTGCTGCCACCTCTGTCCATGTCAGGAACTGTCCAGAGCAGGAGAGGTTTTCTATGGGCATTTGCTGCTGTTCTGGAAAGTTCCTGACATGGACAGAGGTGGCAGCAGAGAGCACTGTTTCAGACTGGAAAGAATACACTACTTCCTGCAAGACATACAGCAGCTGATAAGTACTGGAAAACGTGAGATTTTTTAAATGGAAGTAAATTACAAATGTATAGAACTTTCTGGCAATGAAATTAAAAAAAAAATGCCGGAGTTCTTTAAACAGTTTTAGAGCTCCCAGCATTGTAATGAATCTTCATGTCGGCAGTTGCGAGGTCCGGTGCACAGTATACAGTCTATATACAGATTGTATATTGCGGACATGTGAATGACGTTTACATATGCTGTAACTTTTACCCGTTTCTTAGCATGACTGTAATGTAAGTAATGTTTCCATGTCTTGTATTTAGTTGTATGTGTGACATCTTTTATGTATGTTCAGTGTTACAGATGAGCAGGCTCCAGCGCAGTCGCTCCACATTTGGTTTGTTTTTACAACAAATATTTCTCTTTTACGCCTTTTTTTCCTCCTCACTTTCATACATAATGATAGATAATCATAAATAATATTTTCTCCCCATATGCTGGTCTAAATGGTCACTGTCAGTGCAAAAACCTTTCCTCCATGTGTGATTCCTAACATATTTGCAAATCAAAAATGTCAGCAGAAATACCAGAAAACAAGTCTAAAGTATTGGTCACTAGGGGGGAGATTTATCAAAGGGTGTAAAATTTAGACTGGTGCAAACTACCCACAGCAACCAATCACAGCTCAGCTTTGGGCAGTGCTGAAAGGAAAGCTGAGCTGTGATTGGTTGCTGTGGGCAGTTTGCACCAGTCTAAATTTTACACCCTTTGATAAATCTCCCCCTAGGTGTCTGACTTCTTTGCAATCTGCTGTCCATTGCCTGTTGTCATGGATTTTCTGTCTCTAGTAGCTGAGAGATCAGGACGAACACAGGAAGTGCAGGAAAGAGTCTCAAGTGCCTGGGCTGTGTACCTTCAAGCTGAGCCAGTCTGCCTGTATTAGATGATCCACAAGGGTAAATCAAGGCTTCCCACTTCTCTCTGGCCACTCCTATAAAGAACAGCTGTCCCTTGTGTAAATATCAATGTACCGCTGCTGCACTGTCATCTCTTCTTCCTTCCTCTCTTCAGCTACTTAGCAGCAGTTAATGTCACTGCCTTATTGCTGCTGTTTCTTACATTTCGGCTTACATAGCATCTTGCAAACTCAGGACATCAGTAACCCCTTCTCCCCCCATGTGCCATCTATAGTACTGGACTGTGATTACATTTTATTGGCACCCTTCATATCACCCTTAGGGCCTTATTACACGGAACAATTATCGTTTGAAAAATCGTTAGATCGTTCGGATTTGAACGATAAGTGTTTAGTGTAATGGTCCATTTACACACAGCGATAACTCGCCCAATCGATTGTTTAACGATTCGGTTTTTGTAACGATCAGCGTTTAGACGAATAAATCATTAGAAAAGTCGTTATTGCTATCATTTTTTAAATCGCTTAAGCCTATCTCACACATAGGGTGAATCTTTGAAAGACTGTTTACACGAAGCGATCTGCAAATTTTTAGCGAACGACCAACCATGATTTGAGAACATGTTAAAAGATCACAATGAACGATTTCTCGCTCGTCGTTTGATCGTTTGCTGTGTTTACACAAGCCAATTATCGCTCAGATGCGATCATTATTGCGAAAATTTAAATAATTGTTCCGTGTAAACACACCGTACTAGCAGACAGCGATTAAACGACCAATGAGAAATCGTTAGTCGTTTGATAGTTTGGACCTATTGTTATTGTTAATCGTTCACATGGAATAAGACGTCATTCGCAGTAGCGACGAACGCAATAGTGACTGCAAGAACGATCATAAGTAATGATCATCGTTCCGTGTAATTGGGTGAACGATTTCAGGTTGTTCGTTATAGTGGTCGCTTGAGGTCGTTGATCGTCGAAAGATCGCTTCGTGTATTACATGGGACGATTATTGTGCGAAAAATCGTTATGTTGTTCGAATTTACACGATAATCATTCCGTGTAATTGCAGGCAACGATCGAAAAATCGTTTGTGTTGTTGATCGTTGATTTAGATCTGAACCTAAAATTATCGTTAATAGTTCGCTAATTGTTCGCTGTAAATCCACGTTCGTTCGCTAAAGTCCCACGTTTTTTCACTAATCGTTCAGTGTAATTGCACATTGTCCATTGTTTTGCTGGGAACAGATGGAGTAAACGATCATAGTAACGATCGCAATAACGACCATCGTTCTGTGTAATATGGTGAACGATTTCAGGTTTAGGGTCCATTTACAGAAAAAGATTATCTGACAGATTATCTGCCAAAGATTTGAAGCCAAAGCCAGGAATGGATTTGAAAAAAGGAGAAATCTCAGGCTTTCCTTTATAACCTGATCTCTTTTTATACTCTTTTTCTGGCTTTGGCTTCAAATCTTTGGCAGATAATCTGTCAGATAATCTTTCTGTGTAAATGGACCCTAACGATAAACAATCTTGTTTGCTATCGTTAGTCGTTAATCATTAAAAATCGCTCTGTGTAATAGGACCCTTACTCTTTCCTTTCTTTGTCCCCGCACCCTGCCCCCTCTCACATACTCTCTCTGTCCTTCTCCTCCCCGAAATGTCCTGTGGATATTACATTTCATTCCCCCCCATTGACTCCTCGCTAACATCAGGCCGTTGTGTTATTGACCCAAAGAAACATCATGCGCCAGATTTGTCATTCGTCTGAAAAACACCTACTCTGCGTCCAGTGCATCTGTCAAAAGTAAGACCTGACACGTCACAGGGATATTTCCAAGAGTGAGGGTCTCCCGGCTGACACCCCCATCGATCAGAAGACTGAGGCTTATAATGGAGAGTGCTGCATGCTGGGTGCTGCTGTGCACTTCGGCTGATTTTCCTAATCACTCGGGGTCTCAGCAGTGATCTCTTTCCTGGTCAAAACTCTTGTCATATCCCCGTGACAGGTCAAAAGTTTTGGGGGGTTTTTATGACACAAAATTGCACAATTGCTTTTTGTTTTTTGGCAGCTTCATTATAATTTTATTTTTGGTTTTGTATTACATCATCTGGTACTAAGAAGTACAAGTTGTTCTCCCGGACAGATGTAGCCAGGGTTAACCATTAGAACATTGAATTGAATGTCTCATTGTGAACACAATAACACAGGCCACATCTCTACGGCTCTGGAGTTGTACAGATAATGGAATGTCGAGCAGATCCGTCAAAATGTTCGGGTTCAGCAATGTTATCGGAACCTGAGCACATTTTGAAGATGTATGAATGAGGCCTTAGAAGGAAGGAGTGAAAAAAAAAACAAAAAAAAAATCTCATATTTCTCTGGCACACTGACATGCTGCAAATGTCAAATGTGCAGGTTGTTTGCGGTGCAGATTTTACTACAGCAGGTGGATTTGATAAAATGTAAACTTTCCTGCCACTGTAATATACAGTACTGTGGATTTTTTGAGACGTGAGGTCACCAGCAGGGCGGGGTCACCAGCAGGGCAGGGGGCGGGGTAACTAGCAGGATGAGTGGCGGGGTCCTTAGCAGGGCGGGGTCAGATCGCTTTGCCTTCACCAGATTCCCATATAACAGCCACCTGCTGGTCGACATTGGGAAATATGAAAAAATATATATTATTTATTTTTTAGTATTTCCTGCTGAATTTTAAAAATAGGTAGAAAAAAAATTTAAAAATGTATTTAAACTCAATAGAAAAAAAAATTAGGTGACATATTCTTTTCAATTACACCAATCTATCTCTTCGCTGTCGCTGGTACTTCAGCACCACTCTTTGAAGTGACAGGCTGCTCAGCCAATCACTGTCCATGACAGGACAGCACCGCGGTCAGTGGTTGGTTGGCTGGAACTCTGAAGTTCCAGCAGAAGCCAGGAAGACATCGGGGATCGTGGACAGGTATAAGTATAAATGTTATTATCTTTATACACATTCATCGGCCTGGTATCGCCGTTACACGTACCGATGCGCAGTCGCTAATTTTTCAGCTGAATCGGCCTGGTTGGGCTGATTATTGCTCCGTGTAATACGGCCCTTACTCTTCTTGCTTTCCCTCTCTCATATTCTCTCCAGGCAGAAGTGTGAGGGAAAGGAACAGTAACGATAAACAAGGGGGGTGGGGGGAGTTGTTTTCCTCATTAAAATGATTTTGCGGCCCAGCAATTGTACCCGGGAAGAATTCCGCTTTCTTGCCAATGTCCTAGTTTAATTCATAGTGTGCCAGATGTTACATGGGCCACCAGAATTCATCGGACATCCCATAAGATTTGGCAGCTGACGGGCACAGAGAACAGAGTCGGTCTTGTGGCCACATTATGGACTCAACAATCATTGAATTGTCTGCACAGAATCCCGTCCTTGTCTCCTTCGGCCTGTCCTGTGCAGCTTTTCTACATACATCAGCCTTAATTCGCAAAGCCACAGCTAGGCCGTATCAGTAGCAATATAAAGATATAGGAGGGCATGATTTATGATTGATGACCCCAAAAATAACACCCCCTACCCCTCCGCCACATCCCTGTGGCCACTCCCATCTGATGCCTCTGTAGTAGGCATGTTACCAGCCATGTCCCCCAACTCCATTGACTATTAAAGGCATCAGTGCAGTGTAGAGATTTCAGGCTACTATTCCCTAGTATAATTGCACTTTTCATAAAGGGGTTGTTCACAAAAAAAAATTGTTTTATATCAACAGCAAGCAAGTGCCAGAGATTTGTAATGTACTTCTATAAAAATTTCTCAAGCCTTCCAATGCTTATCAGCTGCTGTATGTCCTGCAGGAAGTGGTGTATTCTCTCCAGTCTGACACAGTGCTCTCTGCTGCCACCTCTGTCCATGTCAGGAACTGTCCAGAGCAGTAGCAAATACCCTTAGAAAACCTCTCCTGCTGTTCAGACTGGAAAAATACACCACTTCCTGCTGGACATACAGCAGCTGATAAGTACTGGAAGACTTGAATTTTTTTTTATAGAAGTAAATTACAAATCTCTGGCTCCAGTTGATTGAAAAGAAATTTTTTTGGGGGTGAACTATCCTTTTAATGTTATCACCCATTTTACCAATGACATTGTGTGACTTTCGTTTCTCCTTTGTGTGGCTTCAAGTGACCTCAGGATGAAAAAAAAACCTTTTCTTTATTCCTGATTACTATCACATCTAATATCTAACGGGATCAGGCGGACAAGCCGCAAGGCATATACTGTACACATATAGTTGTATAGTATCATATGTACTAGCTGCAGATTTTACCTTCATGCTGCTACTGCACTATACACACTGTACACAGAAAGATGTTACCAATGAAGCCCCTATATAATGCCACAAATAATGGGGGCACACCACAGCGTGTTCAGATCATGTGAGCGATAACAGTGCAGTTACATCAAGTAACTCACAGGTTACTTCAATACCTGTTGGCTGAGCGATTATTCATCCCCATACTCATGTCCTCCCCATACACATGAATGCCCGATCAAGCGTACCTTTGTTCTCTAGGGGGAGGCATAAGTCGCAGCCAGACTGCTCTGGCAGTGGCTTATCTCTCCAACAACAAAAGGGGTTCTGCAGTAAAATTCGGCCAATGTAAGTATAAAGTGTTGTGATGTCCCACTTTTTCCAAATGCCCCATTTGCAGGGTCCCAACTGTTGCTAGTTTACTCCACAGGACAGGTCCTCCTATAATTTCCTCTATTAAATAAGCATTGTATAGGTGCAGGTTTTAATTTTTGCTAAATGGATTGTGGTCCTACCATGGAACAGTGAAAAACATGGACTTGTACGAGAGGACATAGAAAACAATGGAAATTGTGGACCTGGAAGCAGAGTCATGTGAAGGAGGCCGGAGGGTCCAATTACACAGGACAACAAATATTTTTGTTTTGGGTCCTTGAAAATTTAAGGTGATTATAATAAATGCAAGTGGAAATATAATTTCAGATAATCCTAATCACGCTAAAGTATTTGTGAAACATGAGATTAAAGTGTCACTGTTGTTAATAAAAACTTTTTCAAAAGTTTTGATCATTTTGGGTCTGAGTATTCAACTGCCGTACCAGTTGGGAGAACGAGCCAGGAGAAGACCGCGCTGCAGTCTTTCCCGGCTCATTCGGTAAAGGGTTTGAACACTCAGACCCAAACCGATCAAAACTTTTGACATCTTTTTATGACATATCAAAAGTTTTTACAGACGTCAGGTACACTTCAAGTTTACATGTTACCCGCAGCATTAGTTCCACTAAACCGAAAGTGTTTTGCTGCTGATTTTCGTTTCTACATAATGTCCTTTGCATCCTGTAATAGTGTCCAGTAATAGCCAGTCAGCACTAATGGATTGCAGGGAAGAATTCCAAATGTGAACGCAGACAATGAATTTCCAATGTCATGTTGCACTCCATCACTTTGTAAGCTTCAAGAGGGTTGTCGACCAATTCTCTGCAGTTTGGTGCTCGATAGTTGCCAAGGAAATTCTCGCAAGCCTCCTCTAATGGTTTCTAAGCAGTTTTTGAGGCCCCACCAGTAGCTCTTCAAAGTTTGGTCATTCCCCACGTTTTGGATTTGTGGACCAAAAAAATTGCCTTGGCATTGGTTATTCTTTGCTACATTTGTCTCAAACAATGAAAACCTTCTACTTCCTTGTCTATTGCTTTCTCAACATTTTTCTTCAGCTGGAACTTTATGCGAAGTGGAGGCAGAAAGATCATTGCTGGGTCCACAAGTGCTTTATGTCAGATATTTTTCTATCCAGGAGTAAACAGCTTATTTATTGGCCACTTTACTTTCATCTCAACGTCCAGACAGACATGTCTAGGTGCCTAGTCTGTAACAATTCCACTAAAGTTTCGCAACTTCAATGAAACATGGAAATTCATGCCTTTACTTAACTATACATTGCATAATAGGGGATATATTATAAACAAATCATGGACAGCCTATATATATATGTATATACTGTATGTATATATATATATATATATATATATAATATAAGCTTCTACATCGGTCTTTGAAATGCTAGCACTGCCTCGTCTCGGCTGTGCAGCCTCTCGCTTCAGAGGCCGGCTATGAAGTTCCAGCGACAGCTGCCAGGAAAGGGCAAAAGATAGAAGGACACTGAGGAGCATGGACAGGTATGTAAACATTTATTATTTTACACTTTGGTAATGGCTGCACGGCCGTCGCCAACAAGGTCCCTGAAGCCCTTGCTGCACAATAGTCTTGTAATGGCTCTGTAAGGAAGCACAGATCGGCGCTCACTTATCCAGAACATCAGGCAAGGCATCGGGCAATGTAATAAGCACTTTATAGTGTACCTGTCATAACTTTCAAAATGTAAATCAACAGTAGATGTGATATAAAGCAAGTTTGCAATTTACATTATCATTATTTTATTTTTAGTTCTCATGCTGTAAAACAAAGCTATACTTACCAGAAATACAGGTCCAGTTTCCTGAAGGCAGCTATATAACAGCTATACTTACTGTATCCAGGTCCAGGCTCCTGAAGGCTGCTATATAACAGCTATACTTACTGTATCCAGGTCCAGTCTCCTGAAGGCTGCTATATAACAGCTATACTTACTATATCCAGGTCCATTCTCCTGAAGGCAGCTATATAACAGCTATACTTACTTTATCCAGGTCCAGTCTCCTGAAGGCAGCTATATAACAGCTATACTTACTGTATCCAGGTTCAGTCTCCTGAAGGCTGCTATATAACAGCTATACTTACTGTATCCAGGTCCAGTCTCCTGAAGGCAGCTATATAACAGCTATACTTACTGTATCCAGGTCCAGGCTCCTGAAGGCTGCTATATAACAGCTATACTTACTGTATCCAGGTCCAGTCTCCTGAAGGCTGCTATATAACAGCTATACTTACTATATCCAGGTCCATTCTCCTGAAGGCAGCTATATAACAGCTATACTTACTTTATCCAGGTCCAGTCTCCTGAAGGCTGCTATATAACAGCTATACTTACTGTATCCAGGTCCAGTCTCCTGAAGGCTGCTATATAACAGCTATACTTACTGTATCCAGGTCCAGTCTCCTGAAGGCTGCTATATAACAGCTATACTTACTGTATCCAGGTCCAGTCTCCTGAAGGCAGCTATATAACAGCTATACTTACTGTATCCAGGTCCAGTCTCCTGAAGGCAGCTATATAACAGCTATACTTACTGTATCCAGGTCCAGTCTCCTGAAGGCTGCTATATAACAGCTATACTTACTGTATCCAGGTCCAGTCTCCTGAAGGCTCCTATATAACAGCTATACTTACTGTATCCAGGTCCAGTCTCCTGAAGGCTGCTATGTAAGAGATATACTTTCCTTTCCCTCTCTTATATTCTCTTGAGGCACAAGTGTGGGGGAAAAGAACGCGGGAGAAGCAAAGAGAACACCAGGGATCATGAAGAGGTATGTATAAAGTTTATTATTTTACACTTTGGCAAGGGCTGCTCAGACATCACTAACGGTATGTATGTACGTGTGTGTGTGTATATATATATATATATATATATATATATATATATATATATATATATATATATATAGCCCTTGTTGCACGATTATTGAGCGGCTCAGTACTCGCTTATCCGGAACATTGAGCCGTGTAATACATCTGAAGCAAGCTGGCTTATGTAGCCCACCCTGCACGATTAGAGAGCCGCGTCTTAGACCGTATACACACTGGGCTCTGGTTCGCTGTGTGGCTTGGGCCCTTTGGGGGCCATCTGCTGTAGGTCGATGGATTCCAAGTTCTCTCCATCATTACATATCGTTTCTTAGAATGGCCCCAGATGTTCCTCCTGGCAGCCGCAGACCTTCTCCTTGTACATTCCGTTTTGTCAGCAAGAAACTTTTTGTCATTTTTTTTCTTCTCAGGAAATAAGTTGGAGGAATCGTCTAGTGTTCCAGTGCCGGCCATGGTGATCCCAAGACGGTGCAGGCAGGTCATGTGACCAGACTGTTTTTCACTATAAGAACACAGGGAAGAACAAGCAGCCAGCACATTTCTATTACTCTGCATAAGTGGAAGGAGTCGCAGGATCCTCACCCCTCCCCCACAGCCTTCTAAAATCTACAGAACAGTCAACATGGAGCAGAGAGACACCAACCTCCATCCTGTCTAAGCTCTACTATATATCCTGTGCCAGAGAGCAGCGTTCAGGGTAAGCCTCCATACTGATGGGCTCCTACAGCTGTTACCACTTTACGGCTGGATTCACACTTTGTTCAGTAATTTTAGCCAAAACCAAGAGTTTTCCCGACAGAGAGAGACTGATAGAAAGCTTTGCCTGAAAGTACTGACCTAGCACCATGCATAATGCAATATATATGACTGTGTGCACTGTAGCTATATACATGCATATTGTACACTGGCCATAGACTTCTTAGTTACTGACATGGTATATAAGATATAGTCAGATTTATGGCAGCACTAGACGCTTATAGTGCATTGTTGCTGGACAGTCATTATGGTGTGTGTGGTTATACACGGTCCTATAGAAGCACCATGTACATACATATAGACATGCAGCTATACTGACGCTCTCTATTACTGTGTATATAGCAGCCTCTATCTGTATATTAAGGAGTGCGGCTGAAAAGGACAATCTGCTAAGTATCTCCAGCTGCCTCTATAGATAATGGAGACTACACCTATATAGAAAGCGTGTTATACATGGTATGTATGTGTGTTATATAGGGACTGTGGGAGTAATATTGTTTTAGATGATGGTTTGCGCAACTTTACTGCTTTATATATACATGTCAGGGGCTGGGGTTGTATGGACAGTCCATTATATATACATGTCAGGGGCTGGGGTTATATGGACAGTCCATTATATATACATGTCAGGGGCTGGGGTTGTATGGACAGTCCATTATATATACATGTCAGGGGCTGGGGTTATATGGACAGTCCATTATATATACATGTCAGGGGCTGGGGTTATATGGACAGTCCATTATATATACATGTCAGGGGCTGGGGTTATATGGACAGTCCATTATATATACATCTCAGGGGCTGTGGTTGTATGGACAGTCCATTATATATACATGGCTGGGGTTATATAGACAGTCCATTATATATACTGTCCATGTCAGGAACTGTCCAGAGCAGCAGTAAATCCTCATAGAAAACCTCTCCTGCTCTGGACAGTTCCTGACATGGACAGAGGTGGCAGCAGAGAGCACTGTGTCAGACTGGAAAGAATACACCACCTCCTGCAGGACATACATCAGCTGATAAGTACTGGAAGACTGCAGATTTTTTTAATAGAAGTCATTTGCAAATCTAAGTCTGTGTGCAGATAGGTGGGCGCTCCTGGTGCGGTCTGTGTGCAGATAGGTGGGCGCTCCTGGTCTGTGTGCAGATAGATGGGCGCTCCTGGTGCGGTCTGTGTGCAGATAGGTGGGCGCTCCTGGTCTGTGTGCATATAGGTGGGCGCTCCTGGCCTGGTCTGTGTGCAGATAGGTGGGCGCTCCTGGTCTGTGTGCAGATAGGTGGGCGCTCCTGGCGCGGTCTGTGTGCAGATAGGTGGGCGCTCCTGGTCTGTGTGCAGATAGGTGGGCGCTCCTGGTCTGTGTGCAGATAGGTGGGCGCTCCTGGCGCGGTCTGTGTGCAGATAGGTGGGCGCTCCTGGCGCGGTCTGTGTGCAGATAGGTGGGCGCTCCTGGCGCGGTCTGTGTGCAGATAGGTGGGCGCTCCTGGCGCGGCCTGTGTGCAGATAGGTGGGCGCTCCTGGCGCGGCCTGTGTGCAGATAGGTGGGCGCTCCTGGCGCGGTCTGTGTGCAGATAGGTGGGCGCTCCTGGCGCGGCCTGTGTGCAGATAGGTGGGCGCTCCTGGCGCGGCCTGTGTGCAGATAGGTGGGCGCTCCTGGCGCGGCCTGTGTGCAGATAGGTGGGCGCTCCTGGCGCGGTCTGTGTGCAGATAGGTGGGCGCTCCTGGCGCGGTCTGTGTGCAGATAGGTGGGCGCTCCTGGCGCGGTCTGTGTGCAGATAGGTGGGCGCTCCTGGCGCGGTCTGTGTGCAGATAGGTGGGCGCTCCTGGCGCGGTCTGTGTGCAGATAGGTGGGCGCTCCTGGCGCGGTCTGTGTGCAGATAGGTGGGCGCTCCTGGCGCGGTCTGTGTGCAGATAGGTGGGCGCTCCTGATGCGGTCTGTGTGCAGATAGGTGGGCGCTCCTGGTCTGTGTGCAGATAGGTGGGCGCTCCTGGTGCGGTCTGTGTGCAGATAGGTGGGCGCTCCTGGTCTGTTTGCAGATAGGTGGGCGCTCCTGGTGCGGTCTGTGTGCAGATAGGTGGGCGCTCCTGGTCTGTGTGCAGATAGGTGGGCGCTCCTGGTGCGGTCTGTGTGCAGATAGGTGGGCGCTCCTGGCGCTATTGTAAATTTTTACATGGATTGACCTTGAAATTCACTTTTCCATCTCCGAGTGTGCCACGGATCTTTGTACTTTATGATGGATGGGCTGACACCTTTCCGAATGGCACCCCTTTATACTATACTCTCTAACATTACTAGTCTTTTACTTAAAGGGGTACTCTGGCGAAAATCTTTTTCAGATCGGCTGGTTTCAGAAAGTTACATAGATTTGTAATTTACTTCTGAGAAAGGAAATAACCTCCAATAAGATGTGAGATGATTATTGCCGAGCTTCTGTCTTCCAGATGAGTGAGCGGAATGTGGCGGAGCCCAGTGTATTCCAGCAGACGGCGGCCCTGCTCCTGAAGAATCTGCTGCTGAAATGGAGGAGGCGGTGGTCCACTATATGGGTGAGGAAGTGACAGATCTGTCAGCTGGAAACCATTAATCCCTGGCTTCTTATATTATTATAACTATGTGATGGACGCAGAGCAGTCAGCACAGAGGCCGCTTCTCGGCTGTTTTGCTGCCTTTTTTTCTAGCTGTGTACCGTTCAGGTGAATTTACGTGCTGTAAAGAATAGCAGATTCCACAACACTTTGCAGCACGATACAGGCAGGGTTTTCTAAACACTGGTGCACTGGGGGCGGAGCTTCTACCCTCACTACACCTATCTGCCCCAATATTCATCAGGAGGGACAGGCCGGCTGGGGCGGATCGGTGCACTGAGGGTGAAGCCCCGCCCCTAGTTCACCAAAATGCCTCAGTAGCATATGAAATAACCTATAAATATCCTGAAAATGGTGCCGAGGATCAATGTAAGAAAATTACCTTCATCCTCTGCCCTCCATGAGGTATAGGGAATTATTAGCAGGTTAAATGCCGCTGTTGGGTGCAGATGTATACACTCCATACACAGCCACTATCTGTCACCACATGATTGCTCCAGGGCCGGTTGTGTAACCTCCTTAAGGGGGCCCTCACACACAGTCTTTTTGTGGCCTTAAAAAAAGGCAGAAAAAATGCCAATGTGGCACATAGCTTTTTTTATCATGCGTTTATGTTTTTTCCTGATCTTTTTCTGGTGGTTTTGACTTAATGTGTGAATAATTTTTTTTGTGTGTTTTTTTATTTTGTGCGTTTTTTCAGAAGGCTCCTTTTCCTCTGCCATCACATGACCTAGTTGCTGGACCAAAAGGGTGCAAAACCACCAGAAATAAACACCATATGCACAGCATTACCATTGAAGTCTATGAGAGAAAAACACCACCGTTTGCAAAAAAATCCTCTGCTGCCTGTGCTCCTGCCTGCACTCCTGCCTGCACTCTTCTGTTGCCTGCGTTCCCCTGTTGCCTGCACTCCTTTGCTTCCTGCACTCCTGCCTGCATCCCCCTGCTGCCTGCACTCCTCTGCTGCCTGCGTTCCCCTGCTGCCTGCACTACTGCTTGCGTTCCTCTGCTTTCTGCACTCCTGCCTGCATCCCCCTGCACTCCTCTGCTGCCTGGGTTCCCCTGCTGCCTGCACTCCTGCCTGCGTTCCCCTGCTGCCGGCACTCCTGCCTGCATTCCCCTGCTGCCTGCACTCTTGTCGCCTGCACTCCTACCTGCATTCTCCTGCTGCCTGCACTCCTGCCTGCGTTCCCCTGCTGCCTGCACTCCTGCCTGCGTTTCCCTGCTGCCTGCACTCCTGCCTGCACTCTTCTGTCGCCTGCACTCCTGCCTGCACTCTTCTGTCGCCTGCTCTCCTGCCTGCACTCTTCTGTTGCCTGCACTCCTGCCTGCACTCTTCTGTCGCCTGCACTCCTGCCTGCACTCTTCTGTTGCCTGCACTCTTCTGTTGCCTGCACTCTTCTGTTGCCTGCACTCTTCTGTTGCCTGCGTTTCCCTGCTGCCTGCACTCCTGCCTGCACTCTTCTGTTGCCTGCACTCCTGCCTGCGTTTCCCTGTTGCCTGCACTCCTGCCTGCACTCCTCTGCTGACTTTTAGCAGTCAGGTCACATTATTATAACCACTTCCTGCTTTTGGCATTGGCAGCACATAGCTTATGAAGGAAGTCACATGTGGTGAGCGGCTTGGCGGGTATACAAGTAATAAGTATTTGATACACTGCCGATTTTGCAAGTTTTCCCAACTACAAAAAATGGAGTGGGCTGTAATTTTTTATTACATTTTTTTTATTGGGTTTTAAAATAGGCAAAGAGAAGAACCAGCACCCCTGTGATACACAAATAGCCTTCACGGTGTAGTAGAGATGTACAGCCACATGGGGGCTCACAAAGTGAGGGAAAAGGAAGCAAAGTTACCAGAATAAGTAAAAGAACACAGAGGAACAGGGAGCAATAAACTGAATGACCCGATCTGTGCTAAAGAGAACTCAGTCTCCAGGCAGGGAGGAGGATGACGGAGAGTAGAAAGGACCGTCCAACCAACACGACCACTGGGAACTAAATTTAATGAACTGGTGCCGGAAATTTGTAATTTACTTCTATTTATAAACCTCCAGTCTTCCAGTACTTATCAGCTGCTGTATGTCCTGCAGGAAGTGGTGTATTCTCTCCAGTCTGACACAGTGCTCTCTGCTGCCACCTCTGTCCATGTCAGGAACTGTCCAGTGAAGCAGCAAATCCCCATAGAAAGCCTCTCCTGCTCGGTGTTCCTCCCTGTATAGTTAGATGTAATCATATAAGCAGCTTGGTGACTTTTTATCGGTTGATGATGGTGATTTCTGGTTTTCAGGAATGGCTACAGAACTTGGCGTTTTTTGTGTTGACGCTGATGCTGATCACTGTTGGGGAATATCACGAGCTGGGGGCCATAGTGCTCTCACCTGCGGGGGAGGCCGGATCATTGGACGCCTTTGACAGTTCCGGCCTTGTAGTGGGATATGTGCCCAGTCCTCCGTCCATCAGAGAGATCATGGAGAAGGTGGCTAACAGCAGCATGATACCAGGTAGGTGGACAGAAAGCACTATGCTATTTAAAGGGAATATGTCACCAAGATTATTATTTTTTTTCTTACTGATTAGACCCAAATACTGAAACACCTTTTTTTTATCAAATCTGTTTCTATTTTCTTGTTGTAATTTTTTTTATTTTATTTTTATAACATTACTATGGGGGCAGCCATCTTGCCTGAGCTGTTTCATGGACATAGATACAATGAACACTTCCAGACCCTATTCTTTATATGGGACGTTATATGTTAGGAGGCATGCTCTGTGACCTGTGTAAAGGTGATTCCACAGGGAGCGGGGAGGCTGAGCTGCTGCTGTCTTTGCTATCTACTGGCTTCACCTTTCACTGTAGTGCTGTACAGATCACTTTCCAGCAGTCCAATCCATGCCATTTAGCTAGCATTTAGTAAAAAAAAAAAAAAAAAAAGAGCCATAGATTTGCACTTTACTTCTATTTAAAATTTTCCAGTCTTTCAGAACTTATCAGCTGCTGTATGTCCTGCAGGAAGTGATGTATTCTCTCCAGTCTGACACAGCTCTCTCTGCTGCCACCTCTGTCCATGTCAGGAACTGTCCAGAGCAGCAGCAAATCCCCATAGAAAACCTCTCCTGCTCTGGACAGTTCCTGACATGGACAGAGGTGGCAGCAGAGAGCACTGTGTCATACTGGAAAGAATACACCACTTCCTGCAGGACATACAGCAGCTGATAAGTACTGGAAGACTGGAGATTTTTTAATAGAGGTAAATTACAAATCTCTGGCACTTTCTGGCACCAGTTGATATGGATACCCCCTTAATATTCATGACATGATAATAAGTCTCACGTCCGCTTCCTTCCTCCTGTCACTTTACTCCTGTTTGTCTTATTGCAGCCGAAAATGTAAAAGAATATGACAACGAAAATCTATTGCTGGAGGCCATGCGCGGGAACCTGACGGCGGCCATCGTGTTTGAAGATTTGTTCCGCTATCACATCAGATACAACATATCCGATATCACCCCTCCAAATGAATACTTCTCACACATGGGTAAAGAATAGGTCTACGACTCTAGTCGCTCTGCTAGCCTTGGCTCCCAAGGCATGATGGGAATTGTAGTTTTGCAACAGTAGGAGGGCCTGAGTCTGGTGTAGCAGAGCTGAGCCTGTCAGGCGGCATCCCTAAGGCAGATCTCAGTCCTGTGTCTCCCTGTTGCTTTTGCAGGAGGCTGTTATTCACCCACATCCAATAGTTGTATTCCCTTTAAATACTGGAGAAAAGGATTCCTCTCGCTGCAAGCCAGTATCAGCTCCGCTATCATTGAAGTAAGTGCGGCGCCACCGGTATGTCAAAAAGTGAGAAATTCTGTTTGGACAGAGAGTTTGTGGGGGAGAGTTATCAAACATGATGTAAAGTGACACTGGCTCAGTCGCCCCTAGCAACCAATCAGATTCCACCTTTCATTTTCCAAAGAGTCTGTGAGGAATGAAAGGTGGAATCTGATTGGTTGCCGGAGGCGACTGAGCCAGTTTCACTTTACACCATGTTTGATAAATCTCCTCCTGTCTGTTTGTTGTTCCAACCACACTCTGTCTGATTCCTAACATTTCTCTATATCTCTTAGATTATTAAATATGACTTCTTACCCCAGGAAAACAGATCTAGAATCTTGGCCACTAGGTGTCTCCCTTCCCTGCAGTCTGCCGGTCACTGCCTGGTATCACTGGAATTCTGTCTCTAATAACCCTCGTATCCCATTCCTTGCTCTCTCGACATTTTTTTTTCTATCCACATAGTACTATAGACGAATCTAACCTGATGATATCCCCCTATTGCGCAGAAGGTGCCGTGGATGAAACTGTGTCTCTTATCTTCCTCCTCGGCGCCGTTGCAGTGCAGTTAGGATGGGTTCGCACTTCGTTTTTGCAATTAGTTTTCTTTTTTTCATCTGTTTTTTTTTGCAAAATGGGATGCAGTTGTGATCCATTTTTCCATTGACTTCCATTATAAAAAAAAAAAACTGTTCAAAACCGATCCATTTTTTAACATACACAAAAACGTAGTCAACCTCATTTTTGTGTCCGTTAAAAAAAAAAAAAAGATCCATTTTGATCCATGTTTTGTTTTTGTTTTTTTTTTATGATGGAATTCAATGGAAAAACGTATCAAAACGGATGGCCACAAATCAGGTTTTTAAAAAAAAAAAAAAAATGGATTGTAAAAATGCAGTGTGAACCCAGCCTTAGTCTGTTATTTCTTGTTCTGGTATGATCATTAGGAGCACTGGGGCATCGTTAGGATTACTGCCCTGCCCTCATAGCGCCGATCCTGGTAATCCTTGTTCCTGGTGATTGCATCCCATCTACACAGTTAGGCTGTGTTCACACAACTTACTTTTGTATTATTCACGGCCGTTGTTGCAAATTTCAACAACGGCCTTGATCGATACAAAAGATAGATTGCCATAGAAGTCAGAGGGAATCCCAGACGGAGTGTATACTGACATGTCAGTTTTGTGTGGCCGCTATTCATTGAATAGCAGCCGCACAGAACATGTCAGTTCACACAATGGAGCGTGCAGCTCCTGCCGCACTCTCCATTGCATGCAGCAGTGATTTGGGATGCGGGCACACACAGATGCGCCCGCATCCCAATTCAGTACAAATGAAGTTCATCCGGCCAGTACTGCAGTATTGTCCGGATGAACTTCACGGACACCGACCGCTCTGTGACACAGCCAGATCACAGAACGGCCAGTGTTTCAGGTAGTGTGACCCTTGCCTTATAAAGGAGTCTGTCTACATGAGACCACCCATTCTTAGCATTAATACTAACTTTCTGGTTACAGGTGACCACCAACCACTCTGTATGGAAGAACATGGCTTCCATCAAAGTAGCCAAAATGCTCTCACCAGACGTGACGTGGGGAACCAACCTCCACATTGGATCCTTCCTGCTGTTCATAAACTTGACCTTTGTGTCCTTGATGTATCTGCTGACTCTGTACATCTCACGAGAGCGCTGCGAGATGAAGGAGATCATGCGGATGATGCGGCTGAGCGATCTCGCTTTCTGGTGAGTAATCAAACATCATGATCCTTAAAGTAGTGAAGGTATATTGCTGTACAGTATAGCTGGGAGATCTCCTATGAGGGTGTAGTGTTCAGGGTGATGGTCAAGTTGGAGGGAGATAGATCCGGCTGAATTCTGAGCTGGAGTAGATAGCAGGAACGGGAATTATTAACCCTCTGCTGCTCACCGCACATGTTCCTGTGTCATAGAGGTCAGGCCGTGTATTAGGGTCCATAGCCTGAATTACAGAGTATTACTACACCCCCCTCTCCTATTCTCTATATAAGTGATGGAAAAATTTATTTCCGCTTTTCCGACGCATTGTTCTCCATTCCTAGGTTATCCTGGGCTCTGTTGTACGCCGTCTATGTGCTCATAATGGCGAATCTGATGACTCTGGTTACACAAGAGTTCATGTTCCTTAAGAGCTCCTATGGCCTCATCCTGCTACTGTTTTTCCTATACGGTATATCATCGGTACGTATAGCCGACATTCACATCTACCAGGGCTTGTATTAAAGAGGACCTCCAACTTCACTTTTACCAATACAGAGCTTCACATTTATCCACTGTGCAAAGTGATCACATTTTGTCCGTTTTTGCCAACAGCTAGGGGGCGCCTGTTGCAAATCAATTAAAGGGGTAGTTCAGTGAACATTTGTTTCTTTCAAATCATCTTGTAATTTGCTTCTATTAAAAAAACTCAAGTCTTCAAGTACTTATCAGTTGCTGTATGCCCTGCAGGAAGCGGTTTATTTTTTTCCAGTCTGACACAGTGCCCTCTGCTGCCACCTCTGTCCATGTCAGGATCCTCATAGAAAACCTCTCCTGCTCTGGACAGTTCCTGACATGGACTGTGGTGGCAGCAGAGAGCACTGTGTCGGACTGGAAAGAATACACCACTTCATGCAGGACATACAGCAGCTGATAAGTACTGGAAGACTGGAGATTTTTTTAATAGAAGTAAATTACAAATCTCTGGCACCAGTTGATTTAAAAGAATTTTTTTTCTTGCTGAACTACTCATCAATGAATTGGTCTTTAGTGAGCGCCCCCTACTGGTAACGGCAGGAAGCCATACTTGTACTATGTGATGGCTGTGTGAAGAAGTTCATAGCTCTGTAACCAGCCTCTCTCCAGCTATCACTGACAGTATCCTTATCCTTCCACAGATGTGTTTCACCTTCCTGCTTATAGTTCTTATCCAGAGTCCTCGAGCCACCGCCATTGCCGGATTCTTCATCACCTTCCTCCAGTCGGTCCTCAGCCTTGTGCTGTTTATGAAGGATCTCCACAAATCCCTTGAGGTTCTTCTGAGCATCTTCCCCGCCTTCGCCTTCTCGGTTGGAATTTCACAGGTGAACGGCCATATTAGAATCCATTATCATGTCGTTTTGGTGTCTGATAGTTAAGTATCCATTAGGGGCACTGACTATGTAATCGAGCGCCTCCCCATGAATCGATTGCTCCCTGTTATTAGCCATTTCATTTCCCCTGTGGTGGCGTTGCAGGGGAATAAAATACTTACTGTCAGTTTCCCCGCACATCTGATCGCTGGGGATTAAAAAAAATCTTTCAAATCAACTGGTGCCAGAGATTTCTAATTTACTTGTATTACAAAATCTCCAGTCTTCCAGCACTTATCAGCTGCTGTATGTCCTGCAGGATGTGGTGTATTCTCGCCAGTCTGACATGGTGCTCTCTGCTGCCACCTCTGTCCATGTCAGGAACTGTCACGAGCAAGAGAGGTTTTCTCTGGGGATTTGCTGCTGCTCTGGACAGTTCCTGACATGGACAGAGGTGGCAGCAGAGAGCACTGTGTCAGACAGGAGAGAATACACCTCTTCCTGCAGGACATACTGCAACTGATAAGTACTGGAAGACTGGAGATTTTTTAAATTAGATTCAAAATGTCTGGCACTTTCTGACACCAGTTGATTTGAAAGAATTTTTTTTTTGTGAACAACCCCTTTAAATGATCATTATCTAGCCACCTATAGACACCACTAGGGGGCGCTCCTTATGTTCATACAGTTCCAGATGGCTTTTACTATGTTTCCAGACTCTGTATATGGAACATGAATATCAAGGCGTCCACTTCTCAGACTTGGTGAACGATTCCTCTCACGTACTGTTCAGCTGCATCGTTCTTATCCTGGACGCCATTTTCTACATGACGTTGACGCTTTATTTTGAGAAGATTTTGGCAGGTAAGCAATGCAGCGTGTACGGAAGTATTATATCCAAACCAGGTATGAAGCCTGGGGAGAAGTAGAAGGGGCCAAACCAGTCGTCCTCCATTACAATCCTCAGGTACCAGTTGTCCCGCCACAATGTCGGAACGTGACAGCGCCATATTTTTGAGTGCAAACAGCGGGAACGCAGCTGTGAGTGTATGGCGCTATTAGTGCTTTCTACCAGAGCCTACAATTTATTTGGTGAATGTAGACATGTATCTGAATGTTAGGTATCATCAAGCATACATGGTTTCTGAATACAGTGAGGAGGGGTAAGCGGCTGTCAGATTATTTGGGCAGGAGCTTATCTCTCCGAGAACAGAAAGGAAGTGGTATCTGGATCTTTGGTCCTCCAACAGTATTTCCAGGCCCCGCCTCCTCCAGCTGTCAGTCATTCTGGAGGAGGCGGCCTGAAATTACAGCAGCGGTTGGAGAACCAGGAGCTGGATCATAAGCAGTGCATATCATATATGTACAGTATATCCTATATGCACATTCTATATGTACAGTATATCCTCTATACACATACTCTATGTACAGTATGTCCTATATACCTATCCTATATGTACAGTATATCCTATATACACACATCCTATATGTACAGTACATCCTATATACATATCCTATGTGTACAGTATGTCCTATATGTACAGTATATCCTATATACCTATCCTATATGTACAGTACATCCTGTATACACATTCTACACTCACGGGCCACTTTATTAGGTACACCTGTCCAACTGCACGTTACCGCTTAATTTCTAATCAGCCAATCACATGGCGGCAACTCAGTGCATTTAGGCATGTAGACATGGTCAAGACAATCTCCTGCAGTTCAAACCGAGCATCAGTATGGAAAAGAAAGGTGATTTGAGGCCTTTGAACGTGGCATGGTTGTTGGTGCCAGAAGGGCTGGTCTGAGTATTTCAGAAACTGCTGATCTACTGGGATTTTCACGCACAACCATCTCTAGGGTTTACAGAGAATGGTCCGAAAAAGAAAAAACATCCAGTGAGCGGCAGTTCTGTGGGCGGAAATGCCTTGTTGATGCCAGAGGTCAGAGGAGAATGGGCAGACTGGTTCGAGCTGATAGAAAGGCAACAGTGACTCAAATAGCCAACCGTTACCACCAAGGTAGGCAGAAGAGCATCTCTGACCGCACAGTACAGAGATGGGCTACAGCAGCAGAAGACCACACCGGGGGCCACTCCGCTCAGCTAAGAACAGGAAACTGAGGCTACAATTTGCACAAGCTCATCGAAATTGGACAGTGGAAGATTGGAAAAACGTTGCCTGGTCTGATGAGTCTCGATTTCTGCTTGAACATGACAATGAGTTCACTGTACTCAAATGGCCTCCACAGTCACCAGATCTCAATCCAATAGAGCATCTTTGGGATGTGGTGGAACGGGAGATTGGCATCATGGATGTGCAGCCGACAAATCTGCGGCAACTGTGTGATGCCATCATGTCAATATGGACCAAAATCTCTGAGGAAGCTTCCAGCACCTTGTTGTATCTATGCCATGAAGAATTGAGGCAGTTCTGAAGGCAAAAGGGGGCCCAACCCGTTACTAGCATGGTGTACCTAATAAAGTGGCCGGTGAGTGTATATGTACAGTATATCCTATATACCTATCCTCTATGTACAGTATATCCTCTATACACATCCTCTATGTACAGTATATCCTATATACATATCCTGTGTGTACAGTATGTCCTATATACCTATCCTATATGTACAGTATATCCTATATACATATCCTATGTGTACAGTATGTCCTATATACCTATCCTATATGTACAGTACATCCTATATACCTATCCTATATGTACAGTATATCCTATATACACACATCCTATATGTACAGTACATCCTATATACATATCCTATGTGTCCAGTATGTCCTATATGTACAGTATATCCTATATACCTATCCTATATGTACAGTATATCCTCTATATACCTATCCTCTATGTACAGTATATCCTCTATATACATCCTCTATGTACAGTATATCCTATATACATATCCTATGTGTACAGTATGTCCTATATACAAATGTGTGGTTTCAGTTTCCCTCAGTTAATGGTAACTATAAAGCAGGTTGTATACAGGCGATCAGCCAAGGATCAGATGTTGGCCCGCTCTCCAGCTGATCGCTGTCGCCTTCACATTGGCTGATTATCGGCTGCAGGAACATTTCTAGCGACTCTCCCAGCTGATAATCGCCCCGAGTAAAGGGCCCTTTAAGCTGTAGATACTGATGTATAATATTTAATGGTGTTTTCCCTTTCAGATAAACATGGTAAGAGATACAAGCCGCTCTTCTGTTTGAAATCATCGTTCTGGTCAAAGGGGAAGCCGACCCCTCTAAGGAATGAGGAGGGCGGATGTGGCGAGATCCTGGGGGGAGAGTACATAGAGAGAGTCTCTGCAGAATTACTCGGAAAAGAAGCCGTAAGGTAAAGAATACAATGCAAATCCTGGTCCTATGGCCGCCGCGTCTACAGCTACTATGGGGCCCTAAAGCTTTGGCTGTCCAGGCATGATGGGAATTGTAGTTTTGTAACAGCTGGAGGGCCGAAGGTTCCCCATCCCTGCTCCATAGCAAAGTGTTTCCAAAGTTACTCAACTTTCTATATAGGTTTGATCTGAAGAATTTGAAAAATCATTGATTTTCATTACAGAATCAATAAGGTCAGGAAGATGTTCAGCGACTCGGATAAAAAGGTGGAAGCCTTGAGAGGTGAGATTACTTCACATTATTACTAAGAACTTCTGTATAAGAATGACAGGGCAGTAATCCAGACCACAACGAATCTCACATCTGTATCCAGTCTGTGATCAAATAGCCGAATTTAACACTTTAAGTCACTTTTGCATAAAACAATTAGCAAAAACGCAGTGTGAACCCGGCCTAACAAACAGCGATGTGCGGTTGGTGGCCGATGATTTTAGGCCCGGACCTAAAGACATGATCAGCTGATGATCTGGCAGATTATCGCTCCTTGTAATAGGGCCCTTATGGTCGTTACTGCGGTCATCCTATCCTCCGTTATGTCCCCAAGCAAACCACTAAACCATGTGCACCGAAAAATTATCAATGATTTTAGGGTCCGCTCAAAAGATGCGATCAATGACAGACGAATGATTTCTCGTCAGCCGTTTTATCGTTGCTGCATACACACGGAACGATCATCGCTTATATTTGAACGATATAAAGTTTTTTCGCAGGATAATCGCCCTGTGTAATAGGGCCCTTAGACTGATCTTACATCCGAGCTGTTATTTCCGGGGATTCCAGCACTGAGGTCCCGACCAATAAAAACTTTTTTATAAATCTCTAGTATTTCTTTATGTGACAGCGCCCATTTAATATGAAGCTAGAATACTGACTGTATTAGCAGGTGGTCATAGATCTTTTCTTTTACCTCTTGCAGGTCTGGACCTCAGTATATATGAAGGACAGATTATGGCTCTGCTCGGACACAGCGGTGCAGGAAAAACAACATTACTCCATATTCTGAGTGGGATGTGCCCAGCGACTGGCGGTAAGATGTCGTCCTGTCTTCCAGAGAGACGTTACCAGGCAGCTGCACCTTCCTGGGAGCCTCCATGTACATCTCAGAGGTGTATATATACACAGTGGTACCTTGGTTTAAGAGTAACTTGGATTAAGAGCGTTTTGCAAGAAGAGATCACAGTTTTTCAAAATTGTGACTTGGTGTAAGAGCATTGCTTTGGTTTAAGAGCTCCCTGTGCTGGGTGGGAGCGTGAGTGGAGGAAGGGCATGGTCTGCATAGTAGGGTCTACAGCACTGCACTCTGACCCAGGAAGTCTCCCTTACCTTCATAATCCAGTTTAGGCTGGGACTTGCATCAGAGGACAGGACTATGGGAATAATCTCTCCATAGCTGTAACCCCTTTCTCCCCGGACAGAGAGAGCTGCTATACTGTGCCCACCCTACACCCTGCTCATTCCTTCTTTCACTCTCTGTCAGCCCTTGTCTCTCCCATCCTCTCCATTCCTGCTATAATGTGTCTGCACTCACATTCAGTTATACACACTGCTATAATGTGACAGCACTTATACTCAGCTATACACACCGCTGCTATAATGTGCCTAAAAAATCATTAATTTGGGGTGGGGAACCAACTGTCTGCATTTTAATGATTTCTTATGGGAAAATTTTCTTTGGTTTAAGAGCGGACTTGGATTACAAGCGTCGTCCCGGAACGAATTATGCTCCTAATCCAAGGCACCACTGTGTGTAATGTAAATGGTGAAAGTGAAAGTAAAAATAGGAAATCCAGCTATTCATAACGTAAAAACACCATGGGGGACTTTATTAAGTACTCATAGGCTGGTCTTAAATTAGGCCCCACCTCCTTGTCCCCAGCCGAATTCACTAATTGGTGCACGCCTCTCTGTGAATCTGCCCAGCACGGCGTACCAAATGCTTCCAGATTTGAACCATGATTTACACCTATGAGCAGGCATAAATCATGCTAAATTTGGCTGTGTGTATACAGCGCCAGTGCAGATGTATGTCTCCATGGTCACAGACTACAAACAACCCCTTTGTAGTCTGATCCTGCATTCCTAAGCTACCTTTGTAATGAACAGATTGTTTGACCTGATTGAGTGGATAAAAGTAACATAAACTGTATGTCACGTGTGAATGACAGCAGCGGCCCTTACAATGTCTCAATTATTAGCACTGGACAAACTTTTTGGAGAATTCTGCTTCAGATTCTGTCGGATGTTTTTGGATCTTTGTGGACTTGTCTCTGCAGGCTCGGTCTCAGTCTTGGACTATGATATATCAGATATGGAGCACTTAGAAGAGGTAAAGAAGAGACTCGGATTCTGCCCGCAGGTTGATCTGAAGTTTGATCCTTTAACAGTAAAAGAAAATCTAAAAGTATTTGCCAGAATAAAGGGAGTCCCATGGAAACGAGTGAACGAGGAGGTAACCTGATCAAAGTGTGTGTCCGCACCCCACCAACAGAGGAGCCCCCACTATATCCCTGGCTGCACCCTGGGGACCAGGCTAACCCCTAATATGTAATACCAATGTACTGTCATCATTGATCCTCTCCCACCACACATAAGACCCAGTCAAGATTCCTCCAATCTCCCTATGACATGAGGAGACAAAGGGGCTTTGGGTGGGGATAGGGGATAAATATTATTAAAGGGGTACTCCAGTGAAAAAAAAATCAAATCAACTGATGTCAGCAAGTGCCATAGAGTAGTAATTTACTTCTATTAAAAAATCTCAAGTCTCCTAGTACTTATCAGCTGCTGTATGTCCTGCAGGAAGTGGTGTCTTCTTTCCAGTATGACACAGTGCTCTCTGCTGCCACCTCTGTCCATGTCAGGAACTGTCCAGAGCAGGAGAGGTTTTATATGGGGATTTGCTGCTGCTCTGGACAGTTCCTGACATGGATGAAGACGGCAGCAGAGAGCACTGTGTGAGACTGGAGAGAAGACACCACTTCCTGCAGGACATACAGTAGCTGATAAGTACTGGAAGACTTGAGATTTTATTTTTTTTTAATAGAGGTAAGTTACAAATTTCTGGCACTAGTTGTTTTGAATTTAATATTTTTTTTTTTGTGCTGGAATACCCTTTAAGTAATTCTTATGTGCACTTTTAAAAACTTTTTTTTTCCAGGTACAAAGAGTGATCTCAGATTTGCTGATGGATAACATTGAGAATGTGGAGGCTTGTAAATTAAGCGGAGGACAGAAGAGAAAGCTGACCCTGGGGATAGCCCTCTTGGGAGACCCACAGGTAAGTGCCGTACAGATGTTGATCTAGATCAGTGCTTCTCAATTCCAGTCCTCAGGCCTCACCAACAGGTCATGTTTTGAGGATTTCCCATACAAAGGATACCTGTGCTAATACCTGATGGACTAAGTATAAGTATCACCTGTGAAATAGTAAGGAAATCCTCAAAACATGACCTGTTGGTGAGGCCTGAGGACTGGAATTGAGAAGCACTGGTCTAGATGGTGGTATGTTTTCTTTTGGGCTGGGTGTACACCACTATCCACAGCTATTACTTCTGTTAAAGTGTCACTGTCGTGAAATTTTTTTTTGCAGAAATCAATAGTCCAGGCGATTTTAAGAAACTTTGTAATTGGGTTTATTATCCGAAAAATGCATTTTTATCATGAAAAAGCTGTTTGAAGCTCTCCCCCCTGTCTTCATTGTTCTCCTATGGAGAGAGCTAAAGAAGACCAAAACAGGACAACAAAGAGTTAATCTACAAATATCTCACCCGTTATCTTCTTGGGCAGTCACCAGTGACCTGTCTGAGCTCAGATTACAGCTGTCACCCAGCTCAGTGCCTGTAATCCTCTGTTATCTGCTTTCTGCTGCCGGCTAACTCCCTCCTTCCTCCTCCCCCCTCCCCTCTCCATAGAGCAGACAGGGGACGTCTCCTGCAACAAGTCACAATTTTCAGATTTTTTGGAGTGGATGAAAAAGAGGAAGGAGGGGGGGGACCTGGGAAAAGGCTTTTTACATGCAGATAATGGCAGATTTGGCTAATAAACCCAATTACAAAGTTTCTTAAAATCGCCTGGACTATTGATTTCTGCAAAAAAAAAAAAAATACGACAGTGACTCTTTAAGGCAATGCTTGTGTATGCTCATCTGGGCTGAGTGTGCATATGTCCTCCATGGGGAGAGGGGGGTACATTGCTGCCAGACACCTGGAGTTGTGGCCTAACTCCAGTATACAATGCAATGCGTCACTTCCCCTGCAGCAGCACCAGCATCACTGCCAGATCCCTCACATGTTACAACATATACCTGGTAATCCCAGTAATGAGACCCCCC
This sequence comes from Dendropsophus ebraccatus, assembly GCF_027789765.1. Classification (NCBI taxonomy): domain Eukaryota; kingdom Metazoa; phylum Chordata; class Amphibia; order Anura; family Hylidae; genus Dendropsophus; species Dendropsophus ebraccatus. The sequence goes on along the minus strand of NC_091467.1, from coordinate 69,754,674 downwards.
CAAATATCTATAATCTGTTCCAGATTCTTCTCCTGGATGAGCCGACCGCTGGGCTGGACCCTTGTTCCCGCCATCATATTTGGTCTCTGCTGAAAGAACGCAAAGTCAATCGGGTGACTGTGTTCAGTACGCAGTTTATGGACGAGGCAGATATACTCGCCGGTGAGTCGCATTGTCGCAGACCGTTTTGTGATTCCTGAAAATGAACGTCATTTTAAACATTCTTATATATTTTTTTTAGATAGGAAAGCTGTTATATCCAATGGGAGACTGAAATGCGTTGGATCATCCCTGTTCTTGAAAAGAAAATGGGGCATTGGCTATCATTTAAGGTGAAGGATTTTACTCTATCCTGTCTGTCCTATCTGTGTATCAGAATAACACAGCTCTGACCATTGTCAGTAATACATCAGGATATATTTAAAGGGGTATTCCACACACACATTACTTTTGATATGTTGCTGCCCATGATGAGACTAACAATTCCTTCCATACTTGTTATTTTCTATTCAGTCTCCTTCCCCCAGCTCTGAGCTGCTGCTTTCTGCTGAAGACACAAAAATCTGTGTGAGCCTTTCTCTCTGTCTCTCCTCCCTGTGAGCCTTTCTCCCTGTCTCTCCTCCCCTCCCCCTTCTGAGACAGCTAATGTAAACAAGTCCATGGATTTATCTGCAACATAACTCAACCTCAGATTAATCCTCCCAGCATTACAAAGAAGCTGATACAGTCTGCCAGGGACTTGTTTACATCAGCCATCTCAGAAGGGAGGCGGGAGGAGCGGGAGACAGAAAAAAAGGCTCACACACAGATTTTTGTGTCTTCAGCAGAAAGCAGCAGCTGAGAACTGGGGGAAGGAGACTGAATAGATAATAACAAGTATGGAAGGAATTGTTAGTCTCACTATGGGCAGCAACATATCAAATGTTTTAGTGGAATACCCTTTTAACCACTGAAGTCTGAGTCTAATGTATGTCTCATTGTATTTGTGTCCTCCTTTCTTGCATTGGTGTTTGTGCATTAACTCTTTATTCCTCTGACACTGACCAGGATGCAGGTGTCCCCATCCTGTGACCCTGAGGAGGTGACGTCCATCATCAAGCAGCACATACCCAGCGCTAAGCTGTCCGTGCACAACCAAGAACAGCTCACATATACCTTACCCTTTGAAAACGTGGACTGCTTCCCAGGTAACTAATAGAACTCTGTGTCACACGCTGCCCAATTATACCGACCCCCCAATAACTCCATAAATTATAATAAAACGTTTTCATGTCTTTGAATTTTAGACCTTTTTGCTCACCTGGACCGGCGTGTGGGACAGGATCTTGTCACCTATGGGGTCTCTATGACCACGCTGGATGATGTTTTCATCAAACTGGAAGGAGAGGCAGAACTTGAGAAAGGAGGTAAGGAGCCGAGTAAGGCCTAAGGGGCCTCTTATACCGAACGATTAACGGACGTTCTCAACAATAATCGTTTGGTGTAATAAGCCATGTTAAAAGGCAACGATCAGATGACCAGCATGATTTCAGCTGATCGATGTCTTTAAACCTGACCTATGAAAACTATAAGCATAGCGACAGTCTGCTAGTTTAATAGGAGCAGCGCCAGCAGACCACTTCTTTCTTAAATCGGCCACCCAATCTAAGGATTGTCTGGGCAGCCCCAATCAGCACTCGCTTGCTCCTCAATCATTCGGCCCTAAGAATCTACTGTTGGAAATACCCTGTGGACATCCCCCCCCCCCTCCCCAGAATGGTAGAGATGAAGACAGATTATCTGTTCACTGAGAGATCAGGTTACACCCTCTGCATATAGCAGAAAGTCTATAGAGAGTTGAGGGGGAAGAGGAGGGAGCAGCTGCAGATGAGTGGTAGAGACACTGCTGCTACTTCTTGTGTTTTACCCTAACCCTAACCCCACCTCCCAGTGCTGCTCTATAGTGTCCTCCATGTTGCTGCTGCTTCTTTGCGGGTTGGATACACAGAAGGAAACTATGGGCATAGTTCAAATAATCAAAATTTCTTTATCATGATTACTCACAACATGATGTATAAAAATTCATGAATTACAGTAAAAAAGTTTTAAAATCAAAGTCTATAAAATTTCATAGAAAAAGAGACCCAACCATTTACTGTGAAAAGTCACCTTCTTTAACAATGTTCTGTATGTCATCTACATTGTGAGGCTATGCTCACACTACGTATATTTGAGGCTGTATTTGGTTCTCAAGTCAGATCCTCATAGCAACCAAAACCAGGAGTGGATTGAAAACACAGAAAGGCTCTGTCCACACAATGTTGAAATTGAGTGGATGGCCGTCATTTAATGGCAAATATTTGCTGTTATTTTAAAACAACGGCTGTTGTATTGAAATAATGGCCGTTATTTACTGTTATATGGCGGCCATCCACTCAATTTCAACATTGTGTGAACAGAGCCTTTCTGTGTTTTCAATCCACTCCTGGTTTTGGTTGCTATGAGGCCTGAAATATACAGCCTCAAATATACGTAGTGTGAACCCAGCCTGATACCGTAATGTGATGGTGCTTCATCCTCTCATCCTAGACTACAGTGTATTCAGCCAGGAGCAGCCGATGGCAGATGACACCTCCTCAGCAGAAATGGAGGAGTCCGTCTTACTAATGTCCGACTCGGGGAATGTGACGCTTAGCGGCTTCCAGCTCTGGAGACAACAGGTTCTGGCTGCTGCACGGATTCGATACCTGAAGCTGAAACATGACCGGAAAACCTTCAGATCTATGTGAGACGCAACCCATAGAGAACAGGAGAAGCTGCAGTAATAGAGCCCAAGACTCCCTTGTAGAGCATGTCTGATAAATCCCATCTTACACTGTATATACAGGTGTATATAGAATATCTAGTCACTCTGTACATGCACTGCTTCTCTTGGGGTACATTTACCTAATCTACCGTGGATCCATCGAATTCACACTGACCCCACCAGCAGAATAGTGAGTGCAGCTCTGAAGTATAATACAGGATGTAACTTAGGATCATTACAGGATCAGTAATGTAATGTATGTACACAGTGACCCCCACCAGCAGAATAGTGAGAGCAGCTCTGGAGTATAATACAGGATGTAACTCAGGATCAGTAATGTATGTACACAGTGACCCCACCAGCAGAATAGTGAGTACAGCTCTGGGGTATAATACAGGATGTAACTCAGGATCAGTAATGTAATGTATGTACACAGTGACCCCACCAGCAGAATATAACAGAGTATAATACAGGATATAATCAGTACTAGTAGCATATAGATCATACATGTGTGTGTTACGTATATATATAATATTTGTTTTCCTGTTTTCCAGATTACTGATCTTCGCCCTGTCTATTCTACCTGTGATCGCCCTGACAATCTTCTTTAGCCTTATTCCTTTAATAAACGTTTTGGATCTTTCTCCCAATCTTTACTTCTCGCGGCCGGGCGATCGGTTCCATGGCTACTACACCAACCTCTTGATTCACAATAACACAGGCAGGTGTATTTATTATGCAGTTGGTTGTTATCCAGCTTGCCCAGCAATAGGGGATGTCCGTGAGGGTGCAGGGATTGTTGGGGTCAGACTATTCAGGGGTGCTAATTCTCTGAAGCAAAACAGTCCATACACATTCAAAAAAAGAGAAAACGAGAGTGCACTCACCCATAAAAATATCCTTTATTGTAGTCCCTGGATACAATCCATAAAAACACTTAGCGACTTGGGCGCCGGCACCTTCAGTGTAGGTAACAGCTCTGACGTCAGAGGAAGTGCATTGATTGCACGAAACAGCTGTCAAGTACACAGAAGGTGCCAGTGTCCAAGCCGCCGAGCCTTCTTGACTGTCACCCAACCCCTATATATTGTCTGTATAACTTACCTCCCTGTGATGTCACCCATATCAGGCTCCCCTATAGAAGACTTTATCACGGCTGTGCAATCCCAGCGTATTGTGGTCGATGTTGTGAATGGAGCGTACGATCTTAACACAGTAAAATACAGGGGAGCCATCGAGGTATCCCGTGGAGAAGAGGTCAGTCACCATTGTGTAGTTATCCATCAGAACGTATATAGTCTATAGTTTATTGCAAGGACGGGTAACCTGCGGCCCTCCAGCTGTTGCAAAACTACAATTCCCATCATGCCTGGACAGATGATGGGAAATGTAGTTTTGCACATCTGCATCTTGGGGATTACTGCACAGAAATAAAAGGACAATGTGGTATATTGTACGCGACCTCCTTACATATACATTCATTCCTTTTTATTGTAGGGCTACAGCTTTAAAATAGTTGGGAACCCCAAAGCCATCAACATATTACCCGTCCTGGTGAACGTCATCAGCAATGCCTACCTGAAGATGTCCGAGTCTGCGGACCTCATCCACGTGTGGAACGATCCCTTACTACCTGTATGTAACTGGTGGATATGTCAGTAACGCTACATGTCTGTCCTCGGCTGTTTTATCGGTTTTATCTTGCTAACGGCCCCGTTATCTCATAGATACTTCAGTGCAAAATCACAGATGATCTGCCGCTCAGGATTCATAGAAAGCTGAATGACGGCCTCTATGGGAGACATATTGGTTGTGACCCAACTTTCCCAGAATCTAATTTAATCAAACGGCAGAAGAATAGAAAAATGTGATCTTTTGGATCAGTGATTCACTAGGCAGTGATAAAGTCTGTTTTTTTTTTTTTTTTTTTTTTTATAGGATAATATAAAAACTTCTGATGTGATGCAAAATCACATGCTCATCACTTACACCCTGTTCACCGCCAGTCTGTCCCCTCACTTTGCTATGAGCAGCATTGGTGACAACATGGTGAGTGTCGCCCCCATTACCTGTACTGCTACAGCGTCTATATCATAGGCCTAACCAAGGGATCTCCAACCTCTTAGATCAAAGCTCGTAGCCAGCTGCGACTATCTGGCCTCTTCTCTTCAGCTTACTGGATCGGACAAGGCTTAGTGGACACCTCCTTCTACTGCCTCCTGATCTACCTGATGACCGCCATAGTTTTTGCTTTCAACCACTACATTGTCTTGTCCTTTGGGGAGGCCATGCTTCTGGTGAGTGATGGGAAGAGGTGTCATCATAACATAGCACTTCATGTATACATTTTATATATCATATTTAAAGACCACTATTCTGCTGGTGGGGTCACTGTGTTATATACCTTACATTACTGATGCTGTATTATACTCCAGAGCTGCACTCACTATTCTGCTGGTGCAGTCACTGTGTATATACATTACATTACTGATGCTGGTCTGATCCTGAGTTACATCCTGGATTATCCTCCAGAGCTGCACTCACTATTCTGCTGGTGGGGTCACTGTGTTACATACATTACATTACTGATGCTGTATTATACTCCAGAGCTGCACTCACTATTCTGCTGGTAAGGTCACTGTGTACATACATTACATTACTGATCCTGAGTTACATCCTGTATTATACTCCAGAGCTGCACTCACTATTCTGCTGGTGGGGTCACTGTGTACATACATTACATTACTGATCCTGAGTTACATCCTGTATTATACTCCAGAGCTGCACTCACAATTCTGCTGGTAGGGTCACTGTGTACATACATTACATTACTGATCTTGTACTGATCCTGAGTTACATCCTGTATTATACTCTAGAGCTGCACTTGTAATTATGTTTGACCTTACTGGAATTATCAGCCAGCTGACAACTGTATGAAGACTGAATAAGCAGGTGTTGCTAGGAGACGTCAGCAGAATTGTGAGTACAGCTCTGCAGCATAATTCAGGTTATTTGCAGGATAGATCATATAGTGTGTGTGTGTGTGTGTGTGTGTGTGTGTGTGTGCATATATATATATACACAGTATATGTGTGTGTGTGTGTGTGTGTATATATATATATATATATATATATATATATATATATATATATATATAAATATATATATATATATAAATATAAATTTGACAGGTGAATTTGTACTGTGTGTAATGTCATTCCACCTCCTGCTCTCGTTACAGATCATCAGCGTCATCGCATACAGTGCAGCAATGGTCTTATACTTGTACATATTTGCTTTTCTATTCAGAAAGAATAAAACCCATTATGACAGCTGGGCCTTGTTCTTTGTAGTGGTAAGTATCCAGTATACATAAGTGTAGCGGCACTGGGGTTCAGGACAGGTACTGTCAGCCGGGATACAGGTCAGTCTAGCTGGAGGACCCCGGCCCCGGATCTGTGCGTGGACCTGAGCTCTGTCCTCCTATTATAATGTTATTATGTGACAGATTGGACCTCAGGTATCGGAGCCTAGACATGGTGCTCACCACCCCCGATACTTACCTACTCCGATCAGCCATAATATATGAACCACTGAAGAGGATAGCATGGGTGATGTAGAGACAATAGCGCCTGTCTGGGTGGGGATATACTATACTATACTGGGATCTGCTGCTGTTGTGCTGGTGCAGATACCGCCGGAGTCCTTCACAGGTTGCAGGGAGTCCAGGCCCTGGTGAGGCAGAGGTGGTAGTAATGTTATGGCTGATCAGTGTAGTCATCATTTATAGAAGTCTGTAGCTGAACCTATTACACAGCACAAGCTCATGTCACTCACCCCAGCATTATAATTGGGGTCTCTACTGAATGCCTTAGGTCAGGGATGGGGAACCTGCGGCCCTCCAGCTGTTGCAAAACTACAATTCCCATCATGCCTGGACAGCCGAAGCTTTAGCATTGTAGTTTTGCAACAGCTGGAGGGCCGAAGGTTCCCCAATCCCCATCCCTGCCTTAGAATATGTAACATGGCTTCCGGCAGACAGACGTCCATTATATACTCATCTTCTCTCTTTCAGACGTCCTTCATCCCATTGATTGTAATGAACCTCTTCAGCAGCCACTTTCCTGTGGAATTTTTCCTTTACTGCCTCTTCTTCCCGAGCAGCAGTCTCGGAGCCATCTTTCTGTACATAGTAAGTGATAGTAGGACCATTCCCTGTTATGACTATAATGCAGCCATTACATCTATGTCGGGGAAAGCCGGACGACGCCAATATACTGCAGCTGTACCGGATTCCTGAACCGCACATCTACCCTCTGTTACTATACAGATCTGCCATTCAGGACTCCGATAATTCAGGATATTTAACTCTTGCCTAGCTTTCCACACAATAGATAGTTAAAGGGGTATCTCACTCAAGCAAAAAATTCTTTCAAATCAACTGGTGCTAGAAAGTGCCAGATATTTGTGATTCTCTCCAGTCTGACACAGTGCTCTCTGCTGCCACCTCTGTCCATGTCAGGAACTGTCCAGAGTAGCAGCAAATTCCTATAGAAAACCTCTCCTGCTCTGGACAGTTCCTGACATGGACAGAGGTGGCAGCAAAGAGCACTGTGTCAGACTGGAAAAAATACACCACCTCCTGCAGGACATACAGCAGCTGATAAGTACTGGAAGACTGGAGGTTTTTTTAATAGAAGTGAATGACAAATGTCTGGCACTTTCTGGCACCAGTTGATTTGAAAGAAAATATTTTTTTGTGAACTACCCCTTTCATGTATTGCATGGCTGTAAGTGTGGTCAGTCCCTGCTCCCATCTAAGCGCCTGGACACACAGCGACTTTCAGGATAGGTCACAGTTAGGTGAGCCAATCTCCTAAAATTTGTTTAGGATTAAATTCAATAAATCTGACCTCCAGGTTATTTCGGATTTTGGATTACCCACACAAAGTATGTACAGGAGCAGGGACTCCAGTCTCCATGCCTGTAAGATACACTGAGTGACTGGGCCAAGTGTCCATCACATGTACTGGGTGGATTCTGCATCGCATACAGCATCACCTGGGTGTACAGGAAAGAAACGAACGAGAAACGTTCCATGTCAGACTGCCTGTGCATTGTGTCACAGTGTTACGCAGCATGCAGCAGATGTTATATTTTTCTTTTTCTTTCTAGTTCTTCCAGACAGAGTTTTCACATGAACGTTTCTTCGCTATAATAGTGAGTACAGCTCTGTTATCAGCTCCACCGCTATACACATGATACATTCTGGTACAGCGCCAATACCAGGCGGGCACAGCATCACTCCACATAGGACAGGCCAGTGCCCTTACAGCGATTGCAGACAATGTTTCCTATAATGTACAAAAGAATTGTAGGAATTGGGGAAAATACTGTAAAGCTTATAGTATAAACCAGAGGTTTCTTAGGGTACTATTACATGGAACGATAATCGGCCGATTATCTTTCTGTGTAATAAACACAACGAACAGCCAATGATCGTTGTCATTGGCTGATCGTTGATATAGGTTTGGACCTATAATTGTCAGACGCCAACCGCGCATCGCTATGTGTAATATTGGTGTAATGTATGCAAAGAATACATTACCTACCTATCCATGCTGCAGGGCTCCTATTGCGCTCTGAAGCTGGAGCGTGCGGGACCCAGGGAGAAGCAGAGCGCAAGAGGCGCCCTGCAGCCTGGACAGGTAATGTATGCAGTTTAAGGGGCTGCAATGATATCGGTAACGAGCCCTTGTTAGGCGAATATCGAACTGTGTAATAGGCCCAGTAAATGAGTGCCAATCTAGCAGATCGGCGCTCGTTTACAGTTATTGGGCCCCCATTGGCCCGTGTGATAGTACCCTTAGACTGTGGCTCGGCTGTGAGCCATGAAGTGTTCTCCAGTAGAGGATGGTGGGGGTGAAGACTATCTCACCTGAGGACCCCCCAGCATGGTTGCTCAATAACTGCAGTGGAGTTTAGTCCGGGCCCACCTACCTGATTTTTGTGGGTTCTCCCCATAATCTTGTACTTTTCCTCCAACACTTGACCCCAGTATGTAAGTGTATTCAGGATCAGTTATGGCAGAATCCCTGCTGGCAGTCAGTGAATAGAAGCTGTGTACAGCGCCAGGTGTGACTAGCTCCATAACAAGCATATAGTATGATGCCAGTGTCTCCATCTATGTCTCTCGTTCTCAGCCCTTTCTACATATCATCTTATTCATTGGGATTCTCTGGTGCCTGGAATGGCTCTTTGGGAAGAAGACAATCCGGAGAGATCCAGTTTTCAGGTTCCGTATATATTCCATCCATTCCTAATCCTTTATATAAGATTACTGAGGATCTGGGGATGGAAGAGACATGGCAGAGCCCAGGAGGTTGGGGCAATGTGTTATCTGTAGTGTTAAAGGGAAGAAACCCACTGTGTTACCCTGACCCATCATTATAATGGGGTATGAAGGACCAGTTAAACAACACATTCAGCCATTCCCAGTCCCCGTAGTGGTATCATAATAATTTCCTGACAATTCAGAACGTACAGGAAGAAAACCAAACTGAAGAAAAACCCGGAGATGCTGGAAGGACCCGAGGACGTCTTGGCAGAAAGAGAGAAGGTTGAAACCCTGATGGCCTCTAAAAACACGGAGGAGGTAATGTGATATGTATGTTAGAAAGCTGTATGTTATACCCCGATATATACGGAGAGGAATGGTCCTTATAATGTAAGAACTCCAGCACTAACAATACACACGAGAGCAAAGCTGTCCGAACCCATCCATTCCTTGTGCACGGCCCCGATACACTGGCAACCGAACATGTGATACTCGCCCCGATACACTGGGTGATTAGCAACCGAACATGTGATACTCGCCCCGATACACTGGGTGATTAGCAACCGAACATGTGATACTCGCCCCGATGCACGGCCCCGATACACTGGCAACCGAACATGTGATACTCGCCCTGTGTAATAGACCCAGCAATCACTTATTCATCAGCTGATCTCATTTTCAACATATTTGAAAATCCTCATTCATCAGCCGCACATCGCCCTGTGTAATGCTGTGTTTACACGGAATGATTATCGTGCAAATTTGCACAATAACGATCGAATTCGAACGATAATCGTGCGTGTAAACGCAACGAACGATCAAACGACGAGCGAGAAATCGTTCATTTTGATCTTTGAACATGTTCTTAAATCGTCGTTCGCAAAAAATTTGCAGATCGTTCCGTGTAAACAGTTGTTCACCTATTTTACCTATGTGTGAGATAGGATTGAGCGCTCGTAAAACGAATTTTCCGTACAATATATCGTTCCATCTAAACGCTGATCGTTATAAAATAAAAAGTTACTTCGAAGTCGTTAATCAGGTGAATTATCGTTCCGTGTAAACGTAGCATAATGGGGATGAATGACAGAAGTAATTGGCTGCACAAACATCCCACCCCAGGCTGCATGATCATCGAGCTGTGTAACAGTCTTAAGGCCCTTGATAACTGTATAAAGATATAATGATCAATCGCTAGTAGAAACCAGTGATTTAGTAGCCCAACGATTATTACCGATTGCTGTTATGAACCATCATTTTTGTTATATGGTCGCCAGTCGTTCCTTATCCAACCCACACGCCATGTTTTATGTGCAAATGACTTATTAGACGAGCAGATATGTGATCTACTGATCATTTTTCGACTTGTTGAAAGACGATGATTAAAGACTTTTTGTTAGTTGTTTGAGTGGCAGATAATCGCTCATTTTCACTCGATATGGCTAATTTTTAGATGCTAATTTCTTTAGTAAATGAGCACCATATCAGGCGGGCGTCAGGGTGTGCCTCAGGCTTCTCTTCTGAGTGTGTCCCAGCTCACCAGCCATGTTGAATTTTAGCACCCAAACCTTTGTTCTCCAGGGAGTTAACCCACATCCACAGGTGTCTGGCAGAGGCTACTCACAAAGTCACCTGAATCAAGTGAGTATGTATACAAGGAAGTAGGGAGGGATAGCAGCTTCTGTTGTAGTGGATGGGACCCATTTGAGGTTTCCCCAGTGATGACTGTACGGAGTTGGATTAGTGATGGTGACCACTTTATAGTAGGCCACTCTCTCGCCTGTGGCATCTACAATCCTTATGATTTCCTATAGAATTAGTGGAACTGTGCTAGAAATTATTTATTGTATCCTCTCAGAAGCCGGTGATCATCGTCAACAGTCTGCGCAAAGAGTACAAGGAGCGGAGCGGCTGCTCGCTGCTACCGAAGAGGAGACTGGCCACCAAGAACATCTCGTTTTGTGTCAAAAAAGGTTGGTTTCAAAAAAAGTTTTTGTTTTTTTAATTTCCACAACCTTGTTGGGTTACCGAAAACTGAAGTAATAGCAGCTCCACAGTACTCACCAATTTTCCCCCAAGCATTTATTACCAATGGATGTGTTAGGGTGCCTTCCCAAAGAAGGCCTACTGTTGTTGGCTGTTTCCTAATTGAATTGGAGAATGGGTCCGGATCCCCTTCTCCCACACCATGCACTTAGAATGAGGACACAGACTATGTATCTTGCAAACAAGTCTGGTGTAAAATGGCCCAGTTTTATTATGGTGATCACATTTTATAGACAGATAAAATATAGGGTGGTAACAAATGCTAATAAGACATAGATGAGGCGGTGCTAGTGATTTAGATATTCAGTCATGCGCAATAGCATCTATATTAGTATCCATTATTATTATTCAAAAAGGTTAGAACAATACATTCTGTGCAATGATACTTTCACATTATTCCCACTGTAACAGACAGGCAACTTTCCTCTGAGAATGTCCTTGAACACTGATAAACATGTCTCTGAGGGAAATAGTTCTTGAGACAAAACATTCTTTCTAGTGTCATATCAGAAGTTTTCCAAGGTAAGCAATGTTCCAACTATCTCTGAGAACCCACCTTTGTTTATACAGAAAAAAACCAATGGATATGAATGTAAAATGCAAAGTCATACACTATATACGTCGTCAACTTCAAAAAACTAATAACTACGGATATATTTTGACAGATATGGTATTAAATGTTCAATTAAAATTGTTTACATAAGGATGTTGATACATACATAAGGATGCTAAAAAACATTTGTTATCTGCTTATGAGAATTATAGAATAACATTTATTATCTGCTGGGAACAGGTTTATTATCTGCTGGGAACAGGTTCAGTCACATAGGAGAGTTCCATAATCTCGAGACCAGCTGTATATCCTTGAACAAGTTCAGTGAAAGTTCCATGAGAAAAAGTCTTATTGTTTCTTTCAAACTTTGGATGGAAAAGGATTTATTTTTCTTTCAAACTTTGGATGGATTAACTCATTCCTCTCAGTGTCCCCCCTTTTTGGCGATGATGAAGAAATCTGGGTCCTGGACAGGATTAAATCCCAGTATGCACCCTAAACACTCTCTGACCGGCGAGGGTTGTCAGGGTGCGGATGCTTCTGGGTCCAACACCATCACCTAGAGCCACATGGGCATATCCTCCTCCAAGAAATTTCCTCATCATAACGCCAATCTAGAAGGAAAAGAAACAAACATCATTACTTATAGAGTATAAGATTTAGTCTTTGTAACTTTCTGACAACAACAGCATAATCCTTTGATTACACAATAGACCAATAAAAGAAACAACATGATCTGAAAAACTGTTTGTAGTATTCCCATGAACCATCCTCCCATACCATTGAACCAATTTGCAGGATTTAAGCTAGCTAATGCCCCTGACCACCATTTATCCTGGTCTGACAGCATCATCTCATCATGTTTTTTCCTTAGTTGTGCAATTTTATCCAGTCCTGCTGTGATTTGCACTATTCCCTGATCATTTACATAATGACAACATGTAGGGCCAACTACCTGACACATCCCGCCTTGAGCAGCAGTCAGAAAATCAAGCACCACAGTGTGCTGGTTAGTAACTACCATAAGTTGCGTCTGTACTGCTACTGAGGTGTTAAGTATATCCAGTATGTCAAATATCTGATCATCTAAATAGTCCGTGGCTCCAACTAATTTGTCCCAAGTTTGCATCACCATAAGATACAGAAATAAAGTACTAAAAAAATTTGTTGAGAGTTATAGATGGCGGAACAAACTTACAGCAGATGAGATAGGTAGGTCTGCAATAACCGAAAGAAAATACTAAACAATGGGTGAGTCTGTACAGTATACATAAATATACAGCTTAGTTACAACAAAACAAATAAAAGCTTATTATCAATACCCAAAATAACATATATATATGACAAATACCTCTCCGGATTTTATCAAAATAACCAAACCTTATTGTCTTATCACTGTATATAACAGACGTGACTCTATAACAAGGACTTTAAAAAGTTTCTGAAAAAGGAAAGTTTAGATGTGAGCAAATCTTATCTCATGGCAAAATTAAAATAAAAAGTTGATTGACACATAAATTAAAAACAGCACAACAGGTAAATGCAATAAAATCTCCACAATGTGACCTACTATGTAACCACTAGATTCACTTATAATAACCAGATAGTGAATTCACAATCTTCAGTATGGGATTCTCAAAATTTCCACTTCTTTTTAGTCTTTTTACTTTATTTTGTACCTAGAAAACGTCTTTATGATTAGATCCCACAGGTCTAATGACTGGTCGCATGGTCACATCTCTTCCTGTACATAATCATATAGTATAATACATTCACCAATAATATGAAGTAACTTGGCGCTTATTACCGATATAATATTTGGATCCTACTGAATTGTCTCTTGTTTCACTGAGATCATCACATATTACACATAAAATAACCACCATAGAAATAAAAGCAAAGTGTAAACGATACATCACCTAAGGTTTCAAAGCCTTTTTAGAATAATATATCATATGATCCTTTTTGTAATAGTAGCATTGGTATGGATCCTTTATCCTTAAACCCATCTTTTGACTGACAGGCCTCTTTACAGACACTTGGACTCTTGGCCTCAGTTATATCGCTTCTTTTAAGGCCACTAGTATCACCTCAGACATTGGCTTTGTTCTCTCCCATAGCTTTGGCTGACCTGTAAAGAAGACACCAGTACAGACAAGGACATACCTATATAGGCCACCTGTGGCAGGTAGATGACGTCCACTTACATTCCCTGAAACAGGCAGGAAGATGACAGACTATGCAGACAGGCACTTTACGGTGTTACTTACAGTAGGTTATGGCAGGTGTAGACAATACAGCCGTACACAACCCTCTCTGCTATATTTGTTGTCCCCTGGGCTGCCCAATGCGAGGATACTACACCACATTACACATGGCTTCCTTCTGTTGGTTTTATCAGATAACTTACAGTGGGATACAAGGCAGGCGGCAAATAGTTATTGGATGCCATCTTTACCCTGTACTTCTTCTCCATCCGTTGGTCTCACAGCTTGTCGCTGATTGTCTCTGGAAAAGACTTAAAAACAAACAGATCCACATCTCCCCCTCCACCTGTACACTATGTACGGTTACCTCAGGAAGAGACCGGAAGCATCTCCCCATTCCCTTGTACGCTTTGTACGCTGTTACCTTGGGAAGAGCATAGAAACCATCACCAGCTTCATTCATCACCCTTTTGGCATCAGGGTTTGTCTGCGTGAACGTTGCGTCAGCCGCTCTATGGCATCTTTTTTTCTTCTTTTTTGAACAGTGTTTTTGGTAAGCCCAGGGACCAAACAAATCTCTAATTTGCCAATTAACCCATAATGGTGGGCTTCATATAGACATCTGCACAGTTACCTTCAACCATCCTACATGTCTCAGTGATTGTCCTCACCTCCAGCTTATGGCAGGAGCGGTTTCTGCAGTGGAACGTCACTCTGCATGGCGGTAACATATATCCTTGCGTCTTGTGTCATCCATTTTGAAAAGTCTGAGATAATCTACAATGAAAACTTTTAAACTTTCATTAATATTTGGGCTTTCAATTACATTTTCATCTTTCACAATTTAAAATATCAAAATTGGCTACTCCATCAAAATGGGCTGCTATATATATTGGGGGGCATAAGGAGTGCAGACTGGAGCCATGGATATGGGTTTGGCTTTACTAGGGATAAAACAATACATATATATTCATGAGCTAGTCTGCCATAACCCTAAAAATAAAGACATTAAAAAAACAATTAAACATTGTACACTTGTCCCATATTAACCTTCTTTTGATTAAAAAAATTAAATAAATCAGCTGAGATGAATATTCCTTCAAGTTTTTTTTTTTTTTTTTGTTTTTTTTTTTTGTTTTTTTTTTTAACATCCTTGAAGTTACAGAAGATATCAGCGCTGTGCTCTTATGCACCAGACTGTAACCTTGGACAGTGGCACACATACTTATTAGGATAGATGTGTACACATATATATATATATATATATATATATATATATATATATATATATATATATATATATATATAAAAACACTTGTTAAATAAAGTTACATAGAAATATATATTACAGTAGTAAGTTACTACTCCTTAGAAATATCATACGTTGGGGACACACACTTAAAGAAAATCTGCTTACAATATACCTTTGTCTAACTTTCTTCTCCATCAGGTAATAATATTCATTAATAAATGTGCAAAACAGTTGTTAGACTCTATCGGAGAATCCTGTGCCCGCCCCCTCAGTGACACTAAGCAGTATGGGCGGAGGACAGAAATGCCAGGAGTTAAAATGGCCACCGGACTAGATAACCGGATATAGGGGTGTTGGCTTAGGGCATGGTTTTGAGACGTCACAATTATAATACAGACGTGGATGATATGTGGGAGTGGTTGGCTTTCAGTCGCCATCTTTGAGGGCTGATTACAAAAAAGTGGCGTAGCTAAATAAGCAAATGTTCCACGGTCGGGACAACAGAAAATGATCAACATTTTGTAACACGTAACATACTTCCAAAGCGGAACACCAGCTTAGTAAGACTGGCTGAAATACGACAGTATATAATGTAGGAGCGTACATTACATTACACTAACAGCTCTGATTCTTTTTTTTTTCCTAATGCTGCTTGCATGTTATCTGCAGCCCTCAGAGCTGGTTGATGGCCTTGTACAAAACATAACAAATAACACACATTATGTACTTTGTATGCTGCTTCACTACGCAGCATTAATTAACCTATTCAGCTCTCTCAGTACTGTATCTAGCAATGAGCTGGACTGTTCTCTTTGTCTGAGTACGTGGCTTTGTACTTAGACACTTACATGGCAATGTACACTATTTGAGGTTAGGCTGCCACCTCCACAAAAGGCATTCTTCTTACTATCAGGTAAGGGGCACTTTAAATCAAAGTAACTACTTCAACAGCTGACCAAAGGGAAGATTCCTGCAGAACAAAGGGTCTATATGCCACCATTGGAGGTAGGTTGGCTTTTGCAGGATCTGGGGTTTGTATACAGATATAAACTGGGTACAATGGTGTAACATAATGATGTGGCTTGGGTCTGCCACACACACTACAATATTCTGTCTTATCTAGATATTGTTGGTAACCGGCACATGACATGTCCACCCATTTGGACCTGTGCTTCCCATCCATTATCAATTATTAATCCTCCCCTTGTTTCTTGGACTTTAGTCCAAGTATTGGGGTTAAACACAGCATCGTGTTGGATGTTAAAATATTTCAACATTGCTTTTGCCCTTTTTGCTTGTTCTTTGCCATATCGGCAGGTCACTATGTGGGTTGCAGAAACCCCTTTTGACTATGTGGGTTGCAGAAACCCCTTTTGACTATGTGGGTTGCAGAAACCCCTTTTGATTCTGTGTGTCCCATTTTATATTACTTCGTGATCGTATAACAGGAGGCACCCAGAATAATCAACTGATGATTTCCTTTCTTGTGTCCTGTACACTTATGACAGGAGGCACCCAGAATAATCAACTGATGATTTTCTTTCTTGTGTCCTGTACACTTATGACCACGGATCACTACCAAAAGCTGGGACTTAGAATATTCCACGGTTCAGGGCTTCCTTCTCTTATGTTGAAATACACTCTTGCTGCTATGTAGATTGCAAAACAAGTTACCCCAAGTATACAGAGGACAGTAATTAGCATATCACAGATCTTTCCCTTGGAAACAACCAGACCACTGTCCAGCGTCCTTGTATAGTTAGGCTACTAGGCTCATTCCAAAGTGGTTTTAGCACTGGCACTGTTCCCACCGCACAACGCTCCGTGTCTATGAGGACCTGTGACAACCACGGCCGGGCTCTGGGTAACAGTTTTAGCCTGAATGAGCAATTCTTCGCCTACTATATACTATCCCTCACAGGTTAGGACAAACAAACATAGAACAGCCAACAAGAGGAGAACAGAGTTCAAATTAACACGCCTATCGTGAGTTCACTTTGATAACTTACTCTGCAGAGGTAGGTAAGAAAAGATGTGAAGGAGGAGAGCACAGAAAAGAGCAAACAAATTTTTTGCTCTTACCTGGCCAGGTTTTGTGGTCTCCTTGTTCACCCCTCTCTCTCCTGGTACAGCAGTGTAGGTCATCCGATCTCCCGATGTAATGGGCGTGTCCCTGTTCGGGCGCCAATAATGTTAGGGTGCCTTCCCAAAGAAGGCCTACTGTTGTTGGCTGTTTCCTAATTGAATTGGAGAATGGGTCCGGATCCCCTTCTCCCACACCATGCACTTAGAATGAGGACACAGACTATGTATCTTGCAAACAAGTCTGGTGTAAAATGGCCCAGTTTTATTATGGTGATCACATTTTATAGACAGATAAAATATAGGGTGGTAACAAATGCTAATAAGACATAGATGAGGCGGTGCTAGTGATTTAGATATTCAGTCATGCGCAATAGCATCTATATTAGTATCCATTATTATTATTCAAAAAGGTTAGAACAATACATTCTGTGCAATGATACTTTCACATTATTCCCACTGTAACAGACAGGCAACTTTCCTCTGAGAATGTCCTTGAACACTGATAAACATGTCTCTGAGGGAAATAGTTCTTGAGACAAAACATTCTTTCTAGTGTCATATCAGAAGTTTTCCAAGGTAAGCAATGTTCCAACTATCTCTGAGAACCCACCTTTGTTTATACAGAAAAAAACCAATGGATATGAATGTAAAATGCAAAGTCATACACTATATACGTCGTCAACTTCAAAAAACTAATAACTACGGATATATTTTGACAGATATGGTATTAAATGTTCAATTAAAATTGTTTACATAAGGATGTTGATACATACATAAGGATGCTAAAAAACATTTGTTATCTGCTTATGAGAATTATAGAATAACATTTATTATCTGCTGGGAACAGGTTTATTATCTGCTGGGAACAGGTTCAGTCACATAGGAGAGTTCCATAATCTCGAGACCAGCTGTATATCCTTGAACAAGTTCAGTGAAAGTTCCATGAGAAAAAGTCTTATTGTTTCTTTCAAACTTTGGATGGAAAAGGATTTATTTTTCTTTCAAACTTTGGATGGATTAACTCATTCCTCTCAGATGAAAATGTAATATTGGAGATTATACCACTGCTTGAGTCAGCGGAATAGGCACCTCTACAGTCAAAGATGGCGGCCATCCTCAAGCTGCATTATTCCATGCACACACTTTAGGGGTGAATGACTAAAATACTTGAGCTGTGCAGCAGCTGCCAGACCCTGGCATTAAACAATAATGCAGCATGCGTCCCCGAGTATCTTCTTTTCAGCCGCTATGGAGGATGGGCGGATATGGAGACGTGCCCTAAAGAACTGGATTGCACTCATAACTGATGTGATTGGTCAGTAATAAATCCTGATGTCTCTATATGACAGGTGAGGTGCTCGGCCTCTTAGGACCCAATGGTGCTGGGAAAACCACATCTGTGTACATGCTGGCAGGCGAGGAGGAACCATCTGCAGGAAACGTGAGTGTCCTCGGTGTGGGGAGGAAGAGTCAACAGGAAAACACAAAGCACCAGTAATAGAAAGACCACTCAGCACATGTTGGGGGGATTCAATGTCTGTATGTTAGTTTTCTGATGTAAAAAAAAAAAAAAATTAAATATCACAAATTTTTTTTTGCCTTATTTTGATACAAAAAAAAAAAAACAACTTGCTACTTTTTTTGTCCTCAGCTGCATCTAGCTTATGTAATATGACGGGTCTGGTGTAAGAATTAATAACAACCCCCCCCCCCCCTTCCCCGCTTTGTGTTCTCTGCAGGTAGAGCTGTGTGGGGTCGGATCACCGGACTCCAAGAAGACGGACGAGTCCACGGCCTTCCTTGGCTATTGTCCTCAGATGAGCCCCTTGTGGCCCAGCCTGACAGTGAAGGAACATCTAGAGATTTATGCTGCTGTGAAAGGCCTGAGGAAGGAAGACGCGAACACGGCCATCAGACGGTAAGTAGTGTCCATTATGTCAGGGCAGGGGACCCACACGTTGTATCAGAGTCCCACCTGACACGCTGTAGTTATACCAAGCCCTGTATACTATACACTTTAGCCTTGTGTTGTATGACAACAGGATTTGTTAAAACGAAACTTCATTTAATCGGTGACCAGGGTCGCCTAGATGGGGCTTCACCTGTCCCAAGATGGTTAAGGGGCCCAACTGCTGTGAAGCCCCGTCCAGGTGACCCTATCAATCGATGAAATGAATCAAGTGTGTGTGTGTGTGGGGGGGGGGGGGGGGGGGGCGGCGGCGTTGGGGTGACAGTATTACTTAAGAGATGGTATTGTGAGGGAAGTTGCTGTTGGTTTTGTATTATCCTGCAGAAGGGGGAAAAAAAAAACATGGCCGCTTTCTTCCAGAAACAGCATCTGAATTAGCTGTGGGTTGTGTCTAATGCAGATAAGTTCTACTGAAGTGAATGGGGATGAGCTGCAATGCAACAAATAACCTGTACAGAAGTTTGGTATATTTGTAGTACTTCTAATCCTATACAATGTTATTACACAGACAGATTATACAGTGTGAGGAGGAATCTCATAGCTGTATAGTGTATTCTGTAATTGTGGTATTGCTATCCATCTGCTACACCACACCACATTGTATCAGGCACCTACTTTTCATAGTAACTTGCACCTATTTAAATTGACCAGTAGAGGGCACCATAGCTCTATGTCACAGTGCAAGATCATTGACTGACAACAGAGAAGGTAGCGGTCTTCACAGAATAGCTGACCAAATGTTAGGGCCCTATTCCACCGGACGATTATTGTTTGCATAATCGTTAACAATTAACGATCTCAAACAATCACTATTGCGAAAGACCTGAAAATGTTCACTCATTTCCATGGAACGATAATCGTTACTTATGATCGTAATTGCGATAGTTTTTTCTTCGCTATTGCGTTCGTATCTATTGCGAACGACCGAACGATGTCTTATTCAATGCGAACGATTTGCGAACGAGCAACGATAAAAATAGGTCCAGGTCTTATAAAGCGATCAACTATTTCTCGTTCGGTCGTTAATCGTTAACTGCATTTCAACCGAACGATTATCATTTAGATTCGAACGATTTAAGGATAATCTGAACGATAATCGTCCGGTGGAATAGGGCCCTTACCCAGGTCAGCATGATTTATTGGTAAGGGGAAGTCCATCTTAAGGGGGTTATCCTGGATTAGTAAAACATGGCCACCTTCTTCCAGAAGCAGAAACCCTCTTTCCTCAGTTTGGGTGTGGGGAGTTTTGCAGCTCAGTTGCACTGAACTCTTTAAGATCAGAGATCCTGACGTAGGGGCTGGTGGCAATGGATCAGAACTTAAAAATCACTTTAAAATGGTGCGTTCACACCTACAGGATCTGCAGCTGATTTTCTGCAGCAGATTTCATTTAAATAACTGAACATAGCATTATCTGCCAAAGACAGGAATGGATTTTAAAAGAGGAGAAATCTCAGTCTTTCCTTTATAACCTGAACTCTGTTTATAGTCTGTTTCTGGCTTTGGCTTCAAATCTTTGGCAGATAATCTTTCTGTGTAAATGGACCCTAAGAGCAAGAAGGGCTTTCAGCCTTAGGGTGCCTTTACACCTACCGACTCGCAGCGTTAATAACGCTGCAAGTCGGCTAGGTCCTGGCAGATCACTGTCAGTACATACACACAGTGGTCTGAACGACCGCTGCGCGTATGTAAATCTGCTGGCCGCTTAACCCCTTCTGATGCCGGCTCCCGCTCCGCATACATTACCTGTCCTCGCTCCACGGGGTCCCACGTCCTGCGCTCCCGCCTGGCCAATCAGTGGCTGCGGCAGGGCAACACACTGATTGGCCGGGCGCGAGAGCAGGACGCCGGGACCCCGTGGAGCGAGGAGGTAATGTATACAGAGCGGAGTTGGGAGGCGGCCGGCATCAGAAGGGGTTAAGCGGCTGGCAGACTTACATACATGCAGCGGTCGTTCAGACCGCTGCGTGTATGTACTGACAGTGATCTGCCAGGACCTAGCCGACTCACAACGTTATTAACGCTGCGAGTCGGTAGGTGTGAAGGCACCCTTAAAGAGTCAGTGTCATAGAAAACTTCTGACATGTCGTAGAGGCATGTAAAAGGTTTACATCAATCTGGGTCTAAGGGGGAGATTTGTCAAACATGGAGTAAAGTAGAATTGTCTTAGTTGCCCCTAGCAACCAATCAGATTCCACTTTCCATTCCTCACGGATTCTTTGAAAAACAAGATGAACTCCGATTGGTTGCTAGGGGCAACTAAGACAATTCTACTTTACACCCGTTTGATAAATCTCCCCCTAAGTGTTCAGACCTGTACTGACTGTCAGACCGAGAAGCGGATTGCAGCGTGGTTCTCTCCCCGCTCATTCTGTGTCTCCATAGACTTACATTAGTAGCCCTCCTGATCACATGACACAGAGCTGGGAGAGGAGCGTGCTTAGTGCAGTATTCTTCTGGCTCGTTCTCCGAATCAGTAGGTGTGAACACTCAGCCCTGGGCCGATTAAAACTTTTGACATATCAGAGAGACCTCATAGAGACTTGTCAAAAGTTTATTATGGTCACAGCGACACTTTAAAATGACTGACAGGATGGAGTTATATGAGGAAAGTTACACCAAGTATATTAGAAAGTTGCAGAAACTTCTTAGTTTAACCCTTTAATTCATTCTCTGTCTCTTAGTGTTGCTGACGCTTTGGAGCTGAAAGACCAATTGGAAAAAACGGCCAAGAAGTTGTCTGCGGGAGTGTGCAGGAAGGTGAGGGCCGTGCTGGTCACATGGGGGGGGGGGGGGGGCACAGATCATTCCCACTCATACAGGAGAGAGTGCAGAAAATCCTCACAAAGTTTCAGGCAGTCAGGATGTGGGGGTTCACACCCCACTGATCGCTACATTTTTTTAAAGTGACGGTAATGCTGTGACACAATGTTGATGCTTCTACTCTGATTATTTGTAAGACAAGGAAAAAGGTTCAGTATAACTTGTTGTCTATTGACTGAACTATCTGCTCAGTCAGTGTTGAGTCCAGGGGGCGGTCTCGGTCTCATGTAATGTACCAGGTGTCAGTCATAAGGAGAGCCTCCCACCTGACTCTTTAGTCCAGTCACCATGGTGTTGCCCTGATCTCGCTCCATTGCAGGTGTGTTTTGCTATCAGCATGCTGGGTAATCCCACCATTGTCCTCCTGGATGAGCCGTCTACTGGTCTGGACCCCAGAGGTCAGCAGCGTCTCTGGTAAGAGAAATAGTTTTCCTTAAAAACACCCTTACCTGGCATTTCAACTGCCCCCCCACCTCCATTTCTTCTTACATTGAAGGAGAGCCATCAGAGCGGCATTCAAGAACAAGGAGCGCGGAGCGATACTAACCACCCATTACATGGAGGAGGCTGAGGCCCTGTGTGACCGGGTCGCCATTATGATTGCTGGGAAACTCAGGTAAGCCAGAAGTTACAGGGATCTTCCAGGACAGTGATGGCTAACCCTGACACTACAATTCCCATCACACCTGGGCATCCAAAGATATGGCTTCGGTTGCTCACGCATGATGGGAATTGTAGTTTTTCAGCAGCTGGAGTGTTAAAGTGACACTGTCACCCCCTTTTTGCATTTTGACTGCTCTCCACAGGTGTAAAGGGTAAATGTAACAGCTTTCATTTCATATCACACCTCATGGTGTTTGTTCTGGTAAAAAGTTGTTTTTATCACCTTTTGGATTGGTATATGTGGGTGGGGCCTCGCTGCCTCTGTGCCACATCGCCCCGCCCCGGGGCCTATGCGGCAATGACGTCCCGGATGGGGGCGGGGCTAAGTGGTGCTAGGGGCGGAGCGTGTGTGGCACAAAGGCCGTGAGGCTCCGCACACGTATACCAATCCACAGGTGATAAAAACGACTTTACCAGAACAAGCACCATGAGGTGTGATATTCCTCACCAATTCCATAGTGTGAACTGACTCTTAGACTGATGGTATAAAGGTGTCTAACCTGGGCACTACAGCTTGCAGCCGTGTCAGATGGTCACAAGCATGGCCTAGGTGTGGACTGCAGCCATAAATCCAGAACTAGACTATATCCCATGTATAGGATCCCACCAGAGGGGGAGACACCACAGCTGCCATGTTCTTCATTGCTTGTATGTTAATCTGTGTAACACACTAATGGCTGCTTTCTTCTCCAGATGCATCGGCTCCATACAGCAACTCAAGAGCAAATTTGGCAGAGACTATCTGCTGGAGCTGAAAGTAAGAGACTCCCAGCAGCTGGAGGCCATCCACAGGGAAATGATCCGGCTCTTTCCTCATGCAGCAAGACACGACAGGTCAGTGTTGTCAGGGGTCACCACCATGTTCCTGTCAGTGAACAGACACTTTCATAGCTGACTGTCCTGGTCATGTGATGGAGTAGTTGTCCCCTATATACACGGCTGTTTTCTCAACATGGTGGGGGAGTAAGCTGCAGCCAGACTCTTGTGGTGGTGGACGATCTCACAGAGTACAAAAAGATTGGAGAAAAACAGCAGAACCTCTGGCTCTGGCCGACTAATGTGGAGAGATTACATAGACTTGTATGTATGGATTAGAGTCACATACTGGAACAGCTTCTGTTTTTCTCATCTGTTTCTATAGGTTTAAATTAAGTTTTCTTCTGATGACACTTTCCCTTTATAGCAAATCTATCACTAAACATGACTAAATACATTGATATAGTAGGAGTGTTTGTGCATTGGTGAGTTGGGTGCATCGTCGAGATGGGTGATGTCCCTGTTGACCAAACGTGTGTATATAAAACTTATTTTACATATTTAGTGATTTGCTTTAAGGGTAAAAGATTTTGACCAGTCACAGGAGGAGACAGTGTTATTGGCTGCTGACAAGAGCGCAGGACAACATACATAATATCTATATTATCGCCCATAGATTCTCCTCTCTGCTGGCATACAAGATCCCGAAGGATGATGTGGGCACCCTGTCACACGCCTTCTTACTCCTGGAGGAAGGTACAGTCTTTATCCTTATAGTAAGATCCTAACTAAGAAGATCCCATCAATGGCCGAACATGAAATACAATATAATAGCCACACTATATGCATACATGTATTATACATCCTTGTGCACTGGCTGTGTATGCTAGTGTAGTTATCCCATACAAAGCACTTGGACGCTATTATATTATGGTGCTATATAATATATCTGGCTGATTAATACTGCTTTCCGGTGTAGCAGCACAGATAACACACACACCTGATCTATAACTCTGCTGCTTCTCTTCCACAGCTAAGCGGGCCTACAGCATAGAGGAGTACAGCTTCTCCCAGCCCACCCTGGAGCAGGTAACCATCTTACCTCTATACCAGCCTAGCTATAGCTCTTTAAGGCCCTATTACACGGGGCGAGCAATCTATAACACTGTTATACTTACCTCTCCATGCTCCCCTGTTGTCCTCCTGCTGTGTCTGTGTCCTGGGATTCTGTAGCGGTCAGGGATGTAGCAGGACAGTGCAGGGGGTGGAGAGGTAAGCAAAACTACATCTTAATTTATATATATATTTTTCAATATCGCAATGGTTGCACAGATATCGCTATCATTGTCTGTTGTGCTCCACACGCACAATTAGGGTAGGTTCACACTGAGGAATTCTCACGGATAAACTCCACAGAATTCCGCCGGGTCTATAGACACCATTCTATGGGCCAGCTGATTCCACATTCCACCGAAAGAATTGACATGTCAGTTCTTTCGGCAGAATCAGCTGGCCCATAGAATGGTGTCTATAGACCCGGTGGAAAGGCGCGAGTGCATACAGCCGGCGGAATTCTGCAGAGTTTATCCGCGAGAATTCCTCAATGTGAACCCACCCTTATCCAGCAATGTAATAGGCAGATTGCCGCCTGCTTACCCCGCAGGTCAGGCCATGTAGCACGGCCCTTGCTGTTATGTTGGGCAGAGGTGTAACAAAAAACTTCCAGACCTGGTACAATACCCCATAGGGCAGTTCTGTTTTTGTTGCACACATTACATACAGTAATACATAGCGGCTATATATTGGGCATCAGTTGTTACCGTGTCCTCACTGTTCCCATCTCTACTCACCAGGTATTCATTGAGCTGGCCAAAGAGCAGGACATGGAGGAGGCAGACGGAGGCTTCAGCTTCCAATGGAAACAGCTGAGAGCAGAGAAGATATAAAGGTGTGAGGCGATGGCCCTGTATGTCTATAGCAGGGGGGGCATCTGTACCCCACAATACCAAAGAATGTGACAAAGTCATCACATGTGGTGAGCGATCCTGGAACCCTGAACCGCACATCTGCCTAGGATGGTGAGAATGAGCGAACTGCTGTAAGAACTAAGCAAATCTGCCATTCAGGACACTTGGAAAGCAGAGAGGCAGCTCCCCGAGGACATAAGGTACTAAAAGAGAGTTATTTATCCATGTGAAGAGGCTGGACATCTATATACTTACCAGAAATGTATAGGAAAATGCTCTGCATGTCCTGTCTGTGATGGCCTGAAGGAAGCTAGTTATATACCAATAAGCAGGACTGACAGTGACACATCAGTATATAATACAGAGAATACTCAGTACTGAGGCTCCATGTGCTGTACTGACTTATATACCTCTCTATATAACAATATAACATGATGAATTAGGTTTTATATCCTGTAATACTAATGAATAAACCTGCTGGACGCCACTTATCGGTCTGCTGCTTGTCCTTCATCTGATCAGAATCGGTTTCCTAATCACAGTAACTGTATGAGGGGGAATGGAGTATTGTCAGTCCAAACTGTATGTAACATCGTCCATCATATCCACAGTGGCGGTCTTTGGCACCAAGCACCCCAAGCGATCGCTTGGGGCCCCCAACATCCAGGGGGGCCCCCACGCCCCGCTCTTGTGCTCAAGACCGCTGGACAGGGCCGCTGCCCCGCTCGCTGCTGCCATCTGAACTGTAACTATGAGCACTCGTAATGAGCGTTTATAGTTACATGCAGCAGCACTGACAGGGCGGGAGACATTGGCTCCCTTCCTGTCAGTCACTCTTGTGGCCACAGGAAGGGTTTTCCCTGCGGTCACAAGTGGCAGCTTTGTCCTTGTGGTGCCGGCGCTCCAGTGACATCACTGGAGCATCGGCGCCAGGACAAGGGGAGTGCGGCCTCTTGTGATTGCAGGGGAAAACCCTTCCTGCGGCCACAAGAGTGAAGAGAAGAGGAGACGCCCGGACCCAGGTGAGTATAAGTGTTTGTTTTATTGTATTATATACTATATGGGAGGGGGAGCACACAGGGGTCTGGTTAACTGGGGGAGCGCACATCGGGGGGCTATATAACAGGGGGAACACACAGGGGGGCTAACGACTACTGGGGCTTCACAGAGGGGTCTATATACTACTGGGGGCAGCACACAGGGGGTCTATATACTACTTGGGGCAGCAGAATGGGGTCTATATACAACTTGGAGAGCACACAGGAGGTCTATATCCAAGTGGGGGAGCACACAGGGGTGATATCTACTACTGGGGGAGCACACAGGGGTCTATATACTACTGGTGGGGCACACAGGGGGTCTATATACAACTTGGAGAGCACACAGGAGGTCTATATCCAAGTGGGGGAGCACACAGGGGTGATATCTACTACTGGGGGAGCACACAGGGGTCTATATACTACTGGTGGGGCACACAGGGGGTCTATATACTACTGGGGGAACATACAGGGGGTCTATATACTACTTGTGAGGCACACAGGTGGTCTATATATAACTGGGGAAACACACAGGGGTCTGTATACTACTGGGGCAGCACACAAGGGGTCTATATAATACTGGTGGGGCACACAGGGGGTCTATCCAAGTGGGGGAGCACACAGGGGGGCTAAATACCCCTGAGGGAGCACACAGGGGGGGGGTATACAACTGGGGGCAGCACACAGGGGGTCTATATACAACTGGGGCAGCACACAGGTCTACATACTTCTTGGGGAGCACACAGGGGGGCTGTATATAACTGGGGGAACACACAGGGGTCTATATACTACTGGGGAAAGCAAACAAGGGGTATATACTATTAGGGGGCAGCACACAAGGAGTATATATTACTGGCGGTAGCACATAAGGGGTATATACTACTGGGGGCAACACACAGCGGTCTATTGTTTTGGAACGCGTGTCGAGGGGGGGCCCCAGACATAACTTCGCTTGGGGCCCCAGAAATGCCAAGACCGCCCCTGCATATCCACCGTGACCTCCTGCTGGGAACTGGTCGGCATTAGGTGGCGTCTATAAGGGAAGATACATGCCCTAACCTAGTGACCCTCCACTATTGCAGAACTACAACTTCTCATTTCCTGAGATCTTTAATTGTAGTTTAGCCACAACTGGAGGGCCATGGGTTGGGGAACAAGGAAGTAAGACTCAAAGGGGTACTCCAGCCATTTAAACGTTTTGGTATAGAGCTTGGGCTGCATAGAAAGTAATAATCATCCTATTCTTACCTCACCGAGCCGCCACCACTTTCAAGAAGGACTTGTTTTGGTAGTGACAGCCGATACAGCCCTGTCCTATTTCAGTCAGTGATGGCTGAGCGGGCCGTCACTACCATCACAAGTCTGTCTCATAAAAGTGGTGGTGGGAGCTTTTAGCAGGGGGACCCGAAGACACTGCAGGTGTTCCTGACCCCCTCTAGCTTGTTTGTGGCCAATGGTTGTGAAACTGAAACCAGCCAAAGAGGGTACGCAAGTAGTGTAACTCCCATTGACTTTAATGGGAGTTTCACAGACCCAGAGTTTAGTAAAGAGGTTATCAAGGGTGGAAAAAAAAAAAAGAAAACAGCGCCACACTTGTCCCCAGGTCATGTCTGGTGTTACAAAAAAGCTACATTCACTTTAATGAAACTGAGTTGCAAAACCCCAACCTGAGAACTGGTGAGGTGCTGCTGCTTCTGGGAGAAAGCGGACACATTTTTTTAAAACCCTGGATAACCTCTGATAAATCCATGGGAGTTAAGCTAACTGCATACCTTCCCTTCTTTGGCTGCTTCGAACAAGTCGTAGGAGGCCGGTAATTTGGTGATGGAAATAAAGGTGTTTTCCCATCTTGAAAGGTATTCTCTATCCACAAGAGCCGTGATCAGATCCTCCTGTTAGAATGGAGCAGTGCATTCTCTATGGGGGCAATGGAAACAGCTGAGTAACATGTTCTATAGAGAATGAATGGAGCAGTGACGCACATGTGGGACAGATGCAAGATGGGAAAACCCCTTTAAAGAGGTTGTCCTATGTGTAGATATTAAGGGTTTTCTTGAGAAATTACTTGACTATTGAAAATCTGTTTTGCACTCTGAGCCAGAATAGGTTTCCAAGCACAACTAACTATGGAGATGCAGCACATCTCATATGGCAGGGAACCTCGGCTCTCCAGCTAAAGCTTTAGCTGTCCAGGCATGATGGGAGTTGTAGTTTTGCAACAGCTGGAGAGCCAAGGTACCTTACCCCCCCCCCCCCCCTGCCATATGGTATAACTTAATGCAGTGTGGAGAACGAGCGCTCAAAGTATATTCTGGCTCCAAACCAGATTTACATACAGAACTGATGGTGCCCTGTTACTATGGTGTCCCCTATCAGAATGTGACTGTAATGTGTGCAGAGGCGGTGGTCACACATACCCAGCCGTTCAGTCGTGTCACCTGGATCCTCATGTGCAGGGGTGGCAGCAATTCCTTCTATTATGCAAAGCAGCCATAAGGAATCAACACGTCTCCCCTGCACTGGACATGAGGTGCTGCGACAAGTATATGACTGCAGGGGGCGCCATAACAAGCAAGTGACAGCATGACATGTACATTGCAGAAATATCTACATACCGGAACATTCCTATTTACTCACGGGGCAACCCCTTTCATGGAATTTCCAGTCTCATGTTAATAGGTTGCTAACATACTTTGTGTTTCGGTTCCTTATCATTTTCATGGTGGAGACCAAGCAAACCTTCTCCACACTCCCCTGAAGCTGTAAAGCCATCATGATCTGGTGCTGCACATTACATGATAGGAAATACGTGTTAGAAGCTGGGGGGCCCCACTAACACAAGATGCACTGACATAAATGTGACTTTCTGTAGGAGAACTATGAGCTGGTGCAGAATATATTTATCTGAATACACACACCAAAACGCCATAACACGTAATAAATGTTATAGTCCATGAGCGGCCTCACCCCTTGTACAGGGCATAATGAATCCCCCGGCCTGTACAGGTTTTCTGCCTATTCACAAACAGTGCAGAGATTTTGCAACCAGCAGAACAAATGGTAAAGGAATTTTTGACCACAATAATCCATTTTGTATTGATGCTGGTTTCTGAAATCCCTGTACACTCACCGGATACGCCATATACAGCAGATGACAGTCCGCCACATAAACGTCTATCCACCTCATTGAGAAGACGCTGGGGAAACTGCCATGCTGCTACACACCACATGGTGGCAGCACTCGCCTCTGGTACAGCTCAGATGACTATACTACACTATGGCGGCTACACGGGGCTCTCCTGTAATACACAGCGTATCCTCATGGCTGCAGCACACACCACAACTGCAGCCATTACTGAACACACTGAGAACAGAGCTCTGGTCCAGGTAGCAGGGGAGGTCAGGGAGCCCTGAACCATCAGCGATACGGCCGATTATACAGTATATGAAGGGATGTACACACACAATATATGCTGCCGACCATAAATAGCCGAATAAAGCAAAGAATTCTTAACATCTACAATATGGAGGAACCCATCATTTCCTGAACCAGCACAAAATGGCAACATTGCACAAAAAAAAAAAAAAATTGCACAAACCCTGAAAAGTAATTGTGTAACTTTGCTGCTGTGCAATAAATAATTCTCTCTCTCTATATATAATATATATGAATGAACATACGTTGCCATGAGCTGTTATAGTGGCAGACAATATAGGCCAGGTCCTCATACAGGGGGGATGGGCACTGTGTGGTGCTGGCTTACGTCTCCCCATGACTCTGGTCTCCTCCAGAGGTTTCAAAGCTAGGACACCCATCATGCCCTGACGGCCGGTGACTGCCAGAGCAAGAGTGGAGTTGTAGTTTTGTAACCTCGGTTCTATGTGTGTCCACCTATGTCTATGGTCATCTGGATGTCAGAGGATGCCTGCAGAATCCTGGGCTCCTTATACTGTAACACTGGGGCCCCATGTATACAGGGAAAGTGGTAGCATTCATCTCATCAGCCCCATAACCACCTGACCACACCTTTCTCCTGTGACGGGAAGTGGTGACACTTGAGGAAGGTCGCCTCGTCTTCACTTTACTTTCATGGCTTTTCACTGTACTGTTCTTCCCCTGACAGGTAACAGAGAAAAGTGATCAGTAACCGCAGCATTACATAGAATCATCCACTAGAGTTTCTAGGTCACAGGGGCCGTCACACAGATTTTCCAGACACCTAAATGGCTCGGTGTCTGGTTATGTAATGATCCCCCCCCCCCCCACACACACGGTAAATTCATTTTTACTATTCAAGCATCTGAGAAAGCAACATGATCAATCACAAATCTACAGATTATCATCGCAACACCGGTGCGTACTATAGTATCAGGATTCACAATACCAGAACAATATTTTCTGAGAACACTAGGCCCAGATCTACTAACAATAAGCGGGTGATGCAGAAAGTGTAAGGTATCCCTGACTAAAGGGCCTTTTACATCGGCCGATTATTATGTAAAAAATTGTGTTCGTATATACAATTACACGATTACCATCATTCTCCTTGTATATACGAACGCGATCACATTAACCACTTTTCATAGCAATTAATCTTCTCATCTAAAACGCCTAGGTTTCTTTATGCTGGTAGAGCTGTGTAGACGACAGAACGTCAGTCACTCATCAGTAGTTTTTATGGCATCCTCCGCTATGGTAAACTGCACAGAAAACAAGAGTACAGAGTAACCTCTTCCATGCTGGCTACATCTGTATGAAATCCTGGTACTAAACCATTTGTATCAAAATTATTATATATATATATATATATATATATATATATATATATATATATATATATATATATATATATATATATATATATATATATACACACACATACATACATACATATATACTCACATACATACATTTATTTGAAAGAAAACATTCAGCTGATCCTATTACTGATCCAGCTATAGTAAGCTAATCTAGTGGCCTATGCAGGGATGGGGAACCTTTGGACCTCCAACAGTTGCAGAATTACAATTCCCATCATGTCTGGGCGGTCAGGCTAGGCTATCTATGCATGATGGGAATTGTAACTGGAGGGCTGCAGATTCTCCCTCCCTGACGGCAGATCACATGATCGGTGCTGCCACAGGTAACCAGCCATGGACCATCATCCGTGCTCGCAGCTGCCATTACTAAGGTAAACACAGCCCAGGGGCTTATAGTCTCCTGTATAGAGAACTGGCTGTCAGCGATGAAAGGACACAATAGATTTACTACCGAAAATGAGCCACAATGTGCACAAAAGAAACTGGAGCCCACGGTGTGTAAACAGACCGGACAGGATAAAGATGCACCATGACTACACTAAGAAATACAAATGATGTTCTATGGGGGGAAACCCGGTGTGTTCTCCCCTCTGGTACCTGGCACCGTATTGATACTCCGTGAGCGGTACAGCTAGAACCTGTCGGCTATGTGAGCGCTGCTGTGTGCGGTATCGGCCTTGGCAGCGGGCAGGACAGTGCCGGGCACCAGCAGTTTCCAGGCAGTGATTCTGGATTAAGGAGCCTCCTATTGTTTGCTGAAGAACATGGAAAGAGGACACTGAATACACAATGTAATACTGCGGGAACAAGCTGTAACCTACAGGACCAGAGGGAACACAAATCCATCCTGTCACACCGCCAGACTGTACACACCGTACCTGTGTCCCAAGCTGGTGCCAAGTCATATGCCCGTCAGCACCAGAGCCCAGCTCTATTCTCCTACCTTCAGTCCTCCAGTAACAAAACTTCTCACAAAGCTTATTTTAAAGCGATACTCCGGCAAAAATCTTTTTCTTTCAAATCAGCTGTTTTTAGAAAGGTATATAGATTTGTACTTTACTTTTGTTTAAAAATATCCAGTCTTCCAGGACTTATCAGCTGCTGCATGTCCTGCAGGAAGTGGTTTATTCTCTCCAATATGACGCAGTGCTCTCTGCTGCCACCTCTGTCCATGTCAGGAACTGTCCAGAGCAGCAGCAAATCCCCATAGAAAACCTCTCCTGCTCTGGACAGTTCCTGACATGGACAGAGGTGGCAGCAGAGAGCACTGTCAGACTGGAGAGAATACACCACTTCCTGCAGGACATACAGCAGCTGATTACTTCTGTTTAAAAATATCCAGTCTTCCAGGACTTATCAGCTGCTGCATGTCCTGCAGGAAGTGGTGTATTCTCTCCAATCTGACAGTGCTCTCTGCTGCCACCTCTGTCCATGTCAGGAACTGTCCAGAGCAGGAGAGGTTTTCTATGGGGATTTGCTGCTGCTCTGGACAGTTGCTGACATGGACAGAGGTGGCAGCAGAGAGCACTGTCAGACTGGAGAGAATACTCCACTGCCTGCAGGACATACAGCAGCTGATAAGTATGGGAAGACTGGAGATTTTTATAGGAATATAAAATTACAAATCTATATAACTTTCTGAAGCCAGTTAATCTGAAAGAAAAAGATTTTTACCGAAGTACCCCTTTAAGGGTAATAAAACAGGTAAAAACACTGCCGTATGAGGCCCAAAAACCACCATACACAGCCACAACTCCAGACTGCCATAGACATGAGAGTAAGGGACGATTACACAGGATGATTATCATGCAAAAAAAAAAAACAACAACCCTATATTGTTCGAATTTAAACAATAATCGTTCTGTGTAATTGCAAGTAACGATCGAAAAATCGTTCGTATGTCGTTGCACATTGTCCATGGTTTGCTGGGATCAGAAGGAATAAACGATCATAGTAACGAGCATCGTTGTGTGTAATATGGTGAACAATTTCAGGTTAACGATTAACACTATTGCGATCGATTATCGTTAGTCGTTAATAGTTAATCGCTCCGTGTAATGGGACCCCTAAGCTGCTGCCAAACGCAAGACTAAAAGATTAAACTCCACCCCAGACCGTGCGCGAGGAGGTGACCACCTAAGGCGGCTTTAATACAAGCGTCTCTCTGCATCCGTACTGCCGTCCGTCAGGCAGTACGGACACGAGGATGCACAGGTCTCTGCAGGTCATAATCGCCCTCCCGCCTGGCACCGCACCCCAGTGTTACTCCCTCCCTCCTTCCTGGAATCCACATGTTGCTGCCATAATAGACTCCTCTTCTCCATGATGAATACAGCACTTACTGCAGGGAGGAGCGAAGTCACCGCCACATTACTGGCAACACAGAAGTGGGTCATGTGCCCTGATGAAGATGATGATACCTGCCCTGTACAGTAAACACGCACTTTACCATCCCCCATACATACAAACCCATCTTACCACTAGAGTTGATAACACCTTAGGACAGGGGCAGGGAACCTTGGCTCTCCAGCTGTTGCAAAACTACAACTCCCATCATGGCTGGACAGCCAAAGCTTTAGCTGGAGAGCCCAGGTTCCCTACCGCTGCCTTAGGAGATGTTGGATGAAAAACTATCGTTATCTCCCTCCTGGTGTGATAGAAAGAGAGGAGCGCCGCTTCTGGGAAAGCAGAAGAGGAAGAGGAGTTGGCACAGCGGCTGTAATGTAAGCAAGGGACGTGAGGGCAGGCAGACCCTGGTTGCAGAAGAGGAGACCCGAGCGTCCGTCATATGTTTCCTCACTGCACTGGTTTCCACATGGGAAGTGCGCACAACATCTCTGCTAACGCCACAGCAGCTCTCAGGCTGTTGCAGAACTACAACTCCCAGCATGCTCTTTTTAAGGTGCTTTTGGTAATGAGAATTGCTCTGAAGGACTACAGAGCTCAGACCCCCGCTGCATAGAGAGGGGGATGGTAAAATCCTGCCTGCAGCCACCACTAGTGGAGCTCTAAGCATACAGCTATATACCACTCCCAGTGATCGCAGCATACAGCTATATACCACTCCCAGTGATCGCAGCATACAGCTATATACCACTCCCAGTGATCGCAGCATACAGCTATATACCACTCCCAGTGATCGCAGCATACAGCTATATACCACTCCCAGTGATCGCAGCATACAGCTATATACCACTCCCAGTGATCGCAGCATACAGCTATATACCACTCCCAGTGATCGCAGTATACAGCTATATACCACTCCCAGTGATCGCAGTATACAGCTATATACCACTCCCAGTGATCGCAGTATACAGCTATATACCACTCACAGTGATCGCAGTATACAGCTATATACCACTCACAGTGATCGCAGTATACAGCTATATACCACTCACAGTGATCGCAGTATACAGCTATATACCACTCACAGTGATCGCAGTATACAGCTATATACCACTCACAGTGATCGCAGTATACAGCTATATACCACTCACAGTGATCGCAGTATACAGCTGCCAGTCACCCCTAAGATAAGGATGCATATCCGGGGGCATCACAGGTGACAGAGAACGGACGGTAAGAGCAGTGACAATCCAGATACTGATCCCATCCCTGCACAGTAGTCATACATAGGAGGGGGCCCACATATACACACACACAAGCAATCATCTTCAACCTGTGGCAAGACTACAACTCCCAGCATGCTCAGACAGCCAAGAGATGTATGTATGCAGCAATGATCTAAGTCCATTGTAGATCCCACAGTAGTGGTGATAACTGATGGAAACAGTAAGTCGTTTGGAGCCCCAGCAAGGTGATGACCCTAGAGTCCCCCAGGGTATCAACATTTAAAAGGTGTTTTTAACAATTTTTTTTTTCAAATGAACAGGTGTCAGAAAGTGTCAGAGATTTGTTAATTACTTCTATTAAAAAAAAATAAAAAATCTCCAGTCTTCCAGTACTTATCAGCTTCTGTATGTCCTGCAGGAAGTGTTGTATTCTCTCCAGTCTGACACAGTGCTCTCTGCTGCCACCTCTGTCCATGGCAAAAACTGTCTAGAGCAGCAGTAAATCCCCATAGAAAACCTCTCCTGCTCTGGACAGTTCCTGACATGGACAGAGGTGGCAGCAGAGAGTAGTGTGTCAGACTGGAGAGAATACACCACTTCCTGCAGAACATACCGCAGCTGATAAGTACTAAAAGATAACACAAAGCAAGAGACAACACAAAGCTATTGGTATCTTGGTTGAAACCATCAGCAAGCAGGTCAACCAATCAACAATAGTCAGTCAGTCAGTCAGTCATTCTCCCCTTAAACATGCAGAAACTAGGAGTCTCTTTGTGAACACAGGGAGAGGAAATCTATCATTCTGTGTATGCCCTGACGGATACAGGACAGGGGTCATTTTGTGCAGCGTCCTCAATCTTTTTTCCATGTTTCTTCCAGAAACAGCGCCACTCTTGTCCTCGGTTTGTGTGCGGTATTGCAGCTCATCTCTATTGAAGTGAATGGAGAGGAGCTGCAATACCAAATACAACCTGAGCAAGTGTGGCGCTGTTCTGGGCTATGTTTATCTAATGCTGGCGGTGGTCACATGATGAACACGTGTGTGTGTGTGTGTGTGTGTGTGTGTGTGTGTGTGTGTGTGTGTGTGTGTGTGTGTGTGTGTGGTTTATCAGATGGAAGGCACCATGTGTGTATACAGCATATGATCCAGTATACAGGAGATAAGAGCAGTGTGACAGACACTTCCCATAAATCTGCAATCTGCTCCTCCTCCGCCCCCGCAGCGTCGCCTTTATCTGGGTTTCCTGAGTAAAGTCAGCGCTGGCCTCTTTAAGAGGAAATTTAGTGGCGGCCGTGGTGGCGGGGTGTTCGCAGGTACGTGACTCATCCTGACATGGCTTCAGTTTCCCTTTAACATGTAAAGGGAAGAAGCAGCGGCTTATGCAGGGGTCACAGTGTGAGACTGGAGGGTGCGATGAGCTGCAGGACGCCATCACAGCACAATGGTAACCCCCCACAGGTGACTACACCGCTATATATAGTACCCCCGCTATATACTGTACACCTGTGCAAAGGTATACACACCCCTGAGCACCTGTGCTAAACAAATCCACCAGTATAATACGGCACCACAGTATATGGGGGAGAGATGATGCCTCACGCTGCCCCCTTATCTCACAGCCCAGTATACAGCGACCCCCCCCCAGGGGACCAGTTCTCATAAACGGGGTTCTCTCGTACAAGAATTTCTGTAAATGAGACTGAATGTCTGGTGACTCACGACAATAGATTTCCCTGCACAAAGTATGTGAGACGTATGCGCCAATCCAGGGGTCACACAGGGTCAGAGATGGGGGTCAGAGATGGGGGTCCGCCCACCAGACACCCCAGACCCTGGCTCATAACCACAGCCATATTAGTAGCCGGAATATCGGAGATTATCTGTCTACTCTAATACGGAGAGTAGTAGCAGCAGCAGTCACACTGACTGGAGGGGGTTATCCACACCCTGTTAAGTGTCATG
This sequence comes from Dendropsophus ebraccatus, assembly GCF_027789765.1. NCBI lineage: Eukaryota > Metazoa > Chordata > Amphibia > Anura > Hylidae > Dendropsophus > Dendropsophus ebraccatus. The sequence goes on along the minus strand of NC_091467.1, from coordinate 69,717,838 downwards.
CAGTTTTCCCAGACTTGTGTACTGTATATCTACCTTATTACACAGGACAATTATCTATTTCCATCCTGGGAGTTGTAGTTCCACCATCTGTGGCCTCACATTACACCAGCCCTGGGTACAGTGCATACAGAGGTGGCCTGCCCCCATGAGATGCATGTATGTGCCTGGCAGGGACATGTCACCGGTAATCTTGCCGTCTTGTCACAGTCAGTTCTGGGAAGGAGGAGTTGTCCGTCCTCTTCTATCGTCCCTCTGGGGAACGACTGAAAAATCACTGACTGGAACTGAACCCCTAGAGCTGTGCAGCATCTGCGCTATTACATAGGACTGCAAATCAACTACCAGATTTCCCGCTCAGCTCTGCGACACGTAGCGGTGACCGTCCCTGGATCGCTGGTTTACAGTATCGGGCAGTAACCCCCAGTAACCCCCCCCCCCCCCGACCTGCAGCTCTACAACAGCAACAGCTAGAAAGCCACAGTATGAGGAGCACTGGTACAGAAAAGTGACCCCGGGACTGCAGTATATAGCAGACAGAGGGGACCCCGGGACTGCAGTATATAGCAGACTGATGTGACCCTAGGACTGCAGTATATAGCAGACAAAGGTAACCCCAGGACTGCAGTATATAGCAGACAAAGGTAACCCCAGGACTGCAGTATATAGCAGACAGCGGGGACCCCAGGACTGCAGTATAGAGCATACAGAGGGGACCCCGGGACTGCAGTATATAGCAGACAGCAGGGCCCCCCGGGACTGCAGTATATAGCAGACAGCAGGGCCCCCCGGGACTGCAGTATATAGCAGACAGCAGGGCCCCCCGGGACTGCAGTATATAGCAGACAGCAGGGCCCCCCGGGACTGCAGTATATAGCAGACAGCAGGGCCCCCCGGGACTGCAGTATATAGCAGACAGCAGGGCCCCCCGGGACTGCAGTATATAGCAGACAGCAGGGCCCCCCGGGACTGCAGTATATAGCAGACAGCAGGGCCCCCGGGACTGCAGTATATAGCAGACAGCAGGGCCCCCGGGACTGCAGTATATAGCAGACAGCAGGGCCCCCGGGACTGCAGTATATAGCAGACAGCAGGGCCCCCAGGACTGCAGTATATAGCAGACAAAGGTAACCCCAGGACTGAGGTATATAGAAGACAGAGGTGACCCCAGGACTGCAGTATATAGAAGACAGAGGTGACCCCAGGACTGCAGTATATAGAAGACAGAGGTGACCCCAGGACTGCAGTATATAGAAGACAGAGGGGACCCCGGGACTGCAGTATATAGCAGACAGAGGTGACCCCGGGACTGCAGTATATAGCAGACTGAGGGGACCCCGGGACTGCAGTATATAGCAGACTGATGTGACCCCGGGACTGCAGTATATAGCAGACAGAGGTGTCCCCAGGACTGCAATAAATAGCAGACAGAGGTGACCCCAGGACTGCAATAAATAGGTGACCCCAGGACTGCAGTATATAGCAGACAGAGGTGACCCCAGGACTGCAGTATAAAGCAGACAGAGGTGACCCCAGGACTGCAGTATATATATTGTTAGCGATGTCCATGCAGCCCTTGCTTTCACATGGAAAACAAAGTTTATACTTACCATGTTCCCTTCATGTCCCACTGCCTCTTCCCTGCAGCCACATTTGATACTTCTGGCCCTATATCTGTTCTGACAGGCGGCTCAGCCAATCACTGGTCGAGACGGGACAGCACTGCAGCCAGTGATTGGCTGAGCCGCCTGTCAGTACAGATATGGGGCCAAAAGTGTCAGAGGCGGCTGCGGGGAGCAGGGAAATTTGCAGGACACTGGGGGAGTCGAGACACGAGTATAAACTATATTTTCCTTATAGCTGTCGGCCGTGCATCATTATTACACGTAGCAATGCGCGGTCAGCGGCCGGTGACTTTACATGGCGTTATTACATGGAGCGATAATTTGCCGAATCGGCCCGATTGGGAAGTTATGGCTCCATGTAATAGGCTAGAGTCCAGCATGGAAAGGGTTATCTGCGACCACACAGCGCTGTGTTTTACTGTAACTTGTGGAGCTGTGTGACAGAAGAGTCAGTGTGATTAATGGGAATACAGACTGCACAATTCTCTATAGAGACGACCCCCCCTCCACCCCCCACGGACTCTGCGCTCTTACCTGCTCAGCAGCTTTCAGCTTCGCTATTACTAACAATAGGAACCATATGGGGGCGCCCCAGGGCACACGATGCCGCTTATCTTACCAGTAAGTAACACCTCCTTTCCTGACAGTATTCGCCTTCTGGCAACGAACATTTAGGAAAGGGAAAAGAGAGAGAATTGTTACCACTAATAGCAGAAAAAACTCCTCAAAGTGTCTGATGTAAAAGGCAGCGGTCTATAAAAAGCGGCGTGTAGAATGTGCCTTTAGGGATTTACAGTCACAGGGACGTTGTTCGCGGCGGCTGATACCGTAAATAGCCGCGTGGTCTTCACATTCTTCACAGGGTCAATTGGAACAAGATGTTCCTCTAGTGGTGAGAAGTGACAGAGAGCATTGTCCCATTACAGTAACTGCGAGCACGGGGCCGCCGCGTCCGCTCTCTGTGTATATTATCCTGGCAGCCCTGAAGCCTGTGACTATATCCGATTACATAGAGAGTTACCTATACGTCCTCCCTTACAGTGTAAATAACCTCTGACATGACAAGATCACACCGGGGGTCACCCCTGAGACCTCCTGCAATCAGGTCAGAAAAACAGCTCACCGACTGTCAATCAAATCTGAATGAGTCGCTCCATTGTGGTCTATGGTGAAAATCAGTCAGATCACACGGACGGTCGGAGAGTGAAGTTCACTGCTACACGCTTTATCTGTATCTCCTGATCACAAGGGGTGAGACCCAGTGTGATCTTTAATATATCTTACAAAGCAAAAGTTATTTTATTAGACAATAATGCTTCATGGTGCGTTCACACCTACAGGATCTGCAGCAGATTTCATTTAAATAACTGAACACAGCATCAAATCTGCTGCAGATCTGCTGCAGATCCTGTAGGTGTGAACGCACCCTCAGGGAGGTTTAGAGTGATGGTATATCTCTGGGGTAGGTTAGTGGGGGGCACGACCTATAGGACCCCCCCAACGATCCTGAGAATGATGGGGAGGAATTACCAGAGCAGGTAAAGGTACCACAGCACTAAACCAGCTCTATCATTATCCCCAGCGATCAGCCAGTTATTACCTATACTGCGGATAGGGGGATAACCCTGTTATACCTGTAACTGCAATATTAGGTGACAACCACCAAGGGCAGCCACCAAAGTTGTCAGTTTTTAGAACAGGGATGGGGAACCTCCGGCCCTCCATCTGTTGCAAAACTACAATTCCCATCATGCCTGGAGCTTCGCTTCGGCTGTCCAGGCATGATGGGAATTGTAGTTTTGCAACAGCTGGAGGGCCAAAGGTTCCCCCCTCCCTGGTCTAGAATGATACATATACCTTGGTTAGGAAGTGATACACAGATCTGACACTTGAGAGTTCAGGAAAGCTGGGTGAATATGTTTAGTAGCAGTAATGGCAGGTATATTGACCGACAACCAACTTTCCAGGAAACAACAGTATAGGAGGCGACTTTACCTGCTGAATTTTCCAGACATCTGTTGAGGAGGCGACATCTTACTGCACGATAAACATAGGTTAGTGAGGATACAAAGGCATTATTAAAAGGGATGTTCCATACATGATAAACAGAATGGGGCGGTGGGGGCGGGGCATGACACAGGAACCCCAAATAAAGTGGATCCCAGTCATGTTCTGCCCTTCAGGCCTGGTATTAGGCAGATCACACTATTCACTCTCTCTGGAGTGTTCCTTTAGGCTATGTTCACACACTGTAAGAGACCGGCCGGGTCACAGAACGGCCAGTCTCTGAAAAGATCATCCCAGCTAGTATTGCAGTACCGGCCAGATGATCTTTAGGGCCGCAGAATTCTGATGTGGGCGCATCCCTGCACGCCCGCATCAGAAATCCCCACTGCACACTATGGAGCGTACGGCCGGAGCCACTCGCTCCATAGCGTGCACTGACAGGGTTTTCTGCAGCCGCAGAAAACTGACATGTCAGTTTTCTACCGCGCTGTGAGAGATCCCGGCAGGAGCGTATACTATGTGTATATGCTCCGTACGGGATTCCATAAAAGGCAAGGTAACGTATATTTTCATATAAAGCACGGCCGTTGTTCCAATCGGCAACAATGGCCGTACTTTTACGAAAATATATGTTGCGTGAACATAGCCTTACTCTTCAGCAGATATGGGAGCGGGATCATTGGCTGAAGGCTCCCATGTATGTTATATGATCTACACCATATAATATGTGGATAGAAGAGGACTGGCTGAGGATGGGACCGCGGCCGTTCACGGCTCATGAACTGCAAAGCTTCCACTATGCTCACTTATCTTCTCATCCTGACAACGCTGGAGATGACGCCGCTGGGTATTATTATGTCTGTGGAATCGCGATTTAACCTCGGATTTCATGACTCACATTCCAAGAAGTCTCTACCTACAAGCAATAAACAATATAATCCACAGTCATCAGTCACCCGCATCCTCCCTCACCAGCCTCTCTCCATCCTCTAATAGCACAGGGCCCTATATCGGGGTATATACATGGCACAAGAATGATCGGGGGTTAGTGTGTACAGCTCCGAAGGACCAAGGTGGCTCAGACTACCACTCTGTACGTGTGTCCTGGCATCTGGGAGGCTGGGCTCTCTGTCACTTATTGGTGCTGCCGGGTTGTCAGAGCAGCCTGGGGCCTTTAGTTCTGCCATAGCCATAGACCCAAAACTGCAAAGTGAAGAATGACGAACAAAAGAACAACCCACTGTCTGTGTCCCCCAATGATACGAGCAAGAAATATAAATTATATATATATATATATATATTATATACACATACACATATACTGTATAGAAAGGGGAGTGGGCAGATTTACTAAAAGTGTGTAAAAGTGTAAATTTACACTAGACAGTCTAAGTGATTCATAGCGTTTAGTTCAGTGCACATTGAGACGCACTTGTCTACATCCACACCACCTTAAAGAGTTACTGTCACTTTACAAAAACTTTTGACAGGTCACATAGATGTGTCAAAAGTTTTGATCGACTGTCAAATAGAGTTGGAAAAAGAGCTCAGCTAAACACTTCACTCCCAGTCTCAAGTCTCTGATTACAGTGCATCTATGAAGGAGAGTGGTGCACCGCCAAGCGTTTTTACCAGCTCCACCCAACAATCAATTGGGGGGAGGGAAGTTTACACATGGGCCCTTAGGGTCAGTTTAAACTGAGGAATCGGCACCAAGATTCCAAGTGGAATCACCGGCTCTCCACTCAAAGAATTGACATGTCAATTCTTTGTGCAGAGAGTTGCGGAGAGTGGGGGCGCCCCATACCTTACGTTGAGGCGCTGAGACAGGAGGAATTCCGAGCGGAGTCCGTCATATGGATTCCGGTCTGAATTTCGGCGCCGATTCCTGAACTGACCCTAACCAAGCAAAGCTTTTGACGTCAAAGGTTTTTTTGACAGTAACGTAATGATGACAGTGACAAGTAATGATGTTGTATCTCTTATCACAGCACCTCTCACCACGCTGAGCCCATTCACTACTAGGCCACATCCCCTCACTAGATACACTGCAAATTCTGTCATATTTACAACATGAGAAAGTTGCTGCAGCTGCATCCCCCTCTTCTCCTTCCTCTCCTGACTACAATTTACTTGTGGATTTCTGCAGAAAAGTCGGAGACTGACAATTGTTTCTAATTTAAGTTTCTAGTAATCTCCTTGTTCTTAAAATAGTTCTGCCTGGTTCATGATTCATACGTAACAAGGACATGGAATAGATATTCTTACTGAGCATACACAGGATGACCGGCTCATCCGTACCAGCTGGTCATCCGTGGGTTAAGGCGTTGAATCAATGTCATTGACCAGCAAGGTTTTCTGAGAATTGCCTTTATTTTCCTCACCTACTATCAGCCTGTAGCTTCCTGTCGGCCTCCATTATCATGACTCATGACCCATGCAGATGTGCTGGCACACAGTCTCCGGTAAGCCGCTCACCATTATTTCTGGAAGCATCTATGCTGTATTGATCATCCCATTTGACCGTGTTCAGTGCAGGAATCCCACATAAAAGTTGTTACATGACTATAGTGTTATGGTTTTATTTTTTTCCATGCACAACGCTCAGAATTATATATAAGTCTTTTTAATTTAGTAAAACACAGTTCTTAGCAGGAAGACACTTTACCGAGATACCTCGAGAGCCGGCGGGGGAGGGGGGAGAAGAAGCTGCAAAGAGCCTGTAATACTGGAGCAAAAAAAAATGTCCTCAATAAAAGGCATCTTGGTGGATCCTCAGGAGACGGCGTCCATATTGGAATAGCTTCCATCGGTGTAGTGCGCCACCGTGACCTGGAAAAAAAAAAACGAGAAAATGTGAGGAGGCCGTAACTGGAAGGAACCAAGATGCCAGTCGTGTGATTCCGGGAACAAGTGCATAGACCAGTATCTAATAATACAGGAGAGACATAAACAGCAATTACCTCATATACATGTACACCCTATTATAGGAGCCATAACTGGATCTCGCACACATTTATACAAGACACAAAGCAAAGCAGCATTAGAAGAACACAAGGCTAAGTCCTACTCACAGCTGAGGGTTTGCAACAATTGTATCCAGTCCAGAAATGTCTCTATCAACTACTATCCCCATCAGCAACACCAGAGGCGTTGGCAGCTTATCCTGCACCAGGGCAAATATTCAGATTGGGGCCTCCCCTCCCCCTCCTTACCACTCCAAAACATCTCAGCAACACCTGCAAATATTGTACTCTGATTCCATTATTATATATATTATATACTGCACTGTGCCCCCCCCCCCAACAGATATAAGGCACTGTGTCCTACCCCCCCCCCCGCAGATATAATGTACTGTGCCCAACCCCCCCAGATAGAAGACACTGTGCCCCCCCTACCAATCCAAAATATAATGTACTGTGCCCCCCCTCAGATATAATGTACTGTGCCCCCCCCTGCAGAAATGTACTGTGCCCCCCTGATATAATTTACTGTGCACCCCCCCCCCCCCCACATATATAATGTCCTGTGCCCCCCCACAGATATAATGTGCTGTGCCCCCCCAGAAATGTACTGTGCCCCCCCCTCAGATATAATGTACTGTGCCCCCCCCCAGAAATGTGCTGTGCCCACCCCAGAAATGTGCTGTGCCCCCCCAGAAATGTACTGTGCCCCCCCAGAAATGTGCTGTGCCCCCCCAGAAATGTACTGTGCCCCCCCAGAAATGTACTGTGCCCCCCCTCAGATATAATGTACTGTGCCCCCCCCCGCAGAAATGTACTATGCAACCCCCCACATATATAATGTGCTGTGCCCCCCCCAGAAATGTGCTGTGCCCCCCCCCAGAAATGTGCTGTGCCCCCCCCAGAAATGTACTGTGCCCCCCCGAAATGTACTGTGCCCCCCCTCAGATATAATGTACTGTGCCCCCCCCCGCAGAAATGTACTGTGCACCCCCCCACATATATAATGTGCTGTGCCCCCCCCCAGAAATGTACTGTGCCCCCCCTCAGATATAATGTACTGTGCCCCCCCCGCAGAAATGTACTGTGCACCCCCCCACATATATAATGTGCTGTGCCCCCCCAGAAATGTACTGTGCCCCCCCCCAGAAATGTACTGTGCCCCCCCTCAGATATAATGTACTGTGCCCCCCCTCAGATATAATGTACTGTGCCCCCCCTCAGATATAATGTACTGTGCCCCCCCTCAGATATAATGTACTGTGCCCCCCCTCAGATATAATGTACTGTGCCCCCCCGCAGAAATGTAGTGCCCCCCCACAGAAATGTACTGTGCACCCCCCACATATAATGTACTGTGCCCAGTAGTGGGTTATAATAGGGGCGTTTCGGTTGGCAGCCCGGGGTCCTGAGCTCCTGGGGGGCCCATGGCCACCCAAAAAGACTTAATACTTTCAGTGGTGTACTGTCTCCTGGCTACACTTCTGCCATGATTTGCAAAAAATCACTGTTTTTTTATGGCAATTTTGCACAAATCAGGACATCATGACATTATCTATCCTGTACTATGAACGCCAGGCTAGTGCTGCCATAGTTACAGGGGGGGGGGGGGGGCCAGGCTTGGTGAACAGCCTGGGGCCTATGGTAAAGTTAATCCGCCCCTGACTGTGCCCCCCCAGATATAATTTACTGTGCACCCCCCCCCCAGAAATGTGCTGTGCCCCCCCAGAAATGTGCTGTGCCCCCCACAGATATAATGTACCGTGCCCCCCCCCACATATAATGCACTGTGCCCCCCCACCCACAGAAATAATGTACTGCGCCCCCTGCAGATATAAGGCACCCTGCCCCCCCCCGCATATATAAGGCACTGTGCCCCCCCTACAAATCCAAGATATAATGTACCGTGCCCCCCACACAGATATAATGTACCGTGCCCCCCCCCACACACACACAGATATAATGTACCGTGCCCCCCCCACAGATATAATGTACCGTGCCACCCCCACACACACACACACACACACACACAGATATAATGTACCGTGCCCCCCCCCACACACACATATATATATATATATAATGAAGGGTGGCCTTGTCAAAGGGGTGCTCTGGGTGGGAGACCTTTTTTCACTATGGCCCTGGGAAGGGATAGATGAAAACAGCGAGTCCACTTCCTGGCTCCAGCGTTGGGGCCCGTATCACACTACACCGGCTCGATAGTTTGGTAACAGCTGGAGGTTCCCCTTCTCTGCCTTATACTGAAAGTATCTGAACCCACTGCCACCAGCAGGTTTGGCCTACAGTATAAAGTGTATGGCGGCCTCCTGACTACAGATGAGGTCAGTGAATAGGGTTGGCCGTGCTGGATTTTCACTGCCAAACCTTTTTATCTGGCAGTTAGTGAAGGTATATCATGTTGTATTCAGGGGGCAAGGGACCCCCAATTATTCTGATCAGCAAGGCTCCTAGTGGTCAGACCCCAAATAAATCCTGCTTTCCCATAGTGCTAGGTATGACGTGAGGGGACACAGGCCCCCCCTCCCCATGTAATGGAAGGAATGAGTGTTACCCTGCTCTCAGTAACGCTCCCCTGGCAGCCCACCCAGGCTCACAGCAGTTGTTTTCCAGTAATGCACATCGAGGGAAAGCCGCTCTATATTTAAGCTACAGCTTTTGTTGATGCAAAACTATCAGAAACCGAGGCCGAGAGAGTCCCGCCATGAGGCAACGCTAACCAACGTGAAATTTGCATAAATTCACTCATGTGAAACTGTGAGGGTGTTTCTAGATTTCGCCCCTTCAGCCCAGAAAACGTCCAGATTCATCTGGATTTCGGCAGCAGCGGTGATCACATTCGCAGGAAGTATGACTTCAGTTTCTGATGAAGAAAAAAAAAAATCTTACTTCTCTTAAAGAGGAGGGACGACGTAAAGAACTCTCCTCAGGAGTCATGAAACAGCCGACCGCCGATTGTCTTCATTGCAAAAAAGTCAAATGAGTCATGGCACCCAGAAGAGACCTGCGACAGCCTGGTAAAGGGCCGTGCGTCTTACTTCTTCCTCTTCTGGGTAGTGAATTGTGAAATGACTGAGAGTGACGATGGTGACAAGTGAAGTAACGCCGCTCCGCGCTGTCCAGGTGACCACATCAACAAACACCGATCCCACATACTGCAGAAACAACAGCGGCCACAGGACTACGTGTGGCCAACATGGCAGCGCCCCACTAGTTCTGGGAGACTAGTACAAACCCTGAGGAGGTGGGGCACGACACAGCTGCTTGTCCGGGCCAATACTGCTCATAGCAATCAGTTTTTGGGGACTATGCTCTCTAGTTCTGATGTAATAGTGAGGGTAAAAAATATATATATCAATCGGGAGTAGATTTGTTTTTCTGCATATAATATTAACAGACTTAAGGCCCTATTCCACGGAACGATATTTGGCAGATATCGGCCGTTACGGACGATAATCGTCCAGCGCAATAGAAGGCAATTATCATCCAACATTGTTCATGTCGGCTGATCGTTGCGTCATTTGTCTTTCAAACATGTTGAAAAACAAATGACCAGGATAGCAGCAATCTGATGCCGTCGCCCCGTGGAATAGGAGCGTCGGCAGCAGGCCACCACTATCCTCTATGGGCTGCCCGGACGATCAGTGATCACCCGGGCAGCCCCGCTGCGGCCCCTTCCGCACTCCCTTTGTAGGAGGAGACCGGGAGCAGGTAATGTATGAACAGTTTATTTAATCATTAGCCGTCAGCTGCACATGTCTATTACACAGAGCGATACGCACCAGACGGACAGTGATTTTAGGTTTGGACTAGGGCTGGGCGATATGGGCAAAAAATAAAATCTTGATTTTTTAAAAATTTTTGACGATTCTCGATTTAAATCTCGATTTTTTTTTTCCTTTTTTGCTAAATAAACACAACATTTTCTCCCTGCAGCATCAGATACTATTTTAATATTTCAGACAACAACTGTATTGATTTCCAGTGTAACAGAGGCCCCATATAGTATAGGAAATCATGTTTGTGCCTCCATCTACGTAGGGTGTAGTAGTGGAGGTATAGTGGATAGGGGGTATAGGAGTGGAGGTATAGTGGATAAGGGGTGTAGTAGTACAGGTATAGATGAGGGGTGACTGGGGTAAAACTGAAGGGGACTGGGGTGACACTAAAGGGGACTGGGGTGACACTAAAGGGGACTGGGGTGACACTAAAGGGGACTGGGGTGACACTAAAGGGGACTGGGGTGACACTAAAGGGGACTGGGGTGACACTAAAGGGGACTGGGGTGACACTAAAGGGGACTGGGGTGACACTAAAGGGGACTGGGGGACACTAAAGGGGACTGGGGGACACTAAAGGGGACTGGGGGACACTAAAGGGGACTGGGGGACACTAAAGGGGACTGGGGGACACTAAAGGGGACTGGGGGACACTAAAGGGGACTGGGGGACACTAAAGGGGACTGGGGGACACTAAAGGGGACTGGGGGACACTAAAGGGGACTGGGGTGACCCTGGGGGACTGGAGGGACAATGGGGGACACTAAAGGGGACTGAGGGGACACTGAGGGGACTGGGGGGGACACTGAGGGGACTGGAGGGACAATGGGGGACACTAAAGGGGACTGGGGGGACACTAAAGGGGACTGGGGGGACACTGGGTGGACTGGGGGGGACACTGAGGGGACACTGAGGGGACGGGGGGGACACTGAGGGAACACTGAGGGGATTGGGGGGGGGGACACTGAGGGAACAATGAGGGGACTGGGGGGGACACACTGAAGGGGACTGGGGGGGGACACTGAGGGGACTGGGGGGGACACTGAGGGGACTGGGGGGGGACACTGAGGGGACTGGGGGGGGACACTGAGGGGACTGGGGGGACACTGAGGGGATTGGGGGGGGGGGGACACTGAGGGAACAATGAGGGGACTGGGGGGGACACACTGAAGGGGACTGGGGGGGACACTGAAGGGGACTGGGGGTTGACACACTGAAGGGGACGGGGGGGGGGGGACACTGAGGGAACAATGAGGGGACGGGGGGACACTGAAGGGGACTGGGGTGGGACACTGAAGGGGACTGGGGGGGGGGGGGGGGGACACTGAGGGGACTGGGGGGTGACTGGTGCAGCTGGAGGTGATTGGAGCAGGAGGGCACATACATCTCCTCCTCCTCTCACCATCACACACACGCTCCCCTCCCGGCCAGATATGGAGGTCCCGGGTCTGTGGAGGAGGAGGCCGCAGGAACTACAGTAGGTGGTGATCGCATAGCTGCGGGTCACGGAGCTATACAGCGGGAACGGGGGTCTGCAGCGAGCCCCCCGATCCCGCTGTATAGCTCCAGGACGAGCAGCGCCGCGATCACCACCTACTGTAGTCCCTGCGGCCTCCTCCTCCACAGACCCGGGACCTCCATATCTGGCCGGGAGGGGAGTGGGACGCTCAGTGGAAGGGGCGGGGGCAGGTCAGCGGCGGCGCTGTCAGTGGCTGGAGGCCGCCGGCACTGCACCGCCCCTCTCCAGCCTGGCCACCCAGCATCTTCTCCCCGCTCACCCACACCGCCCCTCTACGGCTCTCCCGCCGGCCTGCACCGCAACCCCCCTTCTCTCAGCTCCTCCCCGGCACCGCAGCCCGAAATGATTTTTTGTGAAAATCGAATTTACGATTTTCACAAAAAATCAAATCGATTTCAACGTTCTGGACGATTAATCGAATTAATTCGATTAATCGCCCAGCCCTAGTTTGGACCTAAAGAAACGATCAGCCGATAATCATGGTCTCTAGTAAAAGGAGAGATAATTGACTGAATCAGCTGATTATCGCTCTGTGTAATGAGGCCTTTAGGGCCCTATTCCGCCGGACGATTATCACTTGCATAATCGTTAACGATTAACGATCTCAAACGACCGCTATTGCGAAAGACCTGAAAATGTTCAGTCATTTCCATGGAACGATAATCGTTACTTATGATCAAAATTGCGATCGTTTTTCTTCGCTATTGCGAACGACCGAAGGATGTCTTATTCAATGCGAACAATATGCGAACGTTTTGCGAACGAGCAACGATAAAAATAGGTCCAGGTCTTATAAAGCGATCAACGATTTCTCGTTCGGTCGTTAATCGCTAACTGCATTTCAACCGATAACAATAATCTGAACGATAATCGTCCGGTGGAATAGGGCCCTTAGGCTGCATTCACACATGTGTAGAGGGTCTGATTGAAGCCAGGTGGTCCATCGAAGAACGGACACTACAGAATCTTGACAGGTCCCCAATATCTCCCATTTACTTCTACATTTCTGGTCTTCTTTTATTCTGCAGGATTAGGAACGTTACTGCTCTCAGGACTGTTCTGTCTGCTCAGATACTGCAAATAAACGGAGCTTGTGACGGAGCCCTGGAAAGCGGGCCCCACTAAGCAAGTGTGAACCCAGCCTGACAGCTACGAGCTGTAATGGTTTACAAGTTTTGGACGTAAAGAGGATTGGTTCTATTTTCGCAGAACAAGAAACAAATTTTAAAATATTTTAAGTGTCCCCGTCACTCCAAAACCTTTGACATGTCAGAAGATTTTTAGCCGGGGTCTGGGTGGTCATGCTCTCGCCGTTTAGAACGAGCCGGGAGATGTGTGCGTGGGTAAGAACTTCTCTAGCTGCCTTTTCTGTATTGCTTGATGTTTAACGGAGCCTGAACCCTGCAGCCATGCGCTTCTCCCGGCTCATGATCAAAGGGGGCCTGAGCACCCAGAATCCAACCGATCCAAACTTCTGACATGTCTACGTGAAACCAAAAAGAGGGCAGAGCGCCTCATCGGGTGATAAATTTCAGCAAGGAGTAACAGTAATCCTCACAAAGGACCTGCTCAGCTGGATAGGTTGCATATGAGCCACAACAACCTTACAAACGCACAGTAGTCTATCACAGGCGGCCACAGCAGATTTCACAATACCATCCACCAGTATGGGGCCCGGAAAGAATACCAAAACGAAGACAAAAAAGTAGGATATTCCGCGCCGGCTACCGTTTATTAGTCCATAACGATAACGCGTTTTAAAGCTATAACAGCTTCTTCCTCAGATCACAAGACTTAACACGGACTAAAAAAAACTACAGACATAAAAAGGATATTACCTGGAAACGGGTGTAAAAAAAAAAAAAAAAAAAAAAAAAAAACACTTCTCAATCAGTCCACATACAATTTAAAAACCAAATTTCACATACTAAGAATTAAGTTCCCAATATACTGGCAAATTCATATCTATCTCATCAATACAGTCAGTAGTAGGACTTACAAGATCATGTAAGTCCCACTACTGACTGTATTGGTGAGATAGATATAAATTTGATTCCGATATGAAATTTGATATGATTCTGATACTTCCTTTTAGCAATCAGTGCGGATTTCAGCACCTGGACCCAGCTGATCCGGACATGACAATTTTTATTTTTTTAAATCCAGGACCAGGCCAGGACCGTAACCCTAAAAAGGACAGATTGATCCGATTGGATTCAATACAAAAATAAAAGATGAAGTATATATATCCCCCATCACTCACCGGGACCTCAGAAGAAGTTCTTTATCAGAGGCGTTACCAGCTTTACCCAGAGCTTCACATATCGGCTGGGATGCTGGAAGGTAGCGGGGGTCACTTCAGACGATCGCTCGTACAAATGCTGCTGCTCCTATAGAAGACAATAGAAACACACATGACCTGACAGCACAGCGTCCTTTCATCATGTAAAGCTTCAGCGTTATCCTGTCCAGTTCCACCTGATCCAGACAAGGCAATGGATACGATACGTAAGCAAAGCCCCCTCATCTGGTATCCAGCGCACAGTACGGCTGCAGGATAGCAGGCTAGGGGGAAGGCGATCTCAGAAACATTTACCCAGCATTGTCATTTCTGCACAGTGTTACCGGAGCTCAGATATCGGCACAATATAAGAGCGACAATTCCCATAATGTGAGAACAACAGTGCTCAGCCGTCCTCTGTCATCCCATGTGATCTGCTGGAAAACTGGCATCACCTAAGGCTATGTTCAGGCCTGTGCTGTAGGCCTCTGTCTGTTATTTTTGCTATTCAAACATAAGTCAACAGGGTGTCAGTCACCATTTGTTTTGTCTGTACAACAAATCCGACACAGCGCCATAGCTTCAGATATAAATGGACGTGATAATTCCAATGTAAACAGAGGCACGTTCAGGCCGCCGCCCTGCAGGAGCTGTAATCATGTCGCTGCGGGTGGCCACCCAGCTTTATGCGAAGAATGGTCGGGATACATTTCTATACCAAGAGCGGCCATGGCCTGCAGGTCTCCCCCTCCAGATGACCAAAGAACAATGTAAGTTATTATCCAACCTAGATAGGTGCAATGAAAAACACAGCACACTTCCATAATTTGGAATAGATGAATGAGATCACGTGACATGTTCTAGGGGCTTCACCATTTTAGTAAAGCATTACCAGGGGTGGGGCAGGGGGGCGAAGGGTCCCTATCCCTGCATTGGACAAAGAAGAAAAACCCCTCTAAGGGTACAAACACACACGGCTTATACGCTGCGTATTTACTGCTGCGATACGCAGCAGATTAGATCTAAATAACTGAACACAGTATCAAATCTGCTGCGTATCTGCTGTGTGTGTTTGTACCCTAAATATTGTGGGGGACACCATGCAGAATAGCATACTACTCACATCTCTGGATACTGCTGGGCTCACTTTACAACTGGGTGGTGCATTGCAATGGTACCTTTGTTTAAGAGTAACTTGGTTTAAGAGCATTGCTTTGGTGTAATAGCTCCCTGTACTGGGTGGGAGGGGGAGTGGGGGAGGGGCATGGTCTGCATAGCGGGGTCTACAGCCCTGTGCTCTGACCCAGGAAGTCTCCCTCACCTTCCAAATAATAGCAGATCCACTTCAGGCTGGGGCTTACATGAGGGGACAGGACTGTGAAGGTAATCTCTCCATAGCTGTAACCCCTCTCTCCCCAGACAGAGTGCTGCATGTATGTGCCCACATCTGCCCTGCTCATTCCTTCCTGCTCCCTGCAGTCTCTGTCCGCCTTTGTGTTTCCCATCCTCTCCATTACTGTACAGTAACTTATAATATCACAGATTCTGCTGTTTCTGAATGTTTATCTGTTCTACATGTTATTCAGAATAATAAATTATTTTGGAGGTGTGAAACCAATTGTCTGCATTTCTATGATTTCTTATGGGAAAATTTGCTTTGGTTTAAGAGCGGATTTGGTTTACAGGCACAGTCCCAGAACGAATTATGCTCGTAAACCAAGGCACCACTGTGTGTCTGTATATATATTTATTTAGGGTATAACCCCACACACCATATAGGCAGCGTATTTACTGCTGCGATACGCAGCAAACACGCAGCAGAGTAGATCTAAATAACTGAACACAGCATCAAATCTGTACCAACAAATCTGCTGCGTATTTGCTGCGTGGGTTTGTACCCTTAATATAATTATTATCATCATCATTATTATTATTTACTAATATTAACACTATTATTATTTATTTATTTTTCCCCCATTTGCTGCTCATATCATCCAAGTCACTAGATGAGAGCGGACAGGACCCGTGGACCCTTGCTCGGCGTTTCCTCATCTCAGCTCTGATGGGATTTGTTCTGACAATATGCCAATGCCAGTAAGCTGACAATGCTGGGTGTGTAATAAGGAAGTTTACCCACGTGCATCAGGGACATGGGCCTCATGACAAGCACATCCCACAACCGTAGCAGAAGGGTACTGAGGGATTTCCTGACTTACAGTAAATCTAAGTGAAGGGACGTAAAGGGAAAGAGACTTCAGGGGCCGGTCCCATGGGCTGGTGTAACAGGCTGGTGATGGGCCACGCTTTATGCAAATACCATCAATCTTTTCCATCAGCGCCTGCCTCGTGGTCATTGTCCTTGCTGTAATACAGGGGAGGAAATGGATCCTCGGCCAACAAGCTCATTTTACAACAACTCTTTATATGGAGAAGCGGGTTACAAAACTTCACCATTGATGCGTACAAACATTATTTCTCAATCTGAGTCACATACAGGAAAAAGAAACTGAGAAGTTACAGGAAAGGCAAAACAAATGAACCAAAGGGGGAGTCACTGCTTAAATGGGTAAAGGCCCCCAATAATAAGATGTTACTCTGTGGCAGGGCACCGCACTCTGTTCTGATCACTTGGGAGAGAAGGCCGCTAGTTTCCATCATCTGATCTAAAGTAACTGAAGGGGGTGTCCCAGAGTCAGACAGGCGACAGTCACCTGATCCCTGGACGGTCCCCTGCCCATGAATCAGGAGAACCAGGGTCCCGAGTCCCCACTTCTGAATGAAGCAGCAGCAGTCCCCCATGGACTGACAGTGAGAGCTCAGCCTGCGTGCAGCCATCTACTTGGGTTACATAGACTCTGTACAGAGAGGCCGCATGCACGCTCTACTGCCACTGCATTCAAGAGGGAATAGTCTACTGTTTTAGTGATCAATGTAGGTCCCAGATTTGGGACCCCCTGCAATTAGACACCTATCACCCCATCTTGTGGACCGATGACCAGTACTGATATTGGGAAACCCATCCTATCACTGTAGAATATGTTCTTTAAAGGGGGTCTTCACCTAAACAGTTTCTTTCAAATTAATTGGTGCCAGAAATTTGTAATTTACTTCTATTAAAAAATCTCAGGTATTCCAGTACTTAGCTGCTGTATGCCCTGTAGGAAATGGTGTATTCTTTCCAGTCTGACAGAGTGCTCTCTGCTGCCACCTCTGTCCATGTCAGGAACTGTGTCAGACTAGAGAGAATACACCACTTCCTGCAGGACATACAGCAGCTGATAAGTACCGGAAGACTGAAGATTTTTAAATAGAAGTAAATTACAAATTTAATTTGTAGAATGTTCTTTAAATGGTTTGTTCACCAAAACTTTTTTCTTTCAGAGATTTGTAATTTACTCCTATTAAAAAATATCTTACAGGACTTATCAGCTGCTGTATGTCCTGCAGGAAGTATTGTATTCTGTCCAGTCTGACACAGTGCTCTCTCTGCTGCCACCTCTGTCCATGTCAGGAACTGTCCAGAGCAGGAGAGGTTTTCTATAGGGATTTGCTGCTGCTCTGGACAGTTCCTGACATGGACAGAGGTGGCAGCAGAGAGCACTGTGTCAGACTGGACAGAATACAATACTTCCTGCAGGACATACAGCAGCTGATAAGTACTGCAAGACTGGAGATTTTTAAATAGAAATAAATTACAGATGTCTGGCACCAGCTCATTTGAAAGATTTTTTTTTTTTGAGAACCACCCCTTTAACATTCAGGGAATGGAGACCTTATATTTCTCACAGCATAGGTTGTGTTACATCTGCATTCAGTCTAGACCATCCTAAGTGAGCTAAAGAGTCGGGAGTGGACTATATATTTTATCATCCCCTATATACTGTAACAAATAGAAGATGAGAGAGGTCTGTAAGGCCGATATACCTAGACACTGGATATAACTGCAGCAAATGCTCAGCTGTGAGAAGTGTCAGGACCGTATGTAAGGATGGTTCTGAGCCTCTCACACCTCTCAGGCCAAGTTATTTCTCATTACAGATAAAAATAAAAGCATCTGTCATACAAAACCAAAGATACAGATGGGAGGTCATGGGAGGCAGCTGAGGGGGAGAGAGCAGAAGAGAAACCACCTTAGCAGACGTAGAGGGGATTCTCTATGACAGACACTTCAGCAATGACAATAAAACCACAGACGGCTCTTTAAATAGAGCAAGTCCCACGGGTCATAACAGAAGCCATCACACCCACGAGCCCCCTGTGTCATCATCATCATCACCCCCCTCCCTGGAGATGACGGTCACCTGATGAAGCTGCCGCTGTAGTTCTTGGTTTTCAGTCACTAGGGCGATCTGCGCCTCCAAGTCTCGGTGAACAGACCTGTACCCAAAGTTTGGAGAGCCAATAAGTGTAAGACACGGCGTGTTCTTGCCTGCAGGATACAGCCAGAGACCTGTAGGGGGCGATAAAAAAATTATCGGGTTATAAAAAGCCGAGCGCTATTCATAAACTGCAGAATGTGGAGCTGTCATTAGACAAACAGATATAGTGAAAAGATCAGCGTCGCCCATAAAACATCACAGCACACAGGCGTTCACCCCGCTGTGGTTTCCTGGCAGTCTCTGAGTAGATCAGGATTTACGGTCAGTAGATTGTCAGGTTCGGCTTGTTTCTAAGACATAGGACACCTGAGCTAGGTTTCTATAGCACAGACTGAGGAGAAGGAGAATAAGAGCTGTTCATGTATTGTTCCACCTAAAGCACAGTCCCCGACACTTACTTAAAAGCAGAGCGGGTCCTGACTTGACCACGTTACTCACGTCTTGTGTTACCCAGGCCTGTATGGGCAGAACCCGGGCTTAGCTGCTATCTGAGCTTACGTTAAGAGAGTGCCAGTCATTGTCAGGTGACCACAAAAAAACAGACTGGTAAAATGGTATATCACCCAACTCTTCTAAACTCCTGAACGGCAAATCTAAACAGATGTGACCAGAGAGGACTTGGCATCTCCTTATAAGCAGTGAAAAGGTCAGCAATGGTACAGCCAGATGGGTGCGGGTCTATGCGTCTGTGTCCTCGCCTTATAGTTCAGTGTTTAGGAATGTGTTTATCTGACCGGTTCCTGATGTTCAGATTCCCAATAATCACATTAGTTCTGTTTAACTTGTTTCCTAGTTTGTTAATTGAAAGAAAAAAAACAACTAAAATTATGATTGTATGGGTGGAGCAATAATGTACTATTATATTCCTATCCTTAAAGGAATTCTCCATCAGTAAAGCTTATTGTGTTTTAGACATGTAATGTGATTGACAGCTGTAGCGGTTCCTGAGAACACAACATGGGGGTGTAATATATGCTCAATGGTAATACTAGCTGTGTACTGGTATCTCCAAAGAGCCGTATTAGAGGAAGCAAATCTATAGTGTGTCCTCTCAGTCCGTCTCCCTTAGGTAACTAGATCACAGCACGTCTGACAACCTTGTGCAACTAAATAAACAAGTTTTTCTTCATTCGCCTGTTGAATTGGATTTTCTGGCAGTGACAGCGCTGGTAATGGCACCATTTTTTTGGATTTTTCTTTTTACTCTTGTTTACACACGGGCCCCCCTGGGAGCATCCCGTTTAGAGGTACCACCAGCTTTTGCAGTCCTGTGAATCCAGCTAGCAAGCAAGAGACCCCGGCTTGGATATATACCCTAATTAGGGTGATACGCTACTAGCCCAAGTGGCTTTAAGGTGAGCACAATACCGCCCCTACACTCTCCAGGTTTGCCTCTGGTATCACACGAGGCGCCTGTGCCTCTCTTTGTCTTTATTTTCAGTTCATTCTGTTTGAAGCAGCTGAAGAAAGCTTAAAGTGTCACGGTCATTTTTTTTTGTGTGCAGAAATCAATAATCCAGGAGATTTTAAAAAACTTTGTAATTGGTTTTATTAGCCGAAAAATGCATTTTTATAATGAAAAAGCAGTTTCAAGCTCTCCTCCTGTCTTCATTGTCCTCTTATGGAGAGGGGAGGGGTGGAGGGAGCTACGGCACCAAAACAGGACAACAAAGTTAATTTACAGCTACATCTCCGGGCTCTCTCCTCTGAAGTCAGCACTGACCTCTCTGATCTGAATAGCGGCTTTCACATAGGTCCCGCTGTGTAATCCTTTGTTCTCTGCTCTCTGCTGGTGACTAATCTCCCTCATCCCCCCTCCCCTCTCCATAGGTTACACAGGGCTCGACTGATTTAAGAGTTGAGATTTCCTGATAATGAGCAGTGAATGAGAGAGAGGGGGGGGAAAGCTTTTTGAATGCAGATAATGGCATATTTGCCTAATAAACCCAATTACAAAGTTTCTTAAATTCACATGTACTATTGATTTCTGCAAAAACAACTTAAACGACAGCGACACTTTAAGGATGCTTTCGGCTCTTTTTGACGTCTCTATAAAGAATGGACGGAACTGTAGCCCGCAGCTCCGTTCTGCATACATTTTGCGGTCCATTCTGTGCATGGAGCATAACTCCAGATGGATTGGATTAATGACCGATTATGGAGTGCTATTGGGTTTGTGTGATATCAGATTACAGGGTCTGCTTTTACTTTACCAAAACTACGCCATTGGTAATACAACTATTTAATACAATTATTGGTTCATAGGTAATACAATTAGTTAATGCGATCAATAGCCACAATACAATCTCATAGAGCCCCCTTAAAAAACCATGACATGACAATGATGGGATCACTTAGTTCATAAAAGGGGCGTAGTGGGAGACACCCCTCTTTTCCAAAACACAGTCTTACCTTTAGCATGGAAGGTCCAGTGCTCTCTGAAGTACTCTCGGAGTTGGACTCTTAGCCGCTGTCCTTGTTTACAGACTTCATTATAAAACTGATGCTCTATATGTACATAAGCCACTGGTATAGCGCCTGCAACCCCCTTAGCTCCAAAGAAACCATTGACTTCTGGTGACGCCAAGAGGATGTTGTAGTCAGCCCTTGTGCCCAGCACCAAGTCCATATAACCTTGTGTCAGGTTAAAGTAGCCGGTGGTCAGATGAAGCTTGTCTCCTCTCTCCGCTTCAGTCAGCAAAGTCTCTGTGACCAACTCATCTATCTGTATTCCAAAAGGTTTCATTTGTATCAGCGGGTAAACCCAAGTATCCGGTGGCTCTGTGCCCGAGGCTGGCTCCCGGCTCTGGAAGCTGGCGCTGTGCAGCTCGCACTGCTTGTGTCTTGCCGTCTCTATCACGTTCATTACTCTTTTCTTGGCAGCTTCACAGTATTTGGTTTTGTTACCTGTAAAATTATGAAATTAACTACCAGCCATTTATTACATGTCATATAAGGCCAAATCAATCAGACAGGAAATAAACCTGCATTAACGTCATGTAAATGCTGCCATTTAATCTCAAAGAGCCTTGTAAACTCCAATAACCACTTCCAGAATATAACCTCATCACCTCTTTCCTTTGCCCCTGTGGCCCCCAAGCTGTTGCAAAACTACAATTCCTATGATGGCATGATGAGAATTGTAGTTTCCCACAGCTGCAATAAAGCAAACAAATAAAGTCGTCCATTCTCGTTTTTGACACTTGCCTTCGTACGGGTGCTCCATTCCCTCTTCTACGTGAATCGTATCATCTGGCTCAAGCTGAAGGGAAACATCTCCGACGGCCTCCACCAACTCGCTGAAGAAATCCGCCACTTCTGAGCAGCCCTGCAGCAGAATATAACGGTCCTGGCGATTGGTAAAGTAGGAGTCACTCAGGTTTGCTCTAAAAGTAATCATACAAGTCATGAAATAAATACCGAAACAATGTGGAGCAGGGATCTGCCGAACTATCTTAAAGGGATTTTTCCCGTAAAACATTTGGTTAGAGGCAAAGTGATTAGAGATGAGCGCAACGCAAGCATGCTTGCGTCCAAATGTTCGGCATCTTAATGGTGGTGGCTGAAGAAGTTGGATGCAGCCCTAGGGGGTTTGGAAAAACATGGATACAGCCATGAGCCCCTATTCCACGGGCCGACTGAGGAGCTGACAGCTCTCGTTTGCTCCTCATTCCCCGCTCGCTGCCACCGCCATTACACGCAGTGGCAGCGAGTGCGGGAGGGGCCGCAGGGATGGCTAGATCGTCCGGGCAGCCCATAGAGGATAGTGGCGGTCTGCTGCCACTGTTCCTATTCCACGGGGCGAAGGTAGCAGATCGCTGCTATCACAATCGCTTGTCTTTCAACATGTTGAAAGACAAACAACAGCAACGATCAGCCGACATGATCAATGTGGTTGATCGTTGCCTTCTATTCCACGGGACGATTATTGGCCGAATAAGGCCAATAATCGTTCTGTGGAATAGGGCCTATAGGCTGTATGCAGGTTTATCTGGACTCCCTAGGGCTGCATCCAACTTATTCAGCCACTGGTAATTAAATGCTGAAAGATCGGAGCCGAGTGCTTGAGTTACGCTCATCTCTAAAATTGATTCCGAGTGTCTGGTGTCCCGCTTGCAGCAGAGAGGTACTTTTCTGATTGTGTGTTTTTTGGGGGGGGGGTTTTTTGGTACATTGATATGGGGGCAGCCATCTTGCCTGAACAGTTTTTAGTACTATTTAGTGATCTGCTTTACAACAGGAGCTGTCCCGTTGACATGAATGGAAAACATTACTGGCCATATTCCTAATACTGGGCATATTTCCTGATAACACACTCCCTTTAAGAAAGTTGCTTCTGGTTACAGATAGTTAGATAGTTAGATAGATAATATACCTACCCACTCAGGATAACATTGTCATCAAACAGATAGATCTTCATGTGCTGTAGACCGATTGTCTCGTTAAATCTCTCAGGTGCAAGCAGGCGCAGGAGTCCTCGCAGGTTTGGAGTGTGAAAGAGGGACACGCGTACTCGCTCCGGGTATCTACGCAGCAAGGGGAGCAACATAGTGCGGGAATTCTTCTTTCCTGTGAAGAGAGACAAGATGTGTGAAACAAAAGGAAAATAAAAGGCTATTAAACAGGGCAACAGTGTACGTGTAAGTACAACGGCCACATGCCCCTCCGATGTGATGGAGGTCTCTCAGTGATCACATCACAGGACACAGTACCAGAACCATGACTGACCCCGTGATCCTCTGGTGTAGTCCAGCAGAATGGAGACTTGGAGATCTGTCTGACGCGTTCTGTGCAGGGCTTCCTCTATGCAGTCCACCTTAAACAGCAACACAAAGAACCATTTTAACTAAATTACCCAATGATCTTTAAGCCAGCCACAGAAGTATAGTATCAGTATCGGTGGGGGTCTGACCAATACAGCACCCTGTGACGTTAAGAACACAGGTTGCCCCATCGGCTAGACTCCCACCGATCAGCTAGGTGTCCATTATCCTGTGGATAAAGGATAATTTTCAAAGATAGTAAAACCCCTTTAACAAACCATCTTGCAGATCTGACTGGTTGTTGGGAGTTCCTGCTTCAATTTAGGTAAAATTATCCTTATCATATCAGTAACATATTTCTAATGTCTACGAGATGATTTTTTTAAATTATTATTATTATTATTATTATTATTATTATTATTATTATTATTATTAACCCCTTAAGGACAGAGCCTGAAATGGCCTTAATGACAGAGACAAATTTTATGAATATGACCAGTGTCACTTTAGTCATTAATAACTTCGGGATGCTTTTACCTATCCGGCTGATTCTGAGATTGTTTTCTCGTGACATATTGTACTTTACATTTCTAGTAAATTGGAGTCGATAATCATAACAAATCTTTATGAAAAAAACCCAAATAATGTGAAAAAATGTGAAAAACTGCATTTTTCTGTGCAGAGATTTTATTGTAATCCAATATTTTTCATAATTATAAACCTATTACCAAAGAAATGCACCCAAATAATTATTGCCCCGTTTCTGCAGTTTATAGAAATACCCCATATGTGGCCCTATTGCGCTATTTGACGCAACCACAAGCCTCAGATACAAAGGAGCGCCTAGTGAATTTCAACGCCTCCGTTATATTTGGTCATTTCTGACTGTACCACTTCAGGTTGGTAGAGGCTCTGGGGTGCCAAAACCTAAAAAACACCCCTAAAGGGACACCATTTAGAAAACTACACCCCTCAAGGAATGTAACAAGGGGTGCGGTGAGCATTTGGACCCCACAGGTGCTTCACAGATTTTCCGAACAATATGGCGTGAAAAAAGAAAAATTTATTTTTTACACTAAAACGTTGTTCTAGCCTTCAATTTTTCATTTTCTTAAAGGGATAAGAGGAAAAAAAAGACACAAAATGTGTAGCGCAGTTTCTCCCGAGTACGGAAATACCCCACATGTGGCGATAAAGTGCCAAGGGGGCGCAGGACGAGCCTCCAAAGGGAAGGAGCGCCAATTGGCTTTTGGAAGCTGAATTTCACTGGAAAGGATTTCAAGGGCCATGTCGCATTTACAGAGCCCTCGTGCTGCCAAGACCCTGGAAACCCCCCACAAGTGACCCCATTCTGGAAACTACACCCCTCAAGGAATCTAACAAGGGGCACAGTGAGCATATGGACCCCACTGGTGACGGGCACAAATGTGGAACAATGTGACGTAAAAGTAAAAAATTTCATTTTTTCACTTTCATGGCACAAATGTGCCCGTCATCAAGGGGTCCATATCCTCACTGCACCTCTTGTTAGATTCCCTGAGGGGTGCAGTTTCCAGAATGGGGTAACTTGTGGGGGGTTTCCAGTGTTTTGGCAGCACGAGGGCTCTGTAAATGCGACATGGCGTTCATCATCCATTCTAGCCAAATCCAACCTCCAAAATCCAAATGGCGCTCCTTCCCTTCGGAGGCTTGCCCTGCGCCCACATGGCGCTTTATGTCCACATGTGGGGTATTTACGGACTCGGGGGAAATTGCTCTACACATATTGTGTGTTTTTTTCTCTTTTAACCCCTTGTGAAAATGATAAATTCAAGGCTAAACCAACATTATAGTGTAAAACATGTAATATTTCATTTTCACGCCACATTGTTCCACATTTGTGCCCGTCACCAGTGGGGTCCATATGCTCACTACACCCCTTGTTACATTCCTTGAGGGGTGTAGTTTCCATAATGGGGTCACTTGTGGGGGGGTTCAACTGTCTTGGCAACACAGAGGCCTTTTGAATGCAACATGGCCCCTTAAAATCCATTCCATCCAAATCCAGCCTTCAAAAACCAAATGGCGCTCCTTCCCTTCGGAGGCTTACCCTGCACCCGCATGGCGCTTTATGTCCACATGTGGGGTATTTCCGTACTCAGGGGAAATTGCTCTACACATTTAGTGTTTTTTTTTTATCTTTTAGCCCCTTGTGAAAATGAAAAAATCATGACAAGATTAATGATTTAGAGTAAAAATTTTACAAAAATTACACTAAATGTTGGTCTAGCCTTGATTTTTTCCATTTCCACAAGGGGTTAAAAAAGAAAATTAACACAAAACGTGTAGGGTAGTTTCCCCTGATTACGAAAATACCCCATATGTGGGCATAATGTGCCATATGGGCACAGGGCAAGCCACCAAAGGGACAGAGCGCCATTTAGAGGCTGGAATGGAGGATGGAGGCCATGTCGCAATTACAAAGCTCCTGTGCTGCCAGGTCAGTAGATACCCCCGACAAGTGACCCCATTCTGGAAACTACACCCCATAAGGAATCTAACAAGGGGTGCAGTGAGCATATGGACCCCACTGGTGACAGGCACTTACGTAGAACATGTGCCGAGAAAATAAAAAATACCATTTTTTTTTCATTTTCACGTCCCAAATGTGGCCGTCACTTGGGGGCCATATCCCCGCTGCCCCCCTTGTTAGATTCCTTATCGGGTGTAGTTTCCAGAATGGGGTCACTTGTGGGGGGTTTCTACTGTCCTGGCCGCACAGAGGCTTTGTAATTGCATCCTCTAATGGGAATGGCGGCCATACCTATTTAGCTGGGAAAAAGGGACAATTCTAATTTATTTGGGGGTATTAGGCCAATTATTAGTTTATAAGGTTGGAAATGACAGGTGTCCATCAAATTCAAACTGTGTTGATCCAGAGGAAGGCAAAAAACCCTCGTGAGGCAGACGACAGTAGCCTCATCAATGGGAAAAATTCCTTCCCGACTCCATAATGGCGATCAGAATAATCCCCGGACCAACGTGACCCCTGAAATAGGAATAAGGGACAGAATATAGATAATGTAGAACCCCAGTGACGTGTGGTGCGCCTTGAAGCGATCCAATATGCAGAGGCCGGGGTGATCAGGACAGGTGTCACACTGGAAATGGTGTCCTTCCTGATCCCCCTGTTACGCCACACTCTGCACTTCTTCTGGGGTCTCCTGTTCTCCAGTGTGGGGGACGTCACCTGGAAAATGTTGTCCTGGTGCGATACGGGGTCCCTCATATCCAGAAACGCTGGGTCCGCTCCATGGCTGCTAAATATTAGGGCGCTATTACTACTTCTGATATGTTCGGATCGTGCCGCAAGCTACAGTAGCTCGGGCAGTGAGGGACCGGAAGAGGGGGTGCTGGTATAAAAGTTATCCCGTACAGGTGGTGGTAACCTTTATCCAGCAGCGGGAAGATCAGTTCCCGGACGATCTTCCCACTTGTTCCGAGGATGGGGGGGGGGGGGGGGGGAGTGGGCATCTGGGGGCTGGATTCGGGTGTTCCTTCCTACATACACTCTAAGGGTACATGCACACTACGGAATCGCGACAGATAACCCTTCGTGCATTCCGCAGTTGGCACCCGCCGGCGGACTGATGCAGGCGCACGTCTCCGTCCGTGTCATAGACTCCATTCTATGCACGGGCGGATTCCGCTCTCCGTCCAACGTGTTCATTCTTTGGATGGACGACGGAATCCGCCCGTGCATAACATGGAGTCTATGACACGGATGGAGACGCGCGCCTCCATCAGTCCGCCGGCGGGTGCCAGCTGCGGAATGCACAAAGGGTTATCCTTCGCCATTCCGCAGTGTGCATGTACCCTAAATCTGTAAGTGTACCCAGAGGTACTCTCACAGAGTTTGTAGAATTTCACACCATACCGTCATCTCTTATTGGGACGGTACTGGCGGAAAAGACGTGTCTGGGGGGCAGCGTACGCTACGCTACCCCCAGACACGTCACTGGATGATGAGGATGAATGGAGGAAAGAAGGATCCCCCCCATTCATCCTCACTGGCTGTTTCGGTGTCGGAGGCAATAATAACGTATCCCTCTGACACCGAAAACACCCTGGGGGCCATCTTTATATGGGGACTAGTATATGGGGTATGTAGTGGTGTAGTGTCAAACTTTATTCAATGTAGTGTGGTGTAATGTAGTGTTTTTTACGTGTTTTTTTTACAGTAAGTATAAAAAAAATCTACGCCAACAAAGGAGTTGCTGATAAATGCCGCACTTATGTGCGGCACTTATAAGCAGACCGTGGCAGTAGAATATAGAAAAAAAACACCCTACGCCAAAAAGGAGGAGTTGCTGATTAGCAGCGCACTTTTGTGCGATGCTAATCAACACTCAGCGGCGATAGGGTGCGGAAAATAGAAAAAAAAAAATTGGGGAAAAAAAAACAAACACTTTTTCTATATTCTGAATATCCCTGTAGCTGCTGATAAGTGTATTACACATATCAGCCGCTAGGGGGCAGCAGAGCGCAAAATCCGGAAAATGACGAGGCTGGAGCCGAAAATAGCCGAAAGAAGACGACGAGGACCGCCGGAAAGACCCGAAGACCGAACGGAATGACGGAGGACGCCGCGAACCCGGAAGCCGCCGATCAGGAGCCCGGGACAGGTGAGTAATGTACAAATACCTGCTCTGGACCCCTCGGCTACCTAGCTGAGGGGTCCA
This sequence comes from Dendropsophus ebraccatus, assembly GCF_027789765.1. NCBI lineage: Eukaryota > Metazoa > Chordata > Amphibia > Anura > Hylidae > Dendropsophus > Dendropsophus ebraccatus. The sequence continues at coordinate 69,689,786 of NC_091467.1, read as the reverse complement.
GGGCAGGTATTTACTATTTTGTGGGACTCTGATCGCCGTGCCACCGGCCCGATCGCCGTGAACGGCCGGCCGGCCGTTCACGGCGATCGGGCCGGTGGCACGGCGATCAACATTACTTTACATTACATTACTGTCCTCGGACAGCACCGACCGCCATTTTTTTCCGGGTCATCGGGTCACCGATGACCCGGAAAGGTTCCGATCGCCGCTATTGGCTGATCTGAATTGATCAGCCTATAGCAGCGATCGTAAGCACGGGGGGTGTTAACCACCCCCCGTGCCGAGAAGCTATGATGGCCTGCTATGATTTATAGCAGGCCATCTTCCCCGACCGCTGTGTGTGAACACGCAGCGATCGGGGAAACATCGGGCGTAAATTTACGCCCTGATGCGCTAAGTACCAGGGCGCCAGGGCGTAAGTTTACGCCCGATGTCGTTAAGGGGTTAAAATTAAAAAGACAATATAAACATTCAGAGACCACACAGGGCAACAGCAAATAGCAGTAAGAGCACCACAGCCGCTCACCAGTTCTTGTTCCAGGACTCCTGTTCCCAGGTAGAGAGACGCCATTGTGATTCTCTTCTTGGCAGTTTTTACCTGAGCCTAAAGAGAAAGAAAAATTTTCAGATTTTAGACCATCTGAGCACCCGGCGTATCGTACACTATACCCAAGGGTCATATAAGAGAATGCTAGGTTATACTAGGTGCATGATTTTTGTAAGGGTTTTTTGGCTAGCAATTGTACCAAATACAGGAGTGAGTGCAAAAGACAGGAAATGGTGCAAATTGTTCTGTTAGGTAAATTGTTCCCTTTCTGGTGTTGGTAAAAATACTGACCAAAATATGGCGTGCGCCCAGTCTGCAAAACCACTGCCAATTCTTTACCGGCACAGTTACACTGTAAATCTCTTTTAGTATTTTTATATTAACTATTTTAGAGCAAAAGGATTTAGGCCCAAAATCTTTTCCTGAATGTTACATTTACATAGTTAATATGGTTGAAAAAAGTCCATCAAGTGTTTGTTCTAGTTTAGGTCTGCATGGGCTGCCTGGTTACTGGTGCCTTGAAATACACAGTGGAAAAGGGTGGTCCAACTTAAAGGGGTTGAAAAAAAGTTAAGGTCTACTTAATGTTTTCCAGAAGCACAGCACCACTTGTCCTTGGGTCATGCAGGCAATGTTCCCAACTCCAGTCCTCAAGGAACCCCAATGGGTCATGTCTTTAGGCCCAGTTGTGATACCTCACATAGTTTAGGTGGGAGGGGGGACTAGGCTACATTTTTTTAAATCAAACCAATCATCAGTATCCGGCTTATAATGCTGTTAGCAGCTCCTAGAGCCGAATAGAGAATACAGCTAATATAGTACTTACTTACCATATCTTGTGTTCAGTGTTCGGTAAGGATTAGTGATAAGCGAAAAGTGAGATTCGAATATTCAATCCCATTTAAGTCTAAGGGAACAAGTATTCGATTAGTGAAAAACATCTATTTGACCATTTGGAGAGTAAAACCGGAAGCTGGGGGATTTGTACGCTTATCGAATATTTATCGAATATCTCACTATTCGATCGAATATCTATTTGATCGAACAGTATTTGCTCATCACTAGTAAGGATATATCCAAGAAAACTGTTTTTAATCTGGTTAGTTATAAACTAGGCACAGGGCTGAGTTCAGGCCGTACCTTACCACATTGTGTGGGGGTGAATGACAGGCAAAGAAGCTATAATGTTTCTTTGCCTATCAATCGTCCCCTTAGAATGCACTGACAGGGTCGTGACTAGTTACACCGCAGACTCGCGTGCTGATGCATAGTTCATGGCACGCTGTATGTACCATGCTCCAGATTAAAAGCATGTTTTCTTGGATATAACCTTACTGAACACCGCACACAAGTTAAGGGAAGGAAGAACTTTAGCAGCTCTAATAGGAGCTGCTAACAACGTTATAAGCAAAATAGGGAGGATTTAAAGGAATACCGGAGAACTACAAAACAAATGGACCATCGTTTGATTATCAGAGCAGTGAGTGTCTAGCTTCCACCACAGGTCTGATCTACCAGTATATCTTCTTCAGCATATAAGCGTGTTCCATCTTTACTTGTAACCTTTGTCACCGGCCACTGACCTTCATGACTTGGTAGAACTCGGCTGGACTGGAAAGAATCTTCACACTTGAACTGGAGATTCCAAATTCTGGAACCAGGTTCCCCACCCATTGGAATCGATGTGCGCCCCGTGGACAAACACAACCTAAAGGGGTTCGCTTGGTGGCCGCTGGTGGAACGGAGGGAGCCACAAGGGGAGCCAGGAGGAACAACGGTGTCCTAGAAACAAAATAAAATATATATATCTTTCACAATGAATATGTTACAGACGTTATTATGGGAGAAGACTCCCCACTCGTGGCCTACAGTTCTGTGTCTAGGCTTCTAGGGATTTGTCAGGGCATAGTTATTTGGCAGGAACTTGAAAACCATATAAATGCCCCCCGCCTTATAAGAGGAGAGGGCAGGCAGTTCTTGCTGTGGACCACTATACACACCATGCATAGCACAGCTGTCTTCTATAGGCATTGTGTAATACAACCCCTCTCCGCAGTATCCTGAGCACTTATAACACATGCTGTGGACATGCTATTGATGTGTGAGCATACCAGGGATTCTTCTAGAACTCCCATAGACGTCTCTGGCTGCACACAAGCACGTCCACGCACTGCACCAGCCAGCTGATCTCTATAAGAATGGTGATGCAATGCTTCATGTCCCCTGTGGTGGCGCTAAAGGCAGATTGCTCCCAGGGTCCCACATATAACAGCTGATAAATGGGGCCGCACTATGATCTGATGTATGGGGGGGGGCTTCTAAAGATTTAAAAAAAAAAAAAAAAAAAACCACCACAACAACTTGACACCCAGGTGACGGCAATGATCTTTGCTGGGAATTTTCCAGTGAAGGGGTCAGACAGTGTGAAAGTCCTTGCTACAGTACGGAGGTTTTGCAGAAATTTCCATCTCTATCCAGGAACTTGGGAGATACCTAATAAGAGTCACATTATAAGGAGAAATCTATTACGTATTGGGAAGTCCCGTAGTTTTTTTTCTTTTCTCTTACAGGATCAGTACCCATTTCACAGAAGTCGTGCACAAAGGAGGAACCAGCTATTTATTCAGTGTGCATCAGTCTGTATCATCCCTCTCATATCAGTCTTTTCCACTGAGGGGAAACTCATGAGATCATATAAATGGTTAAATAAAAAACAACTAAGAGGAGGGTCTACGACCTGTAATGGCGACAACAACTCCCAGCATAACCCTAAATGAAGAGACAATGACATCTGGGCTGAATCCTGTCCCATAAAGTAGTCGTACATATGTGTTTCCATGGTAACAGACTACAGATTCTGTGTAGTCTGACCCTGCAGTCATACTCTCTTCCATCTTTCCTCCTCTTCTTACTAAGGGCCCTATTACATGGGACGATTATCGTTCAGATTTAACCTCTTAAGGACACATGACGTACCGGTACGTCATGTGTCCGCAAGAGGTGAACCGCCGCGATCCCGGGTGCCGCATGTAGCCCGGGACCGCGACTATTAACGGGCACGGTCCGATCGCTGTGCTAGCTAATTCAGTAATCGGATGCAGCATTTCCCTGGTGTCTAGTGGGGTGTATCGCTCCTCAAGCAATCCACATATCCTTTACCTGCTGGGGTTTTGCAAAATGGCGCTGATCCCGGCTCAGGATAACCCTAACCCCAGGGGGGCTTCTAGTATAAGTGAAAAAAAAAATGTATTAGTAAAAAGCCCCCTCCCCTAATAAAAGTCTGAATCACCCCCCTTTTCCCAGGTTTTAAATAAAAGTAAATAAATAAATAAACATGTTTGCTATCGCCGCGTGCGTAATCGCCCGAACTATTAATCACATTCCTGATCTCGCACGGTAAACGGCGTAAGCGCCAAAAAAATTGCGCATTTTTGGTCACATCAAATCCAGAAAAATTATAATAAAAAGCGATTAAAAAGTCGAATATGCGCAATCAAGGTACCGATAGAAAGAGCACATCATGGCGCAAAAAATGACACCTCACACCCATAGACCAAAGCATAAAAGCGCTATAAGCCTGGGAATGGAGCGATTTTAAGGAATGTATATTTGTTAACAATGGTTTGAATTTTTTACAGGCCATCCGATACAAGAAAAGTTATACATGTTATATATTGTTGTAATAATAACGACTTGAGGAACATGCATAACAAGTAAGTTTTACCCCAGGGCGAATGGCGTAAAAACAAATACCCCCCAAATAAAAGAAATGCGTTTTTTTTTGTTCAATTTCACCACACTTTGAATTTTTTTACTGGTTTCGCAGTGTACTTTATGCAAAAACTGAGCCTGTCATTGCAAAGTACAATTAGTGGCGCAAAAAATACGGGCTCATGTGGGTTTCTAGGTGGAAAAATGCAAGTGCTATGGACTTAAAAACACGAAAAAAAACAAAACCGCAAAAACGAAAATTGTCTCTGTCCTTAAGAGGTTAAATGATAATTGTCCTGTGTAATTGTAGGCAATGATTGAAAAAAAAAAATCATTCGTGTGTCTTTGATCGTTGATTTAGATCTGACCCTAAAATCATTGTTAATCATTCGCTGCAATACCGCATTCGTTCACTAACAGTTTAGTGTAATTCCAAATCGTTCCTTCTTTTGCTGGAATCAGATGGAGTAAATTATCATAGTAACTAACAACTATCGTTCTGTGTAATATGGTGAACGATTTCAGGTTATCGATAAACACTCGTTTGCCATATTCTTAAGTCGTTAAAAATTGCTTCGTCTAAAAGGACCCTAATATTCAGTAGGTTAACAAGAAGTAAAGAGCAGGTTCATGTCAATACGACTGCAGGGTCAGACTACAGGAAGGTGTTTGTAGTCTGTTACCATGGAAACACATGAGACTATAAAGAGATTTTAAAAATTTCAAATATTTGGAAAATGTTGAGTCAATTTTAGATGTATCAGGACATTGAAAGAAATGAGGGGTATTACTGTAGCTAAAACAAAGCGGGGGATTTGTTAATACATGCATGACATAAAAAGGTGCATATTTATTTGCACAATTTTGTTCGTGATTGTGCAACTTTTCTGTTTGAACAAAATTTGCAACTTTTTTATACAATGTAATCATTGATAAAGTTCCAGAATGTAAAAGACTTATAGTTACTAGGGATTTTACTTATGGGGTGACGCTTCTGATGGGGTTTGCTGAGCCCTGTATCTTCAGCTTAGAAAAAAAAATTCCTTTAATGGCGAAAGGGAAGGAAAAGTAAGAGACATTCATACGATTTCTGGAAGACCATTTCATCAGTGTGATTCATGACAAAAGAGAGTCACCCTCAGCTAAGGAACAAAGATTCCCAGAAGGGGAATGTGTGGTAATGCCAGGTCAATGCAACATCAGTGAGTCACAGGCCAGGAAGAGCTACACAACGGCCTCCTACAACGCCCGCAGCCCCTGATGTCTACACCGAGGTGACCCTAAACACACTGGAACATACCCTGTGATACGTGGACCATGGAAAAGGCCCAAGGAAGAACAGGAAAACTACTGTCAGAGGTGTGGGGGGCACTGGGGTTATATAGCGCCCCCACACTTAGGAGCACCGCAATAACATCTCACAACGTAAAGAGAAGCCGGGCAATGACGTACGAGCCCGAGCCGCCCACGCGCCATGTGTGTTAGTGGACGGTGGAGATGTATATACAGTATACTGATGAGTCAGGGAGGAAAAACGTCGCTCCGTATCTATGTGTTTATTCACATGTGATGATGTCACATTTTCTGTCGCAATTTAATTCAACTGTGCGACAACTGTTTCTCTCGTGAGAAATGTTTGTCTAAAGCCCAAAATATAACTGCCTATTCAGATCAGCTTAGCACGCCTATATACAGGGTGAGGAGGATAGGGGGCTGCCAGACATCTCCACAGGAAAGTCCATAAGCCCAATCTTCCAACAAGGCTTGGGACTCCCAACATGTCTTTCAGAACTCTTAACATTAATCCTCACGTGCCTAGGACTCCCACCATTCAAGTCAGCACACCTCAGGCCCCACGACGCACCTCAGAACTGCCAGCGCTCAGCACCCCCCCAACCTCACTTCAGGACTGCCAGCGCTAAGGCCACTCCCCTCCCCACTGCCAGCGCTAAGGCCACTCCCCTCCCCACTGCCAGCGCTAAGGCCACTCCCCTCCCCACTGCCAGCGCTAAGGCCACTCCCCTCCCCACTGCCAGCGCTAAGGCCACTCCCCTCCCCACTGCCAGCGCTAAGGCCACTCCCCTCCCCACTGCCAGCGCTAAGGCCACTCCCCTCCCCACTGCTAGCGCTAAGGCCACTCCCCTCCCCACTGCCAGCGCTAAGGCCACTCCCCTCCCCACTGCCAGCACTAAGGTCACTCCCCTCCCCACTGCCAGCACTCAGCCCCCCCCCTCCAGGACTGTCATCACTTAGGCCACTCCCCCTTCCCACTGCCCAAGCACTCAGTCCCCCCCCCCCCTCACCACACTTCAGGACTGCCAGTGCTAAGGCCTCCCCTCCCCACCGTATCTCAGGACTGCCAGAACTCAGCCCCCCTCCCCAACGCACCTTAGAACTGCTCAGACCCCTCCACCGACCCCCCCCCCCCCACCATGCCTCAAGACAGCAAGTGCTCAGAGCCCACCCAAATGTGCCTCAGGACTATCATCGTTCGGCAAGACCTGCCCACCCCCAGCACACACACAGTGCCTCAGGACTGCCAAGACACCATGCCTTTACGCACCCCAGAGATGTCAGCGCTCAGACCCCACCACAATGCATCTCTGGACTGCCAACAATCAGGCCCCCTATACACACCTCGGGGCTACCAGCGCTCTGACCCACCCGACGTGTCTCAAGACCGTCAGCGCTGATTTCATTAAAAAAAAAAATAATAATGCACCTCTGGACTCTTAATGTGGCTCTCATTATAGATCTCACTTCATTACTATATCCATTAATTAGTGTATAGGACAATGAAGGGCAGAAACAGACTGGGCTAAACCAGCGCCATGATGAATATAAAAGACTAAGGGTCCTATTACACAGAGCGATTTTTAACGATTAACGACTAATAATTGCAAACGAGATTGTTTATCGTTAACCTGAAATCGTTCACCATATTACACAGAACAATAATCGTTAGATACGATCGCTACTACGATCATTATTGCGATTGTTACTATGATTGTTTACGCCTTCTGATCCCAGCAAAACAATGAACAATGTGCAATTACACTGAATGATTAGTGAACAAATGCAGAACTTGAGCGAACGAATGTGGAATTACAGCGAATGATTAACGATAATTTTAGGTTCAGATCTAAATCAGCGATCGACGACATACGAACAATTTTTCTATCGTTGCCTGCAAGTACACAGAACGATTATTGTTTAAATTTGAATGATAACGATTTTTTTGCACGATAATTGTCCCGATTAATAGGGCCCTGAAGCCCCTATTACATGGGCCGATTCAGAGGAGCGCCGACCTGTCAGGGCAGTGCTTGCTCCTCATTCCCCACTCGCTGCCGACACAGTTACACACGCTGACAGCGAGCGGGTAAGATCTAAAGATGTGAGATCTAAAGATGGTCCGGCGGGCCCAAAGGAGATTGCAGCCGTCTTCTGCCGTCACTCCTGTTACATGAAACAACGGCAACAGATTGTTGCTAGGCTGATCTTTGTACTTTAAAGGGGTTGTCCAGCAAAAAACTTTTTCTTTCAAATCAACGGATATTGCAAAGTTATGTAGATTTGTAACTTACTACTATTAAAAAAATCTCCAGTCTTCCAGTACTTATCAGTTGCTGTATGTCCTGCAGGAAGTGGTGTTTTATTTTCAGTCTGACACACTGCTCTCTGCTGACATCTCTGGCAGGAGACAGGAACTGTCCAGAGCAGGAGAGGTTTTCTATGGGGATTCATAGAAAACCGAGACAGAGTTCCTGTCTCGGACAATGAGGTCAGCAGAGAGCACTGTGTGTGACTGAAAATAGAACAACATTTCCTGCAGGACATACAGCAGCTAATAAGTATGGTAAGACTTTAGATTTTATAATAGAAATAAATTACAAATTTATATAACTTTCTGATATCAGTTGATTTGAAAGAAAGTTTTTCACTGGACAACCCCTTTAACAGGCTAAAACACAAATGATAAGCCATCGTTGTGCTTCGTACATTGGCTGATTGTCTTCTATTATGGTGCATTTACACAGGCAGATTTATCTGACAGATTTTTTAAGCCAAAGCCAGGAGCAGACCATTAACAGGGAACGGGTCATAAAGGAAACACTGAGATTTCTCCTCTTTTCAAGTCCATTCCTGGCTTTGGCTTCCAAAATCTGTCAGATAAATCTGTCTGTGTAAACGCACCATTACACTAAACAATTACTGTCCGAATACGGCCAATAATAGTTTCGTGTAACAGGGCCTTAACACTCGGCATTTGATTACCTGTGGCTGAAGTAGTTGGATGCAGCCTTAGAGACTCCTGGAAAACGTGGGTACATCCTATGGCCTATGACTGTATCCATGTTTCCCAGGCAGCCTTAGGGCTGTATCCAACAGTAATCGCATGCCAAGAGTTCAGGTTTGGAGGAACCCAAACATACTCTGAGTTCAATCATCACTATAAAAGCCATATATACACAGAGCTGTAACTGAGGAACGAGCTTGGAAAAGGGAAATCCAACCATACGGCACCATGTCATACACACGCACACAATATATATAGTATCTAGACTAGATATGATGTAATGTGCGCTGTACAGACCAATAATGATGTAACATCTGCATAAACTGCTAGACACATAAAACTCTGCAAACTCACAATCCAAGAATAAGCCAAGTTACACAATAGAGTTTACGTTCCCCGGAAACAAGCATATTCCGGCTAAAAATATCTTACACCACCGTCTGTGCAACAATACGCAAAGTGGCTGATGTTACAAAAGTTCCCGGTTGGGTAATACGGAGATGGGGTCCACGTGTTACTCACAATGCCGGGATACTGGAAGGTTCGCTCGCTGTCCCTCATTATAAGAAATCACAAGCTCTGGCCAAACCACAGAGGCCGCTCCATCAATGGCAATGATAACCTGATAATATCTGCAATGGTAAACAGGGAACTCCAGACCGACAATGGATTCCCGATACGGGGCGGGGATGCGGGTCTACCGGCTGTACGGGAAGAGCTGGTGTACTCACTAAGCCGGTCATGATGAGGGACTGTATCACAACTACAGAGTGGTTATGTCTCCTGTTCATATATATTTCATATATACACCGCTATACAATAGCGGAGAGCCACCTGGCTTCACTAAACCCTCTGGAAGCAGATGACAACACGGACGCGGCTTTACTGGCAGACAGCCCCTTTCTCGTATGGAGAGAGCTCTGCTATTCTTCAGAGGAGGCAGATAATGATAACAGAGGATACCGGAGGAGGTCGAGAGGCTACAGGGGGAACGACTAACAGAGAATTATACATCACCCTGTGTAATAACCAGATCACAGTGTTACAGTATATATAGTGATCAGACAAACAGCCTGAACACCCGACACCATTAAAAAAAAGTTTACATTCTGTATTATACTCCAGAGCTGCACTCATTATTCTGTCCAGAGCAGCAGCAAATCCCCATAAAAAACCTCTCCTGCTCTGGACAGTTCCTGACATGGACAGAGGTGGCAGCAGAGAGCACTGTGTCAGACTAGAGAGAACACACCACTTCCTGCAGGACATACAGCAGCTGATAAGTACTGGAAGACGAGATTATTTAATAGAAGTAAATGACAAATCTATAGACCTTTCTGACACCAGTTGATTTGAAAGAAAAAGACTTTCTGGATAATCCCTTTAACATAGAAGTCTTAAGTATGACAGATGCCACTATGTGCTATAACAGAGGTATGGCTGTCAATGATGAGCAGACAAGGTGACCCATCGATCATCGGGAGCAGCTCCACATGTGCCCTGCAGGATAAATGAGATATTACATGGAGGGCCATAATCAATATCCTATCAATAGTACAAGTATAAGAAACTCTGTATTAGGTTTTATTAATCAAAAGTTTTAAAAAGCTGTTTCCCTGGCTTCCCCCCCCCCCCCCTCTCACTTCAGAAGAAGCAGGATTTGTTTGTCCATTATGCTCTATGGAGAGGGGAGGGGCCAAATGGGATGAGTGAGCAGGGAGAGGAGAATAGCATGGCTGTACAAAATATCCTACATCCTATCTTATTGCAGACTAGCAGTCACCTTTCTGACCTGTGAATTTAGCGTTTTGTGTGCCCAGTCTCCAAACTGTACAGCTGCTTCTCTGCTCTCCCTGCTCACTCATCCCCCTCGGCCCCTTCCCACTTCATAGGTTATAATGGACTCAGGAGAACCAGTCTTCACTTTGTTCCTCTGTAATGTAGACGGCTTTGCCAGATAATGAGCGAGGGGGTGGGGGCTGGGAAATTGCTTTCTGAGTACAGAAAGAGGCTTTTTTGACTAATAAAACCTATAACAGAGTTTCTTAAAATCTCTTGTACTATTGATTCCTGGGGAAAAAAAAAACAAAACAGGCCCTCGGCCTGTTTGCGGTCAGCTGCCAACCCCAATGATTACAATGCTAGCAATGTTATCGGAATGACTAGGCCGGGCTGTGGGAATGCTGAGTGACTACCTATATCCATCTCGGGAGTCCTCCCTAGATTTGTCAGCGATACGGTGAGGATTAAGGATATATCAATACATCTTGGCAGCTATTATATATATTAAAAAAGGAGTCCGTGGAGCCTCATTGAAGAGTCTCAAAACACAGGACTAGCCAGATATCCCTCCGGGAAGGACCCAGCCAAGTGGCAGCTCCTATTAGGAAACCACCAAATCCACCATATTAAGTGGCCCTATAAGTCAGTGTAATGACAAGGGATAAACCAAGGCTAGGTAACCATCCACAGACAGCTGTTTCGGGGTGTTGCCCCTCATCAGTGTGGAGCAGGATTCTGGCTAGGTGGGAGCAATGCCTAGTAGAGCCATAAGAGAAACAGATTGCTGAACTCAGGGAGAACAGCCAAATGACAACACTGCCGGCTGCTAATGAAAGCGCTCAATGCAGTGAAGTCCTAGGTGCATTGCCCCCTGGGAAACATGAGTATGCAAAAAAGGAGTCCGTGGAGCCTCATTGAAGAGTCTCAAAACACAGGACTAGCCAGATATCCCTCCGGGAAGGACCCAGCCAAGTGGCAGCTCCTATTAGGAAACCACCAAATCCACCATATTAAGTGGCCCTATAAGTCAGTGTAATGACAAGGGATAAACCAAGGCTAGGTAACCATCCACAGACAGCTGTTTCGGGGTGTTGCCCCTCATCAGTGTGGAGCAGGATTCTGGCTAGGTGGGAGCAATGCCTAGTAGAGCCATAAGAGAAACAGATTGCTGAACTCAGGGAGAACAGCCAAATGACAACACTGCCGGCTGCTAATGAAAGCGCTCAATGCAGTGAAGTCCTAGGTGCATTGCCCCCTGGGAAACATGAGTATGCAAAAAAGGAGTCCGTGGAGCCTCATTGAAGAGTCTCAAAACACAGGACTAGCCAGATATCCCTCCGGGAAGGACCCAGCCAAGTGGCAGCTCCTATTAGGAAACCACCAAATCCACCATATTAAGTGGCCCTATAAGTCAGTGTAATGACAAGGGATAAACCAAGGCTAGGTAACCATCCACAGACAGCTGTTTCGGGGTGTTGCCCCTCATCAGTGTGGAGCAGGATTCTGGCTAGGTGGGAGCAATGCCTAGTAGAGCCATAAGAGAAACAGATTGCTGAACTCAGGGAGAACAGCCAAATGACAACACTGCCGGCTGCTAATGAAAGCGCTCAATGCAGTGAAGTCCTAGGTGCATTGCCCCCTGGGAAACATGAGTATGCAAAAAAGGAGTCCGTGGAGCCTCATTGAAGAGTCTCAAAACACAGGACTAGCCAGATATCCCTCCGGGAAGGACCCAGCCAAGTGGCAGCTCCTATTAGGAAACCACCAAATCCACCATATTAAGTGGCCCTATAAGTCAGTGTAATGACAAGGGATAAACCAAGGCTAGGTAACCATCCACAGACAGCTATTTCGGGGTGTTGCCCCTCATCAGTGTGGAGCAGGATTCTGGCTAGGTGGGAGCAATGCCTAGTAGAGCCATAAGAGAAACAGATTGCTGAACTCAGGGAGAACAGCCAAATGACAACACTGCCGGCTGCTAATGAAAGCGCTCAATGCAGTGAAGTCCTAGGTGCATTGCCCCCTGGGAAACATGAGTATGCAAAAAAGGAGTCCGTGGAGCCTCATTGAAGAGTCTCAAAACACAGGACTAGCCAGATATCCCTCCGGGAAGGACCCAGCCAAGTGGCAGCTCCTATTAGGAAACCACCAAATCCACCATATTAAGTGGCCCTATAAGTCAGTGTAATGACAAGGGATAAACCAAGGCTAGGTAACCATCCACAGACAGCTGTTTCGGGGTGTTGCCCCTCATCAGTGTGGAGCAGGATTCTGGCTAGGTGGGAGCAATGCCTAGTAGAGCCATAAGAGAAACAGATTGCTGAACTCAGGGAGAACAGCCAAATGACAACGCTGCCGGCTGCTAATGAAAGCGCTCAATGCAGTGAAGTCCTAGGTGCATTGCCCCCTGGGAAACATGAGTATGCAAAAAAGGAGTCCGTGGAGCCTCATTGAAGAGTCTCAAAACACAGGACTAGCCAGATATCCCTCCGGGAAGGACCCAGCCAAGTGGCAGCTCCTATTAGGAAACCACCAAATCCACCATATTAAGTTGCCCTATAAGTCAGTGTAATGACAAGGGATAAACCAAGGCTAGGTAACCATCCACAGACAGCTGTTTCGGGGTGTTGCCCCTCATCAGTGTGGAGCAGGATTCTGGCTAGGTGGGAGCAATGCCTAGTAGAGCCATAAGAGAAACAGATTGCTGAACTCAGGGAGAACAGCCAAATGACAACACTGCCGGCTGCTAATGAAAGCGCTCAATGCAGTGAAGTCCTAGGTGCATTGCCCCCTGGGAAACATGAGTATGCAAAAAAGGAGTCCGTGGAGCCTCATTGAAGAGTCTCAAAACACAGGACTAGCCAGATATCCCTCCGGGAAGGACCCAGCCAAGTGGCAGCTCCTATTAGGAAACCACCATACTCAGGCAGTGTTGTCATTTGGCTGTTCTCCCTGAGTTCAGCAATCTGTTTCTCTATTATATATATTACTCAGCTTTCCCAGAAAGATCTAAGAGGTTATAATCCCTGAACACACAGCAGCAATGATCTCCTATGAGCCGTGCGGTTAGGTAACACATCTAGTACAATCAGGTGCGGTGACCCGGTCCTGGAGCAGGCGCGGTGACCCTATAACAGTTCAGGGAATCACCGTGTACACCTACAACCCTGCCGCTTCTGATGTGTCTTGGCACAAGATCTTACAATACAAAAACAAACCAGTTTCAGAATGAACAATAAATCCAGTTTACAATAAACCTAATACTTTCCTATATGAGAGCAGATTACACAGATAGCGTACGCGGGGGTTATCACCACTATCGGATGGGCATAGCAACAACATGTCACCAGGGTAACATCAATGACGATCCTATGGACTGGTGGGCACCGCCGCCCCCTCTGGGTTACCAGTATCTGATGGGAATAGCAACAACATGTCACCAGGGTAACATCAATGATGATCCTATGGACTGGTGGGCACCGTCGCCCCCTATGGTTTGCAGAGGGATCAATTCTTGTGCCACAGGGGTCTATATCAGAACTAAGGGTGAGGCTGATCTGGAGACAAACTTGCTGCCCTCCAACTGTTGCAAAACTACAAGGCATGATGGGAATTGTAGTTCTGCAACTACGAGTTCAGCCCCCCAGAACTAAAGCCTCCTGCACACGTCCATAGTGGTTTCCTGACCATACAGATTATTAGTAGGAATAGTCGGCCTATGGGTCATCATCCGCCAGCCACCCACAGTCATAACAGAACTACAGACGCCATGACCATATAATGACATCCTATTTTTTTAAGTCCAGGCTTCAAATGCAAGGACAATGGATGCCAAGTCACATGCACTGGCCCATAGAAGAGAATGGGTCTTATACTATCCACAATGGCTGTGTGCAAGATGCCTTAGGGTGCGTTTACACAGTCAGACTTATCTGACAGATTTTTGAAGCCAAAACCAGGAATGGATTTAAAAAGAGGAGAAATCTCAGTCTTACCTTTATGATCTGTTCCCTGTTTATAGTCAGTTCCTGGCTTTGGCTTCAAAGATCTGTCAGATAAATCTCTCTGTGTAAACGCAGCATTAGGTTTATAGCTGCACTTTTAAACCTACAATTCCCCATCAAGCCCCAATAGCCTGTAGCTGGCATTCACCAACTAGCAGCTCTCCAGCCCATCCAAAACTACAAGTCTCAGCATGTCAGAGCATGCTGGGAGCTGTAGTCTTTCAAAGCCAGAGAGGCAAAAGTTTCAGAGTCACTGCCCTGTTTCATATCAGTCTATAGTAGCATCCCCCAACCTCTGGCTGTTGCAAAACTACAATTCCCAGCATGCCACAGGTCAAGTGCTGGACATTAGATCCCAACAAGATGGGCAAGTATCTGAACACTGCAAATTATATATATATATATATATTATATATATATATTTGGATCCACCTAGGTCGCAGCTTTACTGACATATATACAGGAATATTGGGTGCTGCTTATCCCCAGTCAGTCTCCAGCACACTCCGACCCTATTCACACATGTCTATGGACGGCCTCCACTACAGTATATGGCGGAGACGCTTGCTCATACCGTTCTTCGGTGTCTTCTGAATCTAGTCACTCTTTCCATTGCACGAGTCTCCTAGTAACATTTTGCTGATCCTCTGGATTTCCTGTTAGGTGTAATGGGATACCCAAAGCTTAGAAGAGCCGAATCCAATAATCCAATACAGATGGAGACATGTCCGGCCCCTGCTGCAGGAAACCGTCACCTCCACACGACCAAACTCCGCTCCGGAGCCAGTGTATCAGATGACTCCATACACAGCCATTCTATTATACTATTTATTATTACAATTATTGGAAAGTCTCATTTTACAAGCGGCAGTAACAGAGAGGATCTTACACGTCCCTTTATGAAACCATTCAGTTCAATGAGAAATGTGTAATGCTTTGGTTGCCCTGGGGGGGCGCCACAGGGAAATTATCTATGGGAATAGTGGTAGGGAACCTTGGCTCTCTAGCTGTTGCAAAACTACAACTCCCATCATGCCTGGACAGCCAAAGCTTTAGATTTAAAGTTGCAGCAGTTTTTACCTTAAGGTACTACAACTCCCAGCATGTGCCGACGGCTGCTTATGGTGCCGATATTCACCTGGGTCTATTCCCAGCCTTTGTATTGAATGACCAGGGTACAGTGTGTCCTCAGAAGGGATGACATCACATCCCGGCAGCCGGAGGAAGCGATGTCTCGGCCTGTTACATTGTAAGGTCACAAGCCTCTCCGCGGCGGCCATAGGATCCCTCACATAGTCTATGACTGTGAAGAAGCAGAACTGTTTGTTCTTCTCTCCCTGATCGGCCCCATGAAGTAATAACAATCCACATTCCTGGGGTGGACACCATGTATAAACGTCCAAGAGGAAGGAGCTGGATGAGGTACGAGGGGATGGGGTGAGATCTCGTCACTCCAGCCCCCACACTACGTAACCCGCCATCATTCCCTAAATTTCATCATTCTGAAGAGCGCATAGCTGAAGGGTTAGATCAGCGCGAAGAGCAGGAAACGGCAAGGTACCTCAGGTTCTTAAAGTGTCCCTTTAAGTATATGGGGTACGCTCTCCAGTCTAATGGTGCGTTTACACAGACAGATTTATCTGACAGATCTTTGAAGCCAAAACCAGGAACAAACTATAAACAGGGATCAGGTCATAAAGGAAAGACTGGGATCTATCCTCTATTCAAATCCATTGCTGGCTTTGGCTTCCAAAATCTGTCAGATAAATCTTTCTGTGTAAACGCACCCTAAGAGCCCTATTACACGGGACGATTATCGTGCGAAAAATCATTAATTAAACAATAAATCGTTCTGTGTAATTGCAGGCAACGATCGAAAAATCGTTCGTATGTCGTTGATCGATTTAGATCTGAACCTAAAATTATCGTTAATCGTTCGCTGTAATTCCACATTCGTTCGCTCAAGTTCCGCGTTTTTACACTAATCGTTCAGTGTAATTGCACATTGTTCATTGTTTTTCTCGGATCAGAAGGAACAAACGATCTTAGCTAAACGATCGTAACTAATGATTATCGTTCTGTGTAATATGGTGAACAATTTCACGTTAACGATAAACAATCTCGTTTCCGATCGTTTATTGTTAGTCGTTAATCAATAAAAATCACTCCATGTAATAGGACCCTAACACAGCGCTCTCTGCTGCCACCTCTGTCCATGTCAGGAACTGTCCAGAGCAGGAGAAGTTTTCTATGGGGATTTGTTGCTGCTCTGGACAGTTCCTGACATGGACAGAGGTGGCAGCAGAGAGCACCGAGTCAGATTGGAAAGAATACACCACTTCCTGCAGGACATACAGCAGCTGATAAGACTGAAGAACTTTTTTTTTTTTTTTTTTTTTTTTTTAAACAGAAGTAATTTACTTCTAAAAAAAATTCTCTGGGGTACCCCTTTAAAGTCAATTCAGGAAATAAAAATATAAAAATGAACTTTCTAGGGTTCTTTTCACAATTGCATCTGAGGCTCAGGCTTAGATCGGTGCTAATTTGTCCAGGAAACGATGGACAACACTGAATGGACCAGATATGATGAATATACTTCTTTTCCTCCTGTCCCCTACTGTTAGTATATAATAATCCACTGTCACGGCGGCCATGGTGATGTGCGGTCCTTATTGATGTATCACCACAATACAGGATAATACTCCAACATGGAAGACGCCAAACATCATCATCAAAAGGGCATCAGATGGCAGAGGAAAGGTTTATGTCTACAGCAATGACCCGACCATTGTCTTTCTAGCCATTGCAAAACGACAAGGGCTGTCAGTGCATGATGGGAGATGTATTGCCACAAGGACTGGAAAGCCAATAGTTGGGGAACATTGCGATGGTGGACCTGTAAACAGAAACCTTACGTAGTAAAGTAAGATCCATTGGACAGAGAGGACAAAAAAGCAGCACTTCACTACGGCCTAGGGTGCGATATAAAGACCACTATAAGATTGGTCCTCTCTACGTCTGGCGGTAGAACGCTTACTCATATGTTTCTCAGCCTCCACCATATCCACCAACGTGCTGTCTCTTTCCAGTGCACAGTAATAAGAAGTGCTGATCTCAGTAACACCATCTGATATGAACGCTGATGGCAGGGACCTAATATAGTAAAGAAAAAAAAAAAACACCTTCATCAAACAGCATCACCAGAGTGATCACATGAAGTGGTGAAGGTATGAGTGTGCCATGTGTGTAGAGCCTGGCACTGTAGGCAGCTGTGATGTGACCCGCCGTCATGTGCGCTTCCTGAACACATCACACAAGATGCCTATCTACACCCAGATGGCACGCCACGAACGGCGCTTTTTTATTTTTATTTCTAGGTACGACACTTCCCAAAAGACGTCCAGGAGGTGGATGGAGGCTCAAGGATAAGCGTCTGGCCATTGCTCACCCTGCAGGATATGAGGACGACCGCACTGATTCAGCACATGTCTCACTGCTGGGAAATATTACTACGCTGACCCAGAGGAGAAACCTCAAAGTGTGAGATCACCTGAGCCGCCGCTGTGGACCCCCCTCCCCCCGACAAAAAACAAACAGCTGGGTCTGCATGGGTACTATAGTGTTTGCCCAGTGCACACACACATATATATATATAGCATGGTGCGTACAGGAAGCCAATAAAGCCGCTCTGGAAGGATGTCCATAGACACAAAGGGTGGACCAACAATGCCATATGGATGTGTTACTGGAAGTGTAGAGTGTGATAATACTGTAACCTGGGCAGTGCAAGCGATATACTCCCTGTAAGGCATCGCAGTCCTAACCCTGAGGCCACGTTGCAGGTCACACAGAGAAATGCACCAACTTCAAAAGGTTACACAAAGGAAAAGCAGCCGAGCAAGATCTACAACACAGGTGTCAAACCTGCGGCCCTCCAGATGCTAAAGCTTTGGCTGTCCAGGCATGATGGGAGTTGTAGTTCTGCGATAGCTGGAGGGCCGCAGGTGTGACACCTGTGACCTGCATTGACTTCTCCTATGGAAGCTCAACCTAGGATCCCACGTTAACATTGCACAGATACATACACAATCTCAAGAATCAGGACGGTCGTGATGGTAACCTACAAAGAGGCGGAGGACGAGCAATCTGTGGTGACTGCCCATCTAATCCATCGATGGCTCCTATAACCCGTCACTGAGTGTAACATCCAATACGGAGTGACGTCCATAGCAGGTCACCAGGCTGTGGCTCTCCCACTACAACCCCCAGCATGTATCTGTCACAGCTTGATGGGATGTAACTAACAGGCCTGGGAGTCTACAGTATATAATAGAGCAGACTGTCTCACCATTGTGTACCAGGCCATTATTCACTTCCCTCCCCTCCAACGTATAGACAATGGTTTACAATAGGGATGTACTATAGGGTACGAGCAGGGGGGGGTCAGGTTTGCATGTATTCACGGCTGTATACTTCATTATGACGAGAGCGGCTGACAGTAAGTGTCAGCCAGATACCGCAACACCCATCCTTACCCAAGGCCTCATTTATACACTGCACTCATCTCCTAGTACGAATACCTGGGGGAGATGGGCACATGTTTTGTGTTAAAGGGGTTGTTTACCAAAAATGTTCTTCTTTTAAATTAACTAGTGCCAGAAATTTGTAATTAACTTTTAATTATTTTTATTATAAAAATCTCCAGTCCTTATCAGCTGCTGTATGACCTGCAGGAAGTGGTGTATTCTTTCCAGTCTGACACAGCGCTCCCTGCTGCCACCTCTGTCCATGTCAGGAACTGTCCAGAGCAGCAGCAAATCCCCATAGAAAACCTCTCCTGCTCTGGACAGTTCCTGACATGGACAGAGGTGGCAGCAGAGAGCAATGTGTAAGACTGGATAGAATACACCACTTCCTGCAGGACATACGGCAGCTGATAAGTACTGGAAGACTGGAGATTTTTTAATAGAAGTAAATTACAAATCTCTGGCCCTTGTTAGGACCAGTTGAAAGAAAAAAAAATACTGGTGAACAAACCCTTTAAAGGGTTCCCAGGTACAACTTCACTGCACGTTCAGCTTCCTCAGGAGCTCCTAAAACTAGTGGGTTTGACTCCACATACTATTACTAAGACCAGGTTTTGATTAAAAATTCTCATGTTTTCCACTTTTATCTTTGGCCTCAGAGAAGCTCATCTCCACAATACTACTTACACTATAAGAGCATCACAGCTGACAGGGAACGGCAGCAACAGGTACTGACAAAGGGGCTGCCAGGGCGGACGGTACCGGTGAAGGGATGCTCCCAAAATGGGGACGCAGATAAATAGTAAAGTCATTTTTCCATTGACTTCCATAATAAAAAAAGATCCGTTTTTTTTTTATAATGGAAGTCAGTTTTTCTTCATCAGTTTTTCTGCAAAAAACGGATTGCAAAAATGTAGTGTGAACCCTGCCTTATGAGGAAGGAAGGCTTGAAGAGAATCTAGCCTGCTGATAGCCCCCTATAGCGCCCAGGATGCTGAGGAGGAAGGTATGGAAGTTACCTTCCTCTTCGGCGCCGTTAGCTGAAGTAATCTTCGCTCCGGAGCACTGCCGCGTAATCCAGCCCACCCCTTCTAATGATAATCAATGAAAGGAGCAGGCCGGATGATGTGCCAGTGCTCCGGAGCGAAGATTACTCCAGCTAACGGCGCCGAAGAAGAAGGTAACTTACATAGTGCCCGTGAAGCTGAGGAGGAAGGTATGTAAGTAACCTTCCTGTTCTGCGCCGTTAGCTGGAGTAATCTTCGCTCCGGAGCACTGGCACATCATCCGGCCTGCTCCTCACATTGATTATCATTAGAAGGGGTGGGCTGGATTACGTGGCAGTGCTCCAGTGAAGATTACTCCGACTCCGGTAACTTCCATACCTTCCTCCTCAGCATCCAGGGCGCTATAGGCGGCTATATAGATTGGTCTAACCTGCTGATAGTTCCCCTCTAACTTCCCAACGGTGTAAGCGTTGTGCTGGTATAATAAACCCTTTGCTGGTCTCATGTATACCTGCTGTTTTGGATCCTCGGCACAGTGCGGATCTTTGTGAGCACAGTTCTTTGCCACCTGGTTTTACTGCAGAAAAGCAGTGAGGCAGGGTCCACACCACGACACGTATACCTCACCCCCCTATCTATGCACTGACCCCAATGTCTCCTATGTCAGCAGGAAATTACCGAAATGTAGTGACCTTAGGCCATAGAAGTGAATGGGTCCTGTGTACACAGATACATTAGCCCCCCCGATTCTAACAGGGTACCGACATAGCTGTGCCTCAGTAATGTGAACCCCGCTGCACAACCTTTCTGGACACTTCTCCATCCTCCATTGAAGTCAATGGGAGCAGGGTTTTATCACAGCAAACACAGTATGGAGTGTTTAGCACAGAAATCAGCAGTTAGTGTCCCTCCCATCATGCACTTTGCCCAGCACCAAGGAGAAGGATGCAGATCACGCTGGGCAACCACGTTGCCATGGCAACCATACAACACCCAGCGAGTTGAAAGCATAAACCCTTACAATCAGAATAGGACTGGGTATGGTGACCTTACTCCCAACACAGAACACCACAGGGGGGGGGGGGGGACACTAATCACGTGAGCATGCCCATGGCAACCAATCACAGCTCAGCTTTCATTTTACCACAGCTATGTGAATATGAAAGCGGTGACTGGTTGCTATGGGTAACAGGCAGCTTTACCTCAGGACACTTATGTAGCCGTAATGTCCGCGGTCTCCACACAGCGATGGAGGTGACAGACACACGGCACTACATCCCCGGTTATCACCCTCACCCGTACCTGCCCGCTCGGTCCCGGTTCCGGTCACAGAGACGAGCCAAGAGGGCCAGGAGCCCCGGACCGCGGAGCCGCCGCCATAACACTGCGGGCGCCGCCATCTTACCAGGAAGTGAGAGCGGCCAGCCCCGCCCCTTGTGAGGAGATTGTACTGTGCGCTGTGTGAGGAGGGAGGTTATACTGTGCGCTGTGTGAGGAGGGAGGTTGTACTGTGCGCTGTGTGTGAGGAGGGAGGTTGTACTGTGCGCTATGTGTGAGGAGGGACTGCAGGGTCAGGAGAGGTTGTACTGTGTGAGGAGAGACTGCAGGGTCAGGAGAGGTTGTACTGTGTGAGGAGAGACTGCAGGGTCAGGAGAGGTTGTACTGTGTGCTGTGTGTGAGGAGAGAGGTTGTACTGTGTGAGGAGAGACTGCAGGGTCAGGAGAGGTTGTACTGTGTGAGGAGGGACTGCAGGATCAGGAGAGGTTGTACTGTGTGAGGAGAGAGGTTGTACTGTGCCGCCTGTGGAGGTCACCCTGTCTCTGCCCCTCAGGTACCAGGACCAAAGCAGCCGCCCACAGCAGCCAATCAGGACTTATAAATAACAGCCAGCATGATTCTGATTGGTCGCTAGCAACCAATCAGCTCCATTTTCACAGCACTTACATAGAAAAGCAGCAATGTGATTGGCTGAGGGTTCATTGTGGCTCCTGGGCCCTCACTGACCCTGAGGGGCCGCATGCCAGTTTGGAGACTGACCATGCAGCTGCTATGGGGCCCCTGAAGAAGAAGGAGGAGGGCCTAGAATCACCAAGATATGGCAGCAATGATAAGATAGAAAACAAGAGCGGGCAGTGGGCACAAATGGCTCCCTATTATATACAGCTGGTCTCCTCCTACGGGACAGAT
Source organism: Dendropsophus ebraccatus (assembly GCF_027789765.1). Lineage (NCBI taxonomy): Eukaryota > Metazoa > Chordata > Amphibia > Anura > Hylidae > Dendropsophus > Dendropsophus ebraccatus. Next base: position 69,667,722 of record NC_091467.1, on the reverse strand, counting down.
ATACGCCATAATCCCCCATATACAAACCACCCCTGTATATACTCTCCTTCTGTATACAGACCCTAGAGCAGACTAACCCCCTAATTAGACCCCCCCTGTCAATAGAGACACCTATATACAGACCCCCCTAGTACACACCTAAGGCATCCCTGTATACAGACCCCAGAAAAGACTGGATAACACCCCTGTATATAGACTGCAAACCACCTCTGTAAACAGACGCACACACCCATATACAGACTCCAGAATAGACCGAATGAGACACCAGTGTATAGACCACCGACAGTATACAGACCCCTTTTATACAAACCTCAGACCACCCCTGTATATAGTCCCCCCCCCCCGCCCCCCTCAATGTACAGGCCTTTTGCCCTGTATAAAGACCCCAGACCAGCCCACTCCATATACAGACCTTCCATATACAGACACCCTATATATAGACCCAAAGCCAGACCCCACTGTATAAAACCTCTTCCATTTACAGACCCCAGGCCAGACATCCTGTACACACATCCCAGATGAGATCACATACAGACTCCATATAAAAGTATACCCCACCCCCCTCCTGTAAACAACATCTTCAGGTCAGAACCCCCTGTATACTGACCCCAGACCGGACTGTCCTTTATAGAGACCAACCAGAACCCCCTGTATACTGACCCCAGACCGGACTGTCCTTTATAGAGACCAACCAGAACCCCCTGTATACTGACCCCAGACCGGACTGTCCTTTATAGAGACCAACCAGAACCCCCTGTATACTGACCCCAGACCGGACTGTCCTTTATAGAGACCAACCAGAACCCCCTGTGTACTGACCCCAGACCGGACTGTCCTTTATAGAGACCAACCAGAACCCCCTGTATACTGACCCCAGACCGGACTGTCCTTTATAGAGACCAACCAGAACCCCCTGTATACTGACCCCCAGACCACCCTGGCCTTTTCCCAGGAGTGTAGGTGAGTATGTTACAGGTGTGTGTGGAGGGGGGGGTCTCATAGATATGGGAGCCCCCACAATCAGCTCGTCACCAGAATCCACATGTTGTCTGTAGATCACAGGTTACACCTGTCCAGGATCTTGTTCTGAGAAATGCACAATCATATTCCTATCACATATCTGTCACAACCACAGTAACGTGTGTTACACAACTGCTGATCTATGAAACATTACTCATCATGTCCTGAGGGCCGTGTAACATGCAGTCAGACCTGAGCAATATCATCCTACCAGGGGTGATCCAAGAGGAATGCCATTGTGATTGTGGGCCCCTCCTCATAGTACACCTCACAGATCACCTACCAGTAGTGGTAAAGCGAGAAGCTGCAAAGCAAGTCCTTGGACCCCTATTAATTGGATGCCTCTGGCCAGACCTGGTTACTGCCACTTGGCGATCCTAGTCAGGTCTATACGCTTAAACAGAGAGGCACCATAAATGTGTGACCACCCCTCCATTTTACAAGGGGACATTGGACCCCCTATTCTAGCGACTTGTGGGGGTCCCAGAAAATAAAGTTAAGATCCTACTAGATTAAGCGATTTTTTTTAAAGATTAACGATAAACAAGTTTGTTTATCGTTAACCTGAAATCGTTCACCATATTACACAGAGCTATAGTCGTTAGGCAATGTTCACACAACGTACATTTTCGTAAAACCACGGCCGTTGTACAGCGGCCGTGGTTTTACGAAAATATACGTTACTTGGCCGTATATAGGCCAGTTTTCTGCAACTGCTATTAAAGAAACTCTGTACCCACAATCTGACCCCCCAAACCACTTGTACCTTCTTATAGCTGCTTTTACCTCAAGATCTGTCCTGGAGTCCGTTCGGCAGGTGATGCAGTTATTGTCCTAAAAACAACTATTAATCCTGCAGCGCTGTGTCTAACGGCCGGGGCTTACATTTGTATATGCATTAGGCTGGCACACCCTCGCCGTCGTTCCTCCCCACCCTCCTCATCATTAGGAATGCTCCAGGCAGATTGCTTCCTATTCCCCACCTGTGTGTATAATGAACATGGGCTGGATCGTTAATACACCTGTGCAAAGCTCAAACAGCAGTAAATGTTCCTGGAGCATTCCTAATGATGAGGAGGGTGGGGAGGAAGGACGGAGAGGGTGTGCCAGCCTAATGCATATACAAATGTAAGCCCCGGCCGTTAGACACAGTGCTGAAGTTGGGTCACGGAACGGCCGGTCTTTTACGTAATGTGAACATAGCCTTATGCTGCATTTACACGGAACGATTATCGCTCAAATTTTTGCAATAACGATCGCATTTAAGCAATCATCGGCTCGTGTAAACACAGCGAACGATCAAGCGACGAGCGAGAAATCGTTCATTGTGATTTTCTATCGTTCTCAAATCGTTGGTCGTTCGCTAAAAATTTGCAGATTGCTTTGTGTAAACAGTCTCTCACAGATTTACCCTACGTGTGGGATAGGCTTAAGCGATCTTAAAATGATCGCAATAAGGATTTTTCTAAACAAGATATCATTGCGTCTAAACGCTAATCGTTATAAAAAAAACACATTGTTACTTCGAAATCGGTAATCGTTCGAATTATCGCTCCGTGTAAATGCACTATTACACTGAACGATTGAGGAACGAAAGCGTAATTACAGCAAATAATTGACAATGTCAGCACCAAACGAGCGATCAATGATTTCTCATCGGTCATTTAATTGTTGCTGCATTTACACAAAACCATCCATTATCGTTTAAATTTGAACGATATAACGATAATTCACACAATAATCGTCCCGTGTAATAGAGCCCTTACTGGTGTGAGCTGTAACTAAAAAGCTAAAAATGTGTCGTCTATATAACCGCCCACAACTACATACACTATGGTATCTAATGATGTATAGAAGCTATAGACATGTAAGAGGGGCTCCTGAGCTAGATGCATAAATACATTGGGATTGTGGCCCCCAACTCCCCTGTGAATATGAGCGACAACAATGCTCCAATGTGGGATGTGGAGGGGGGGGGGGTATTTGAAACTCATAGTAAAAGCACCAGATTCTCTCCATTTAGGGGAATTGCAGAGGACTTTCTGTCTAATTGTGACTAAAACATGTCTCACACTAAGCAGAACGTCCCCCTTCCGAGGTGTGTCACAGTTAGTGAGAAAAAAAGACTGTCTTCTTTCTGGGTTACAAGAAAGAGGAACTTTAAAGAGACATGATACCGAAATTACGAACATCGATGTGTCCGGGGCTTAGCTTCCAGCTAAAAGCCAAAATCACAGGTGTTCCCCTAGAGATGGAAGACGTTTTCTGTGAAAATAAAGACAAAAAAACTTCTCTTTAGCTGTTTCTGGGAAAGGCGAAATGACAAACCAATATGGCTGCCGGTACAGCCTCCGAAAGGTCTAATACTGCGAATGATTATTCTAGGTATAAAGCTAAGGCTACGTGGCGACATTGGCCGCGACGCAGGTCAGAGGTCATTGTGTCGCACTGCGGGAGTACAGCTATTGTAAGTGAATGTGGTCGTGTTGTAACCTACATGTGGATGCGATCACAACCTGAAGGACGCAAGTAGCCAAGTAACGTATTAGGTTGCCACGCCATTTGCTTACATTAGCTGCAATGGCGATCTTTGTCAGCATGATCCATGTGGCTAAAGTCGCTGTGTAACCCTAACCTATCGGTGATCTGTTCTGCTCTATAGATCCTTCTCAGGGCTCGATTAGTGATCTGCCCTGGTTTATAGATCCTTTATAGGGCTCAATCAGTAATCGGCACTGATCTATAGATCCTTCACAGGGCTCCATCAGTTATTGATATTCGTCTATCAATGCTTCCCAGAGCTCATCAGTAATGCTGCATTTACACGTAACGATTATCGTGCGAATTTGCACGATAACGGTCGAATTCGAACGATAATCATACGTGTAAACGCAGCGAACGATCGAACGACGCACGATAAATCGTACATTTTGATCTTTCATCAGGTCATCAATTCGTCGTTCATCGTACGCAAAAAATTTGCAAATCGTTCCGTGTGAACAGTCGTTCGCCGATTTAACCAATGTGTGAGATAGGCTTAAACGATCGCAAAACGATCTCAGTGCGAATATTCGTACGATATATCGTACCATCTAAACGCTGATCGTTATAAAAAAAATCGTAAATCCGACATCGCTAATCGTACGATCGGGCCAATAATCGTTACGTGTAAACGCAGCATAATTGGTACTCGTTTAAAGATCCTTCACAGGCTTCGATCAGTGATCTACACTGATTTATAGATTCTTCACAGAGCTCAATCAGTGATCGGTACTCGTCTATAGATCCTTCAGAGGACTTGATCAGTGATCAGCACTTGTATATAGATCCTTCACAGGCATCAATCAGTGATCGCCACTGGCTTATAGATTAGAGATGAGCAAACCTTGAGCATTTGATTATCAACGGCTGAACAAGTTGGATGCAGCCCTAAGGAGTCCTTAGGCCATATCCATGTTTTCCAGGCAGCCTATGGGCTGTATCCAACTTCAGCCACATCAATCAAATGCTGCACGCTTGGGTTCAGCATCGGCACTCGTTTATAGACCCTTCACAGGGCTCGATCAGTGATCAGTACTGGTTTTTAAATTCTTCACAGTGATTGATCAGTGTTCTCCACCTGTTTATAGATCCTTCACAGGGCTCGATCAGTGATCGGCACTCGTCTATAGATCTTTCACAAGGCTCAAGAAGTTATTGGCACACGTCTATAGATCCTTCACAGGGCTCGATCAGTGATCGGCACTCGCCTATAGATCTTTCACAAGGCTCAATAAGTTATTGGCACACATCTATAGATCCTTCACAGGGCTCGATCAGTGATCGGCACTCGCCTATAGATCTTTCACAAGGCTCACCAAGTTATTGGCACACGTCTATAGATCCTTCACAGGGCTCGATCAGTGATCGGCACTCGCCTATAGATCTTTCACAAGGCTCAATAAGTTATTGGCACACGTCTATAGATCCTTCACAGGGCTCGATCAGTGATCGGCACTCGTCTAGAGATCTTTCACAAGGCTCAATAAGTTATTGGCACACGTCTATAGATCCTTCACAGGGCTCGATCAGTGATCGGCACTCGCCTATAGATCTTTCACAAGGCTCAATAAGTTATTGGCACACGTCTATAGATCCTTCACAGGGCTCGATCAGTGATCGGCACTCGCCTATAGAACTTTCACAAGGCTCACCAAGTTATTGGCACACGTCTATAGATCCTTCACAGGGCTCGATCAGTGATCGGCACTCGCCTATAGATCTTTCACAAGGCTCAATAAGTTATTGGCACACGTCTATAGATCCTTCACAGGGCTCGATCAGTGATCGGCACTCATCTAGAGATCTTTCACAAGGCTCAATAAGTTATTGGCACACGTCTATAGATCCTTCACAGGGCTCGATCAGTGATCGGCACTCGCCTATAGATCTTTCACAAGGCTCAATAAGTTATTGGCACACGTCTATAGATCCTTCACAGGGCTCGATCAGTGATCGGCACTCGCCTATAGAACTTTCACAAGGCTCACCAAGTTATTGGCACACGTCTATAGATCCTTCACAGGGCTCGATCAGTGATCGGCACTCGTCTATAGATCTTTCACAGGGCTCGATCCTTGGTGCGGCCATGTCAGGTTGACTGTGGCAAATGCGCCAATTTAGTGTCCTCCAAATCTCAACTACGCAGCAGACAGCGAGCAATGTTTTGGAGGAGAACTCCGTCAGTGTTCAACAAGGAATGTGAAGCTCCCCCGGCGCGTTCACACCATGTCAATGTTTTCCTACTTCTCATTAACATTTTTTCCTATTGCGAATATGAAGTTTATTCGAGGCCGCGAGCCCCAACGCTGCCAGAACACTGAGCCCTATTCACTCCTCCTCGTTCAGGGAATAGTTTCCTCTGTTGTTGTTTTTTTTTTTTTTTTTATAAAAGTATTTTTTATACTGTTCTACAATGAAATGCCAAATATGAGCTTAGGATGGGCGGCTGCCTCCAGCACCGCTGCTCTCCCTGCAGCCTAGGACACATGGTTTGCATTTCACCTGAAGAGGCAGCAGCTGTGTTTTCAGAGCTCCGCTTCCCAGAAGTGCAGAGAGTGTTTGTATAGTTACAGTACAGACACACGCACACGAGAGGGACGCACATCCTGCACACCGCGTACAAAAACAGCAACGCCGCCGGTAACGTGCTGCCAGTAACCCCTTCACTGCCAAGCCCCATACTGTACTAGGGCTCAATGTTATTAGCAAATAAAGCAATACACAACTCTATTGTATGTTGCATTGTGCTGTTTTTATGATGTTGTTTTTTCCCCATTTTGTTATGTTACTTTTTTTTTTTTTTGCATCTGTGTGAACGTAACTCATTCACACCTTCAGTAGTTTTTCAGGACTGTATATTATGTCCGCAATCTGCAAAAAACGTGTCCGTACTTCATCAGTAAGGCTAGGTTCACATCACGATTTTGCTATCCGTTTAGTGTATCCGTTCCATAAAAAAAAAAGAATGCTGTTATATGCCATACGTTTTGATCCGTTTTCCATTGACTTACATTTTTTTTACATTTTGTAATATACACAAAAACATGGTTGACCGCGTTTTTTTGTACGTTTTCCAAAACGGATACAGTGGAACGGATTGCAAAATGGTGATGTGAACCTAGCCTAACCCATATTTTCTGCAGATCCACAAAAAATGGGAAAGTGATAAATTAAGGTGATCCTTATTTTTTGCAGATGTTACGGACATTACTAAAATGACGGATCTGTAAAAATCACGGACGCTTCCATAGACTTCTATGGTGGATCTAAAACTACGGGCAGTGTGAATAGCCCGGTTAAAACCAATGTGCCCTGAATAATACAGACACAAAAATACGTAAGTGAAGGCGACCCGTCAATATAACCTACAAATAAATATAATATATTATATGTTTCCAACAAATACAAGGGAAAAAAAAACTAAATGTAGCCTCGGACTGATGCAGAGTATTTTTTATTATTTTTAACTTTTCTCTGCATATTTTTTAGCCATTTCGGACGCAATTTTAACCCTTACTTGATTCCATAAATTGTTCGTAATTCGCAGCGTGTATGTGGTGTGTAATATGCGCAGATAAACTTGGCCTAAAATCTGTATATAAATAAAAAATTTAAATAATTGTAAAAAAAAAATACTTTAAATAATAAAAGTAATAACAAATAACAAAAAATATACAAAAATCTTAAAAAAATAATAGTAAACATTATAGGATTCACTGGCATTTTATGTAAAATTATAAAGAAAAAAGAACCTTAACCACAACTACTGATAATCTGTATTTGTAATAATAATTTCCTGTTCTTTTACTTTTTTTTTTTTTTTTAACTTTACTTTACTGTGCTGCAATTTGCCAGAAAGCGACATTTCGATTGAAAAACTCTGGGTTCCAGAAAGTGATTGACAAGCCGTCGTCCAGGTCTCTGTGTGTGTCCTCAGTGATTCTTGGAAGGAAAGAGCAGCAGAGAACGGGAGAAGCCTTTGCTCCTCTCTGCCAGGAATAGGGAGGCAGGATCTGGCCCCCTGCCATTACATTGAGCTGTGTGCATGATACAGGGCCTATTCCTGGAAGAGGCTCTTCCTGTAATATTAAAGCTGTGTATGGGGAAGGGGGTGGCCGAGGAGGGAGGGCGGAGCGTCTGATGTCTGTATAAGAGGCGAGCGTGTGTGATCTCATGGAGTTATACTCTCAGCTAGTAACTTGAAGCAAGCACAACGGTGGATTTTTAGAGAGTCCCTCGAAGCGGAATTTTCCACTCAGGACTTAGGATATTAGTGCAAAACACCGAGGACACCGCAGCCTTAACTCTGCAAAGTTACCCGGTAAGAAATCTCAAAATATATCGCACACATATTAAGTGTTTAATAATAGTAAAAAAAAATCTATTAAAAAAAAAAATTGTATATTTTTAAAAATTTAAACAAAAATAGAATTTTAAATATTTTTTAACTGTTTATTAGCTTACATTTCCTCAGTCGGTTTTAATAGGTTATGTTGCGTGACATGACGCTGGCAGACGTTGTAGTTTTGTAACGTTCGGCTGTCAGGGCATGATGGGGGTTGTAGTTCTGCAGTGATCTCTGATGGATGTAATAGCATGGATTCCAGATGTTGAGAAACGTGTGTAAGCTCTGGATGCTATTGCGATAGTAGGAGTAGCAGAGCTGAGTATGTCATTGGATGTGGTTAGTGGTTTACTTGAGTTTCTTGGCAGACTCGGCTCTGCTATATCTAGGTATTAGTTCACCAGTGCTGAGGGGTGTTCTCCTTAGATCTTTTTTTAGGATCGGTATACACTGTTTGTAGGGTTACGTGAAGCAAGGTCTTGTATTTACTCAGAGGGAAATACCTGGCAGCTATGCAAATGATGCGCACACATAGCACAACTACATTTACGTAAAGCCTCGTACTATTCACAACCTGGAAATTCAGGTGCGACTACAACTAACCACAAGCATCTATATCCTGCTGACAAGCTTCCAGGAAGCTGAGATACTGGTTGCTGTTTGTCAGGGTCATCACACTGGTGGTGACCACTATATATCCAGTATGACTCTGCCAGACAGCTCACAGTATCTCAGCTTCCCACACCTTAAAGGGGAAGGCTTTGTTTTCTCTGTGTCACTTTATAAAGATCTAATGTTCTCTCTTTTTCTTTGATCCAGAACATTGTAACAGAAGTCAGCTTCTCCACAACTTCCGAGGAGGCACAAAGGCGCCATCCTGACTCTCAGCAAAGCTGGCTCCCACCGTCATGGTCACTCAGAGCAAATTCCCGAGCATGAGCCGGGCATTAGACTCCAGCCTTCGGCTCAAGACCTTCTCCTCCCGAAGCGAGTATAACCTGGTGCTGAGCGCAGTCCACAAGCTGCAGGAGAGTGGCTTCTATTGGAGTACGGTGACGGGCACCCAGGCCAACCTGCTGCTCAGCACCGAGCCGGCGGGCACCTTCCTCATCCGGGACAGTTCAGACCACAGGCACTTCTTCACCCTCAGCGTCAAAACTGAGTCCGGCACCAAGAACTTGCGCATCCAATGTGAGCCATGTGGCTTCTCTTTGCAGACTGACCCTCGCAGTTCGCAGCCGGTGCCGCGGTTTGACTGCGTCTTGAAACTCCTCAGGCATTACATGTCCGCCAAGGACCCCAGTAACGCTAAGCGGTCTTATTACATCTACTCCGGAGGTGAACGCGTCCCCTTGCTGCTGTCTAGGCCTTTGTCCTCAAGTGTCTCCTCTCTACAACATCTCTGCCGTAAGGCTGTGAATGGGCAACTGGAAGAGTTTGGCGCCAGGGAGCCACTTCCACTTCCGCTGCCCATTAAGGACTTCCTACAGGAATATGACTCCCCTGTATAATGATGAAGGTTCATCCATGAGGGAAGAGTAAAATGGCTGACTGGAGCCTCAAAGATCAGCGTCACTGTGAGCCAGAGATGGCTTGAATGAAGGAGCTAAGACGTTTGGCATTGACGCCATGAATCCTTAGGGAAGAATCACCAAGTGCCTAGTAAGACGGAGAGTTCGGGCCTAGACCTGATGCCCAAGGGGAGACTGTCGAGACCCTGAGCATTGCTGACTATACCCGACTCCGCGTGTTTACATTTCATACCTTGTGCAGGACCATGGAGACTGCAGGTCAGGCTCTGGTCTCCTTCCTTGGCACAAGACCAGAGCCGAGCACCCGCCTTGCACTGAACCTCCACATCGGTTATATGGAAGAGATATTTATTGTCACCTACGTAGCCTTAATCTGCTGGAAGGGCGAGGGCCGGGTGTGGACACACTGCAGGGCATTACCTGGCGGCAGTGTGAAGGGCACACCAGCGGGCACCTGGCCACAGGAACTTTTTGCACAAATTTCCAGCAAGTGACTTATGGCCTCTTGTGTTGAGGCGGCTTTACTTAAACTTGATTCCTGATCACAGAATGAAGATGATGGGGGTGGGGGAAGTCATAGTGGCAAGATGGAGGCCGCCACCGCCAAAGTGTCACCTGACAACTGTCTATGTAAGCAGTCTGCATGGTGATGCTATTGCACGAGAAAAGTTTGGACCAGAAAAACCCCAAGTCCCAGGGCAGAACCTGCCATCCTGACCTCATTTATGTTTACATGGCGCCCCCTAAAGGCACCAATTATCCGGGACATTTGCACTTATTTATATTTTACACGTGGCCTTCTAATTTATAATAAACAGAAGTATTTTTTTGAAACAAAGGAAATTATCTGTCTGTCTGTATGTATATATGTAAGTCTGTGTGTAAATGCACATTTATGTGTGAATGTATTTATATGTGTGTAATGTATGTGTGAGTGCATGTGTTCCAGTGCGTATGCATGGATGTTAGTTTGTATGTATGTGTTTGTTAGTATGTGTGTGTGTTGGCTTGTATTTATCAGTGTGTTTGTTTATATGTGTGTTAGTGTATGTGTGTATGAGAACGTGTTTGATCCAATATATATATATATATATATATATATATATATATATATATATATATGAATATATGTGTTGATATATGAATACACACATTTGTTGGTATCTTTTACGTATTTCTTTGTATGTTTGTTAGTATGTATGTGTGTAATTTGTTATGTATTTATGTATATGTAATTTGTTACATATGTACGTGTTTGTTACTATGTATGTGTGTGATTTGTTGTGTATATGTGTGTATATAATCTGTTGTGTATGTGTGTAATTTGTTATGTATTTATGTATATGTAATTTGTTACATATGTACGTGTTTGTTACTATGTATGTGTGTGATTTGTTGTGTATGTGTGTGATTTGTTGTGTATATGTGTGTATATAATCTGTTGTGTATATAATCTGTTGTGTATGTGTGTGATTTGTTGTGTATATGTGTGTATATAATCTGTTGTGTATGTGTGTGATTTGTTGTGTATATGTGTGTATATAATCTGTTGTGTATGTGTGTGATTTGTTGTGTATATGTGTGTATATAATCTGTTGTGTATATGTGAGTATATAATCTGTTGTGTATGTGTGTGATTTGTTATGTAACTGTGTGTGTATATAATCTGTTGTGTGTGTGTGTGATTTGTTATGTGTAATCTGTTATGTATGTGTGTATATAATCTGTTGTGTATGTGTGTGTAATTTGTTGTGTGTATGTGTGATTTGTTATGTGTATGTGTAATCCGTTGTTCGTGTGTGTGTGTGTGATTTGTTGTGTGTGATATGTTATGTGTAATCTGTTATGTATGTGTGTGTGATTTGTTGTGTGTGATATGTTATGTGTAATCTGTTATGTATGTGTGTGTGATTTGTTGTGTGTATGTGTAATCTGTTGCTTGTGTGTGATTTGTTGTGTGTTTGTATGTGACATCTGGGTTTATGATGTTGCACAGTGTGCTATTGGGGAAGCATAACACAATCCACTTTGCTGACACTGTAGAGGACGGCCTTTGGGCCCCCAGATGTCCTGAGCAGTGGGACCCCTCACATCAGCAATGTACATCAGCCATAGATCTGTTCCTGAGAAAGCCGGGTGACAACCTTCTATACCGGTTCCCGCCCAGGTTGGGACGTTCTCCTCCATGAGTGACAGCCACCTATGACACCAGACACTCAGCTTTCCCAGATTCCAGAATGGCCGATCATACGCTGCCACCCCCCCCCCCCCAGCTCCTTTCCCTGTAGATCTGCCGCTCTCACATGCCCACAATATACCCGGTTCCCTTTAAGAATAAAGACGCCCCATCCCACGCCAGGTGAGGTGTGTCGGGATGACGGAGGGTTAATCCAGGTGACGCGCCAAGGCGTCAGGCGTCCTGTATAGATTACACGGGATCGGGAGCGGCCCCGTTTACTGTACACAGCAGGGTTAACTGGCAGAGCCGTCTCCTTCAGGGAAGTCATCCTGTCACAGGAATGCTGGCGTGCGTCATAATCCCCATAATTATATTCCTGTTAGCGCCACCTCAAACGCACTTCCTTGTTTCCACGACAACACGACCGCTGAGGAAACACACAGATTCCTATCTGGGTGCCAGGAAATTTAGAAAGAGGGACGAGGGGGGGGGGGGGGTTAGTGGTCGGGATCCCGAACACCTGTGTGAACGAGTCCTGAAAACCAGCGCTTGTGTGGCTCTTTGTCTGGGAGAAAGGTTATGACCGCGGGCATCGCCGCGCACAATCCGATCATTGTCACGTGCAATTGTTCTCTGGTATCAGCCATTCCACGCTCACTGTTAGGCCATGTTCCCAAGGCGCATATCAAAGTTTCATGGGAAATATGCGCCATGATATATGTCGGGTAGGGAACCTTGGCTCTCCAGCTGTTGCAAAACTACAACTCCCATCATGCCTGGACAGCCGAAGGCTGTCCAGGCTTGATGGGAGTTGTAGTTTTGCAATAGCTGGGTAGCCAAGGTTCCCTACCCCTGATATAGGTGAATGATGGAAAACGCCAGGGTGCGCCTCTCTCCTTTATGTCATGTAAAAGGTCCTTAAAGGGGTGTTCCTGCATGCTTAACTAACTGGGACCCTCCCCACCTGAGTACCAGGACCCCAGTCTCCTATTAGAATGGAGGTGGCGAGTCACGCATGCTCCATTCATCCTCTATGGGGGCTGCCAATACCTGGACTCCCATAGACAATAAAGGAAGCGGTGGGGCATATGTGTTTACACTCCTCGCAGGAGATTGGGGTCCCCATTGAGATCCCCTACTTTGAAAGATGGCAGTACCTTTTAAAGGGTTTGTCCAGCAAAACATTGTTTCTTTCAAATCAACTGGCATCAGAAAGTTATATAGATTTGTAATTTACTTCTATTAAAAAAATCTCCATTCTTCCAGTACTTAACAGCTGCCGTATGTCCTGCAGGAAGTGGTGTATTCGCTCCAGTCTGACACAGTGCTCTCTGCTGCCACCTCTGTCCATGTCAGGAACTGTCCAGAGCAGGAGAGGTTTTCTATGGGGATTTGCTGCTGCTCTGGACAGTTCCTGACATGGACAGAGGTGGCAGCAGAGAGCACTGTGTCAGACTGGAGCGAATACACCACTTCCTGCAGGACATACAGAAGCTGATAAGTACTGGAAGACTGGAAATTTTTTAATACAAATCTCTGGCACCAGTTGATTTGAAAGAAAATTTCAACCCTTTAAGTGATGTCACTATGGCGCCTATTCCCACTGCACTTTTTAGCTCTAGTCCCCATAATCTGTACTTTATCTCATCCAGCTTTCCCAGACTCCTGAATGGCAAATCTATTTGTATTATAGGAACCTGGATTCCCACTAATGTATGAGCCATTCCCCCCCCTTACCCAATATGCTGACCCCCTTGGTCTGTTAGTCATGTGTGACCGCTATATTGCAGGAATAGGTTTCTTAAGTCTTCTCAGCCGTGGAGGCAGAGTTCCCCCTCCAGAAGTCATCGCTTTCCCAGAAGCCTCTCCAGCGCTGGCGGCGGGGGCATGCGGAGGGGAGCATTACCACACGGCTGCTCTCGGTCGCAGTGTTGTGTTGTGGTTGCCATAGTTAACGCTCATTCTCGCCCAGTTTCCAAACGCTTACTGAAAACTTTCCACACTGGATTCCTGATGTGTGCGCTCATGGCAGAAAACAGCTGCAGGGCGGGATCGCTGCGGGGAAGACTGGGATGGGGCGATGGGATAAACTCAGGAAATGACAAAGGGGAATCCCTGTCCTAGAAACAGAGCAAAGCAGCTCCGTACACACTGCAGATGGCGCAGAGCTGACTATGTCATATGGGAGGAGGTGGGGGACCAGGGTTCGAGTGATGGTCAGGGTCTCCACTCCACAGGGTCACTATCATCATAGAAAAGGGTCATAGAGACATGTCAAAAGCTCGGTCCGGAATGGTCGGACCCGTACCGATTGTCAGAACGAGCAGGGAGAAGACTGCACTGCAGTCGGGCTCCATAGACTTAGGGCCCTATTCCAGCGGACGATTATCGTTCGCATAATCGTTAACGATTAACGATCTCAAACGACCGCTATTGCGAAAGACCTTGAAACATTCACTCATTTCCATGGAACGATAATCGTTACTTATGATCGTATTTGCGATAGTTTTTTTCTTCGCTATTGCGTTTGTATCTACTGCGAACGACCGAACGACGTTTTATTCAATGCGAACGATTTGCGAACGAGCAACGATAAAAATAGGTCCAGGTCTTATAAAGCGATCAACAATTTCTCGTTCGGTCGTTAATCGTTCACAGCATTTCAACTGAACGATTATCGTTTAGATTTGAACGATTTAACGATAATCTGAACGATAATCGGCCGGTGGAATAGGGCTCTTATAAAGTGATCAACGATTTCTCGTTGGGTCGTTAATCGTTAACTGCATTTCAACCAAACAATTATAGTTTAGTTTCGAACGATTTAACGATAACCTGAACGATAATCGTCTGGTGGAATAGGGCCCTTACACTATGTGGGAGATTTATGACAGGTACACCAGAGGCGTACGCCTGGGAGAAGGTACAGATTTCTTCCTGGTGTACGCCCCCCGTACACCGGGCTCCCCCGATGGGCGGGCTGAGCTTGGGGGGTGTGATAAGGCGGGGAGGAGGCGTGGCCTCTTCCTGCACCTCATTTATCATGATTTACGTCTGCTCGCAGGCGCAAATCATGACGCAAATCTACACCTGCTGGAAGCAGGTGTAGATCTGGTACGCCGGACGCAGATTCGGGCGCCTGGCCAGCCGGATTCACTAAGAGGCGTGCCTCTTGTTGAATCCTGCCGATAAAAAGGGGGCGGGGCCAAATATAAGACTTGCGTACTTGTACTATGAGTCTGACTGATCATGTGACACAGAGCTGGGAAAGAACCGCACTGTTATATATTAAAGTGGTACTCCAGCCCTGGGGTATTTTTCAGCTATGGCCGGGGATGGGGTGGTTATGGATGGCGAAGGTCACTTACCCCCTCGGTTCCAGTGCTGGGTCCCAGATTGTGCCGCCTGGTACATCCGTCCCGCGTCCGCTTCCTGGTGTGAGCTGCCGCATGAGACGTGACGTCTCAAGGCAGCTCAGCCATTCAGCGGCCGTAGCAAAGTCCCGCCTCGGCCGCTGAATGGCTGAGCTGCCTTGAAACGTCACGTCTCATGCAGCAGCTAAACCCCCGGGCTGGAGTACCCCTTTAATTTAAACCTTTGCTCATTCTGGACCTAGGAGTCCAGTAGGTGGTCCTAATCAGTATCAATGATTAGGACCACTCAATAGACTTTTAAAGGGGAACCATGAGCAGGGCAATAAGGATGAAGGAATGTCTGTTACCTTCATCCTCAGCGCCATTCCTGTGCTGTATATTCTAAAATCCTTGATCTGGAAGGAGCCCCTACTATGCCCCCCCCCCCAGCACTAATCCCCTATTGATTAGAAGTGGCCCCTCCTGCCCCTGCAAAAATCCGTCTCCAAGCTGGCCAGACTCCTTCTAATGATTATCAATGGAGTGGGCAGGCTGGATTGGTGCTCGGGGGCAGTAGACCCGCCCCCAGTGCTCCTGGGGCATTAAACTGCTGAAAGTTCCCCTTTAAGCAAAGCATTAGCAGATATTTAGATCAATAAATAATAATAACTTCTGAATCTTCTCCTATAAATCTATATATCAATCAGCTCCTCCTGCTCTGTATTGGTGCGTTTACACAGACAGATTTATCTGACAGATTTTTTAAGCCAAAGCCAGGAAAGGAAAAATCTCAGTCTTACCTTTATGACCTGTTCTCTGTGTATAGTCTGTTCCTGGCTTTGGCTTCAAAGATCTGTTAGATAAATCTCTCTGTGTAAACGCACCATAAGATGATGCAGATAGATTGGACTGCTGTGAGCGGAGGCCCTAAATGTTCACTGACAAATTCGGCTCTGCTACATCCTACAACTTGTCATCATTAGCGGAATCTTCACTCCCAGACTTCTCAAAAGAAAAACTGTGCAGTTATACACAGTGGGGGTGGGGGTGGGGGGGTTTACAAGACCGGTGGTCTTATATTAGGCCCCAGCCCCTTTTTTCCCGGCAGGATTCACTAAGAGGCGCACGCCTCTTAGTGAATCCGGGCAGCCAGGGGCCCGAACCTAGATTTTGTTTATGATTTACGCCTGCGAGGCGTAAATGATGATGAGGCGCGGGAGGAGGCCATGTCTCCTACCCGCCTTATCACGCCACCCCAAGCTTTGCCAGCCCGCCCATCGGGCGAGCGGGGCGTACGCCAGGCAGAAGAGGCGAATCTGCGACTCTAGGAAAACTGGGGAGTAATCCATGTGGGGGCAGTTTTCCCTATAATAGAAATATATTATAGATCCTTAAAGGGAAACTATTAGCAGTGCATGTGGCTCTGAGTTTCGCTTTTAATTTTTGTCTTCGGCCATGTTGTTAAATATAAATTAGGGTCCATTTACACAGAAAGATTATCTGACAGATTATCTGCCAAAGATTTGAAGCCAAAGCCAGGAATGGATTTGAAAAGAGGAAAAATCTCAGTCTTTCCTTTATGACCTGATCTCTGTTTATAGTCTCAATGTGGCTTTGGCTTCAAATCTTTGGCAGATAATCTTTCTGTGTAAATGGACCGTAAGCTGGGTATAACAACCAATATGGCAGCTCCTACATCTCCCACAAGGCCTCTCTTTAGAACCAATAGATTGTTCACTCAGCTTTCCCGGACCCCTGAATGGCAGATCTCCCTAGTTGAACGTTTTTTTCTTCATCAATAGGCACATTTGCTGTGCTGGGTGAGAGTCTATTATATACCCGATGCTCAGACTGTATATTGGGACACGGCGACAACCGCAAAGGAAAACAAATGCTCTGACGTTGTCTTCACTTCTTGGGTAACGTTACAGAGACGGTTCCTCAGAACTCAGGGCAGGGGACACCTGATAAGATATGGTGTAACACTATACAGCCAGCTGTTGCAAAACTACAAGTCCCAGCATGCCCTGACAGCTTTCAGAGGATGCTGGGACTTGTAGTTTTCCAACAGCTGGAGAGCCAAAGGTTACACAACAATTTTCTAAATCTCCCACTTCTCATCATGGAGAATGATTATTAATAATAATATTATTACGTATCAATATATTTATTGGAGGTTTTATTCTTTAATATTATTATAAGAAAGGGACACTGGCCCTTTAAGACAAAGTTTAACCAGCAACCCCCTAGTGTGGTTATTACTGAGAACAGGCGTTGCCCCTAGCAACCAATCATATGCGTTCTTTCACTTTGCAATCTGATTCAGAATGATAAGAGCTTGAATCTGATTGGTCGCCAGGAAAAGGGCCGCGTCTTACGTCCTCATTCATTGGTGGAGAGGTTTTCTAATAAGAAAGTCGCAGACTATGTCATTTTTCTCCCAACCCTTAAAAAAAAATCGCTAGTTGTGGACTCTTCTCCAACGTTAACAATGGTCTAATAAACGTCCGCTTTCTGCAGCTGCCCCGGCCGGCGGTTAGACTACATTTCCCGGCATGCCTAACCAAACCCTCCTACTTCCGCCAAAGACAAAAGCGACTGAAGCATCATGGGAAATGTAGTCACGTGCTAACTAATAGGGAATCCGGGATGCGATAGGGTCGGACAGTACCGTTTCCCATGATGCACCGCGATCCATAGGGTTCAAGTTCCATAGGAGTGAGGGATCTTCTGTGTATTCCTATGTGGAGAGTGAGGGCTCCTGTGGCTCTGGGTCTGCACTGCTGGGTAATGTACTATAGTTCTATAGACTTTATATATATATTTGTAGATGTAAATCTTTTCCATAGGACAGGGGTGGGGAACCTTGGCTCTCCAGCTGTTGCAAAACTACAACTCCCATCATGCCTGGACAGCCTTTGGCTGTCCAGGCATGATGGGAGTTGTAGTTTTGCAACAGCTGGTGAGCCAGGGTTCCCTCTTCCCGCCATAGGACGATGCTGGTGCTGAGTTCAGTGCGTTTCGCAGTATTCGTGACTTTTTGGCGCCATCTGATTGCTGCAGTCCATTTCTAATGGCGACTCTTATGATTTCCTTACGTTTCAGGTCAGCGGACGGTCTGGACGCCATCGTCTTAGAGTTCGAGCTCCTGTGCTTTTCCTTCCGGGCTTCCGTTCCATGTATTCACAGAGCCAGATTGGCGCAGGCATGGGTGCGGTGGTGGTGGACCTGCGCAGCGACACGGTCACCAAACCATGTGCAGAGATGAGGAGAGCCATGGCCGAGGCGGAGGTCGGAGATGACGTCTATGGCGAAGACCCCACTGTCAATGGTGAGTGTATAGACTGCATGCTGGTGATCTGGTCACTCAACACCTTCTATGGTGATATGAGACAGCGCCACTCCTGGCCAGTGGCCATGTTGGGAATTACAGCTGGATATAAGCTTTACTTTCATTCCATCGTGGCCCTAGGACAGGAGCGGTCCCTTTAAATAGCAGATTAGCTGATGCATGTGCGTATGTGTCCACGCAGAGATTCAGCGATACACTGCGCAGCTCCTCGGGATGGAAGACGCTCTGTTCGTGTCTAGCGGGACTATGGGGAATCTGATCTCAGGTAAGTGGCCTGTCTGCACATCATTGTTCTCTAAAACTACAACTCCCAGCATGTCCCCACAGTCTATGCCATTCTTCTTCTTCCAGTTGTTTTCCAGCTGTTGCTTAACTACAACTCCCAGCATGCCCTAACAGCCTGCAGTGGGTGTACACCATTGTTCGCCAACCTGTGGCCCTCCCGTGCTGGGAGTTGTAGTTCTGCAACGGCCAGAGAGATTTAGGTTTAGGAAAACTTTTGTAATGGCAATTGTCCAGGTCTTTGTATAAGGCTGGGTTCACACTGCGTTTTTGCAATCAGTTTTTTTCATCCTTTTTTTTTTGCAAAAACGGAAGAAAAAAATGGATGGAAAAAACAGATGCAACTGTGTGCATCCGTTTTTCCATTGACTTCCATTATAAGAAAAACGGATCCGTTTTTTTTTACGGACACAAAAACGTGGTCAACCTCATTTTTGTGTCCGTCAAAAAAAAACAGATCCGTGTTTTTTTTTTTTTTTATAATGGAAGTCAATGTAAAAACGGATGCACACAAAGGCATCCGCTTTTTTCATCCCGTTTTTTTGCAAAAAATGGATTGCAAAAACGGATTGCAAAAATGCAGTGTGAACCCAGCCTTAATCTTTAGTGCAAACGTGTTTCCCCCATATATAATAATAATAATCTAATATGTTTCAATTGGTCATTTGCAAGCTCTCTGCTAGCTGTCAGTGAATGGAATCATGTGCTGCACCTAGATTCTAAAACAGGGGCAGGGAACCTCGGTTCTCCAGCTTTTGCAAAACTACAACTCCCATCATGCCTGGACAGCCAAAGCTTTAGCAACAGCTAGAGAGCCGAGGTTCCCTACCCCTGTTCTAGAAACTTCTGCAACCATCCCATTTATCTAGATACAGAAATCCATGTGCTTGCAAGTGACCTGGCCCAGGAGTTGAAGCAGGATGGCAGATCACAGGTCACATGTTCATTGCCATTCTAGTCTATGCCACTGCCAACCTTTAAAGGGTTACTCTGGAGAAAATATTTTTCTTTCAAATTATCTGGTTTCAAAAAGTTCTATAGATTTATAATTTACTTCTATTAAAAAATCTCTAGGCTTCTAATACTTATCAGCTGCTGTATGTGCTGCAGGAAGTTGTGTATTCTCTACAGTCTGACACAGTGCTCTCTGCTGCCTCCTCTGTCCAGAGCAGGAGAGGTTTTCTATGGGGATTTGCTGCTAGTCTGGACAGTTCCTGACATGGACAGAGGTGGCAGCAGAGAGCACTGTGTCAGAATATACTACTTAATGCAGAACATACAGCAACTGATAAGTATTGGAAGACTGGTGTTTTTTTAAATAGAATAATTTACATAACTTTATGAAACCAGTTTATTTGAAAGCAAAAGATTTTCGCCCTTTACTTGGAGGTGATTGATCTAAGCATGACACCATCTACTATGTTCATGGGGATCACAGCTCTGGTAGATAAGGCTATATGTTCTTAAAGTATAAGTTGCAGGAGGGTTCATAGGTTGCATGAAGGTGCAGTACACTGGTTTAGCATTAACTATTTTCACAGTCTGATTAATGTTTGTCGCTGCAGTCATGGTTCACTGTCGGGTCAGAGGATCAGAGGTCCTGCTTGGGGCTGAATCTCACTTGTACTTCTATGAGCAGGGAAGCGTAGCACAGGTAAAGTATCAACTGAGATTCTCTGTATTCTGGGCTATACTGCCACCTAGTGTCTACGTCTTGTAACAGCAAAGATTATTTAGAAAGGTGTCCCTGCAATCTTCATCCAGCTGCAGGAGACAGTATCCACTGCAAGTCTGTGGGGTTGTCTCCTGTAACTGGATGGAGAGTGAAGTGCGCAGCCATATGCTTCTCCCTGCTCATTCTACCAATCAGTGGGGGGTCCCAGTACTAATGGTTCCATATGCTTTATACTGATATTGGATGAATCTCTAAGTGATCTGAACTTTTGACATCTCTCTCACTCGCAGTATGATTTGCATAGCTCTAGTTCCACCTACACAACTTTTTAAAGTGACTGTACCACCAGGCCCAGGCTGGAGCACTGGAGGCGGGCCGACCCACCCCCAGTGGGAAGAAACCCTAGCCCCTCTATGACATGACTCAATTAGAATCAATGGAACCCTATCATGGAGGGGCTGGGGTTTCTTCCCACTGGGGGTGGGTCGGCCCGCCTCCAGTGCTCCAGCCTGGGCCTGGTGGTACAGTCACTTTAAGACATGACAATCTGTGTTGTTGTCCAATTTACACATCAGAACGCCCTTTTGGAGGACAGTCTAGAGCAGCGCTTCTCAAACTGTGAGGCTCAGGGTCCCTGCTTTTGCCCAACATCTGCCCACTGCGGGTTTCCAAAGCAGAGACTACACTGACGATGACAGCCCTGTATCCTCAGTGTAGGCTCCATGCAAACAGTAGAGTAAGGATCTGCTATGATTTCAGGATCTCATAACCATCATCTTCCTGGTGTGGTGTTGGGCTATACAGGTGGAGCAGTATGTATTGGTGCACTGTGATATTGGGTTATACAGGTGGCACAGCGTTGGGCTATACAGGTGGAGCAGTATGTATTGGTGCAGTGTGATATTGGGTTATACAGGTGGAGCAGTATGTATTGGTGCAGTGTGGTATTGGTTTGTACAGGTGCAGCAGTATGTATTGGTGCAGTGTGATATTGGGTTATACAGGTGGAGCAGTATGTATTGGTGCAGTGTGGTATTGGTTTGTACAGGTGCAGCAGTATGTATTGGTGCAGTGTGATATTGGGTTATACAGGTGGAGCAGTATGTATTGGTGCAGTGTGGTATTGGGTTGTACAGGTGGAGCATTAGGACCGCACAGCTTTCTAGCTTCAGAGTGTAATGGTGGATGCCCCCATTATATAAGAAAGTTGCTAAGGTCTCTGTGCTGATAGACGTCTCCCACAGGTGGCAGGGGTCTTCCCTCGTCCTGTGAAGACCCTGAAAGACGGTCGTCTGGATCTGAAGGATTTGGAGAACAGTATCCAGCATGGCTACCCTGATGTACACTTTGCCAAAACACGTCTCATCTGCCTGGAGAATAGCCACAACCGCATGGGAGGCCGCGTGCTGCCCCTATCCTACATGGAGGAGGTGGGTGGAGCGTAGCCCACTGTGGTATATGGGATACAACCCACCTATGCTCACTCTCATCATCCTCCACAGGTCCGCGGCCTCGCTGATCGCTACGGACTGAAGATCCATTTAGATGGAGCCCGAGTATTCAACGCTGCAGCGGCGCTGGGGGTGAAGCCGGCAGAGATCGTCCGCTTCTGTGACTCCGTCTCATTGTGTCTTTCAAAAGTATGGAATATATAGAGAAGGCTAAGCCCTGACAGTCAGTATACGGAGCTACAGGGACGGCTTGTGTTCTGGTTGCAGGGACTTGGGGCGCCGGTGGGGTCGCTGATTGTGAGTAACTCGGAGTTTATAACTGAGGCGCGACGCATGAGGAAGATGCTGGGAGGAGGGATGCGTCAGGCTGGAGTACTGGCGGCTGCTGGACTGGTCGCCTTAAATCATGCGGAAGAGACTGTGAGGTTGGATCACCAGAACGCCAAGATGTTCGCAAAAGGTAAGAGGCTGCGTGAAGGTGTCCCCGTCCTGCTGGGAAGTCAGTGACTTATTTGTACATTGTTATGGGGGTGGCCATCTTGCCTGGGCTGTACTTAAAGGGGACCCCCCCGGTGCATACCCATATACTTACCGCTTCCGAGAAGTCCCGCTCCCGAGATATCTCTGTCCGAAGCTGTGCACACGCTCACCAGAGATGAGTCCGACGCCCATAGAGAATGACAGGAGCCGTCATTCTCTATGGGCTTCGGACAGCGATATCTTGGCGGCGGGACTTCTCGGAAGCGGTAAGTGTATGGGGTTGGCTGGGCTCTGTCCCAAGCACAGGGGGTGACAGGTCTCCTTTAACAGGCTAACTCATGGACATAGACTCTGTCGCCTTGAGATGAATGTGAGACATTACTGAGCGCGCTCTTTGACCTGTGAAGAGGTCATTTCACAGGGAGCTGCTATTGTCTCCTCTACCTACTGGTGTCACATGACGCTGCAATGCTGTACAGATCACTTTACAGCAGCCTTCTCCTATCACCACAGACACGAGAGAAAGTCTTGGCTTAGTTTTAGCCCCAGTGGTGAGAATGAGAACTGCAAGATCTCAGGATTATTTTATAATATAGATAAAAATGGAAAATTACAAAAAACATCAAAAATTCTTAAAAAACATTTAAAGTCATTTTCTGATGACATTAAAAGGAATGGTGGTGAGCTGCCATACCAGACATAACCAGGGGTGGTGCTGTTTCTGGAAGAAAACCTCCCTTGATGCACAAGTTTCAAACCTCCAGCTGTTGCAAAGAAAAAAATTTAGAGATGAGAAACTTCACAGTATTAGTGAAACACTTCAAGTCTGCTCGGCTGGTCCTCTTGTCTGCCGGGTACCTGGAAAAGCTGGATGCTAGATTGCTAGGACTGTATCCAGCTTTTCCAGGCAGGCACCCAGAGTGGAGTTTAGAGGCAGCCGGCTGACGGTGAGCATAGCAATGCGCCAATACTGTAGAGTTGCTCGTGTCCACAACATTCCCATCATAGTGGAACAGCCAAAGACCTGGCTGTCCGGGCATGATAGAAATTGTAGTTCTGCAACATCTGGAGGCCTGCAGATATGACATCACTGCCTTCACGTGTCACCCTCCTTTTCTTTCAGCGGTCCAGGAGCTGGCCTCCCCCCTCTGCAGCACGGACCCCTCTGCAGTGGACAGTAACATGGTGATGCTCACCGTCACAGCACCGCTCTCTGGCCAGGACCTATGCGATAAGCTGGAGGCAGATGATCAGCCGCCCGGCGTGGCAGTGAAAGCGCTGGCCTTCTCCCCTGAGAGGGTGCGGCTCGTCTGGCATCGAAACGTCTCCGCGGCCGACACTCTGCAGGCACTGGAGAAGCTCAAGTGGGTTCTGCAGAAATACAAACCTGGGCCGAGCTAGCCAGGACCACCCCGGGGGAATTCAGGACAGGATTAGATTTTTACACTACAGATCAGTATTAATCAGCTTGATTGTATAATAAAGGAAAGTATCCGGCACAGCAGAGGTGAATGTGTAACCGGCTCCCGTCATCCCTCACTGATCAGAGCAGATACAGCAGAGTGGAGAGGGTGCAGGTCACACACCAAGTCAGCAATACTATACAGCCAGGATCTGTGTGTGGGGAGGGAGAATCAGCAGGATACAGCTGGCATGCTGAGACTTGTTGTGCTCAATAAGTGGCAGCAAACAGTGCAGAATAGTTGTATTGAAGTCAATAGGAACTTCAGGAGCATTGATGCATCAACTTCTGCCATGTCAGGAGGCGTGGAGACATCTCCTCTGAGCACAAGCCTCACCCCGAGTGATGTCACCATCTCACAATCATACAGATGTATCTTTAGGATACAAACACTGGGCATAACCGCTGTGGATCCCTGCCCTGTACTCTATGGGCAGACAAACTGGCAGCAGGTAAGACATCCCGCTGTATGTCAGCAGCCTGTCCTGTTAATCCCCCGCCACCTGAGCCTATACATCACCTGGTCCCCGCTCCGGATTGCTTCGGGGATTCCCAGCACTTCCCGCTCGGCCAATCAATGCACTGCCCCGCAGCAACACAGTGACTGGCTGAGCGGGACATGAAGACGCCGGGAGCCCCAAAGCAAGCTGGAGCGGGGACCAGGTGATGTATAGGCTCCGGCGGTGGGGGATTAACGGGGAGGGCTGCTGATTTAGGGTCCATTTACACAGAAAGATTATCTGTCAAAGATTTGAAGCCAAAGCCAGGAAAAGATTTGAAAAGAGGAGAAATCTCAGGCTTTCCTTTATGACCTGACCTCTGCTAGTAGTCTGTTTCTGGCTTTGAATCTTTGGCAGATAATCTTTCTGTGTAAATGGACCCTAACTCGCAGCGGGATGTCCATAGTATCCAGGGTAGGGATCTGCTGCAGATACGCCCAGTGTGTTTGTACCCTTAGTAGGAAATCTAGGGAAGAAAGGTGTGGTTATAGTTGTACTGAATGATGCCACAGGCAGAGGAGCAGGCGGAATGAATACATGAGGTGCTGCAAACTGGTTTACCATTTAGAGCAGGGATGGGGAACCTGCGACCCTACAGCTGTTGCAAAACTACAATTCCCATCATGCCTGGACAGCCGAAGGCTGTCCAGGCATGATGGGAATTGTAGTTTTGCAACAGCTGGAGGGACACAGGTTCTCTATCCCTGATTTAGAGAGATGTTCTGCCAAAACCTCTGGGCAGGGTAGAAGAGCTGTGATTAAGAGCTATGGGAATGCAATGCATTGTGGGAAGTGTAGTACTAAGCAGCTGCATGGCCAGGAAGTGGTGTTTCTGACATGGAGGGAAGACTAGAGACCCCATAAAGCATTGGGATTTTGTAGTTTCAGAACTTGGGCAGACAGATAACCAGTGTTTTATGATTCTGCGGTAGTTTATTATTTTACCTGATGTCAGAGTACTCCTGTAAGATTCATCTGCTGTATGTGCTGGATGATACGGCGCCACCTAATGGCAAAAAACAAACAAACCCTGCCCTGCTATCACTGGCTCCTGTAGTACAGCACTACTGGTGATCACCCAGCTTTCCCAGGAACCTGTATAAGTAGAATACATAGTACAGGATACAGCCAAGAATTTATTCAAAAGTAAAATGGTCCTAAAATATGAATATCCATCATAAGAACAACATAACTGGTGGAAGGCGGCAGCAGCATCAGATCCATGAGGACAATGGAACAAACCAACAAGAAAAATATTAACACTATATACAGAGGACTGAGAGGAGGGGTCATTCATCCGCGTCCAGCTTCTCCAGGGACCCTCTCACCGTCTGAGCGGCCGACTGGAACCGGTCAATCTCCTTGTTCATCGCTTTATTCTGGAAGAAGGAAAGAAATAGAATTAGAGGAAATAAGATTGATTTCTCCACTGGTAGACAGCGCCATCTGCTGGACAAACTGGGAAGTGCTTCAACTTCAGACTGACCAGAAAAATCTGCGCTCATCGAGGGCCTGACCAGTCAGTATACAGCGTCCATGACCGGAAGCTGCAGTCACATGACCGACAGAATAATTATATACACATGGGTCAGGAACGCCATGGCATCCAGTGATTGTAGGGGTGACAGATACCCCAGAAACCGCTTACTGCAGCATGCAAGGGGTTAATCTACCAGGACTGGATATTTATCTATTCCTGGCAGTTCTGGTGAGGCGACAGGAGAGCCGGACTCCCATGATACCCTGCACAGGGGACCAAGCCATTTCTTCCCCTTATAGGCAGGAATAAAGCCCCGATCACCAGAAATAGCGCCACATCTGTTCCACAGATCAGTTATGGTACTGCAGTGTGCAAGTGACTAAACCAGACATGACCAGAAGGGACACGGTTTCTGAAGAAATTAAAAGGGAACTCCGACAAAAATCTTTTTCTTTCAATTCAACTGGTTTCAGAAAGTTATTTATATAGATTTGTAATTTAGTTCTGTTTAAAAACCTCCAGTCTTCCAGTACTTATCAGCTGCTGTATGTCCTGCAGGAAGTGGTGTATTCTTTCCAGTCTGACACAGTGCTCTCTGCTGCCACCTCTGTCCATGTCAGGAACTGTCCAGAGCAGCAGCAAATCCCCATAGAAAACCTCTCCTGCTCTGGACAGTTCCTGACATGGACAGAGGTGGCAGCAGAGAGCACTGTGTCAGACTGGAGAGAATACACCACTTCCTGCAGGACATACAGCAGCTGATAAGTACTGGGAGACTGGAGATTTTTAAATAGAAGTCAAATAGAAATCTCTGGCATTTTCTGGCACCAGTTGATTTGAAAGAAAAAGATTTTCACAGGAGTAACCCTTTAAAAGCTGAACTCCAATTACGTCACAGTCACCATTTTTATCTTCTCCCGCTCCTTATCCAGCTTCAGGAATTCACTGAGTGTCAGCTCTTCAGGCTTCTTCTTCAGGGTGAGGAACAGACAGGCTGGTGAGTGCTTCTTGTGTTCATCCCTGGAGGGAACAGAGAATTGTTATAGAGGAGTCCAGCCTTCCCCTCCAACCATTACATCGCCCACCGCGGCCGTCACCCTGCTCTTCTGTAACATCTGCCCCATCACAGGACGGTGAGCAGTGATGTAACAGGACGGTGAGCAGTGATGGCGCCCCCGGCTGCGGTCACTCACATGGGGTCGTCCTCCGGCTCCCATCCTTCCAGTTCTTTCAGACAGAAGAAACACTGAGCGACGTCCGGGCTGTTCCCACCAGGGCAGTGGATGAAGCCGGCAGCCGCCATCTGGGGGGGAGGAAGAGAGCGGTCAGCGATGCCTCATTACCTCTAATGTCTGACCTATGTGCCCATACAGATGGGGCTGGAGGTACTACTGATCCCAGCAGTCTGCAGAGACAATCAGCACTACAACATACAGCCAAGCTCTATATACATAGCCTGCTGCTATACAGGGAGATATATACATATATATGGGGGGGGGAGCTATTTACTCAGCCCGCTATACAGGGTGGTATATATGTGTATATAGGGGGATAGTTCTGTATAGTGTGTATGGACCTGTATGTATGACGCACAACACACACCTGTATATAACACACACACCCACCTGTATATAACACACACACACACACACACACCTGTATATAACACACACACCCACCTGTATATAACACCCCCCCACACACACCTGTATATAACACACACACACACACCTGTATATAACACACACACACACCTGTATATAACACACACACACACCTGTATATAACACCCCCCCCCCACCTGTATATAACACCCCCCCCCACCTGTATATAACACCCCCCCCCTGTATATAACACACACCCCCGTATATAACACCCCCCCCTGTATATAACACACACCCCCGTATATAACACACCCCCCCGTATATAACACACACACCCCTATATATAACACACACACCTGTATATAACACACACACACACACCTGTATATAACACACACACACACACCTGTATATAACACCCCCCCCCCTGTATATAACACACACACCTGTATATAACACCCCCCCCTGTATATAACACCCCCCCCTGTATATAACACCCCCCCCTGTATATAACACCCCCCCCTGTATATAACACCCCCCCCCTGTATATAACACCCCCCCCTGTATATAACACCCCCCCCTGTATATAACACCCCCCCCTGTATATAACACCCCCCCCTGTATATAACACACACCCCTGTATATAACACACACCCCTGTATATAACACACACCCCTGTATATAACACACACCCCTGTATATAACACACACCCCTGTATATAACACACACCCCTGTATATAACACCCCCCCCCTGTATATAACACCCCCCCCCTGTATATAACACCCCCCCCCCTGTATATAACACCCCCCCCCTGTATATAACACCCCCCCCCTGTATATAACACACACACCTGTATATAACACACACACACACACCTGTATATAACACACACACCTGTATATAACACACACCTGTATATAACACACACACCTGTATATAACACACACACCTGTATATAACACACACACCTGTATATAACACACACACACCTGTATATAACACACACCCCTGTATATAACACACACACCTGTATATAACACACATACATACACTCCTATACAAACACATAGACCGGCCTGGTCTCGCCCGGTCCTCCGCTTACCCGCTCGGGTGTACAGGCGCAGCCCTCGGTGAACGGCCAGTTGCTGAAGGTCCGGACCCGTGTGTCGTGCAGGTAGAGCCGCCATTCGTCCGGTAACTCGGGCTCCCCGGGATTACGAGCCGGCAGGACGAGCGGAGACCTATGAACCATGGCGCACAATTCAAACCCAGCGCTGATCTGACGTCACAGAGCAAAGCACCACGGGAAAGGAGACAAGCGCCGCCTCCTCGTACAACTACAGCTCCCGGCATGCACTGCGCGCTTACACGTCATCAACAAACTTTATTGATAAGGCTAATAGAAAGACACCGAGCACCACCAACCGTATAGTCACACCAGCCAATAAGTATTCATCTCTATGATAAAAGCTGCACAAATTACTCCATTAGTTTGGTCATTACGGATGCAGGTTTTTTTTTTTTAATCTTTGTATACCTAAAGCCATGTTTTTATTTCCTATTTCACCATTGCTTTAGCCATGTGGGGGCTTGTTTTTTGTGGGACTTGTATTTTTTATTGGCAACATCTTGGGGAAGATATAATGTATTGCATCATCATCATGGAGCAGGGAGGAGAGAGATGGAGAGAGAAGCTCTTAGCTGGACGCTTCTCCACAGTTGTTGTAGCGTTTGGTGGGGGTTTCAGCGCCCAAACCCCCATAGATTAAATCCTACAGAACAATGAAGACCTCCCAGAGTGGATAGTATTATACCCAGTGTAGACAATGCTCTATGAGCTCCAGGCTGATACATTGTACATAGCTAGTCCTGCTCTCAGCTGTATCCAGTGTAGACAATGCTCTATGAGCTCCAGGCTGATACATTGTACATAGCTAGTCCTGCTCTCAGCTGTATACAGTCCAGACAATGCTCTGTGAGCTCCAGACTGATACATTGTACATAGCTAGTCCTGCTCTCAGCTGTATCCAGTGTAGACAATGCTCTATGAGCTCCAGGCTGATACATTGTACATAGCTCGTCCTGCTCTCAGCTGTATACAGTCCAGACAATGCTCTGTGAGCTCCAGGCTGATACATTGTACATAGCTAGTCCTGCTCTCAGCTGTATACAGTCCAGACAATGCTCTATGAGCTCCAGGCTGATACATTGTACATAGCTAGTCCTGCTCTCAGCTGTATACAGTCCAGACAATGCTCTGTGAGCTAAACAGTTTGAATATGAGACTGATACACTGCAGCAAACTAGCAGCATGTGAAAGACATGTAATTGTGTCATACTATAACTTACACAGCAGGGACACATACTCTGCTTCTGTACGGCCGTATTCTATTCAGGACTCTAGAAAAGCTGAGTGACGACCTCCATGAAAGCAGAGATAATGGTCTCTGAATCAATGACAAAACAGATGATCGATCAGTGATAATCCCCCCCCCCCCCCCCCCCCCGTATATGTGCCTCCACAGAGCGGACGTGGAAGCCACACGGGCTGTCACCCAGCTTTCCCAGGTGCAGACAAGCTTTGAACAGCACATTTACCTTTAGATAAACAACAGGATCAGACTCCTGTTTATAAATCCCTACGTCATGGGGGTCTCCATTCTCTCTATTAGTCATCAGCATGACAGATACGATTACTCAGCTTTCCCAGACTCCTGTAGGGCAGATCAGTCTCTCCTGATTCATCCCACACCCCTACCTTAATCCATGTTCAGCCGTTCAGAGTCTCGGAAAGTTGTGGGCGTTGTATTGGCCCCGGTTGGCAGTCACCCAGCTTTCCCAGGGTTGGATATTTTTGGTTTTGTGTATGTTATTATTCCTGGTACAGTGATTCATCTCCGGGAAGAACGCGCCCCGCAAGTCACGGACAAATATTAATCCTGGAGAGATTTCCAGGACTGGACGTGAATTACAATAAATGAGATTAATCTGAGGGGAGGGGGGGGGCGGACGTTCCTGGTGACATGTCTGTAAACGTTAGAGGATAACACCGCCACCCGCCCATCCCCCGCCCACCCGCAGTGATCTCACCTTATAGGTTACCTGGAGTCAGACTATCATACACATCACATAGCTGATTTGTTCTTGTTTCTGTCTCTGGGGAAGCTGGGTGACAACCAGTATGTCCTCTATTATAGGGGTGGTCACCCAGCTTTCCCAGACTTCTGAATTCCAAACCTGTTTCATAACATAACTAAGCATTCAGAAACCAGAGAAAGCTGGGTGACAGACAATGTGACAGCCCCCACTGAAATCCGCCATGAACCATCTTTCCCATTGGACACAGACATTAGCTGGCTGCTCTTGGGAAAGCTGGGTGTAGGCCAATACAACCCCCTACATGAGTAGCCACCCAGCTTTTTTAGGCTCCTGAATAACAAATTTACACAAATAAAAAATTCCCCAAATTCCCATTCTTATATCGCTTCATAACTCGGCACATTGACCTTTCAGGAACCAGGGAAAGTTGGGTGTAGACTTCTGTGAAAGCTCTACCTATCATGTGGCACAGTGGTTGGTCTAACCCATAATGGTTAGAAATAACAGTGCCAAGCTGGTCCTTGTTATGTTTGTGTCTGGGAAAGCTGGGTGGCAAGTAACATGGCTGCCATAATATATGGCTGTCACCCAGCTTTCCCAGAATCCTGATTGAGAATTCTTGCCAGCTATACATCTACCTGCCAGATATATAGAATCTACAATGGTTGTAAGTGTGAGTGGCTATAATGGCGGCCATATTGATTGTCACCCAGCTTTGCCAGAATGCTGATTGAGAACTCTTGCCGGCTACACATCCCCTGCCAGATATGGAATCTACAATGGTTGTGAGCGGCTATGATGGCGGCCATATTGGTTGTCACACAGCTTTCCCAGAATCCTGATTGAGAACTCTTGCCGGCTACACATCCCCTGCCAGATATTGGTTGTCACCCAGCTTTCCCAATATCAGAGATAGACTCAGAGGAAGGGGATGATAGTTTTACTTTAGGAGGAAGTGCAGCATTGTGGATATGAGGCGATGGTCTCCGACTTGTGGTTGCAAAACTACAACTCCCAGCATGCCCTGACAGCCAACGGCATGTTGGGAGTTGTTGTTTTGCAACAGCTGTAGAACAGGTTTATAGGCGTTTCATGTGCACAAGAGCCTTGGTATCTGTCATACGGGCAGTGCTGAAGTGTCCTGTGTAAGGTGAAGGCCATGGCACCCCGACACCCATGCTCCGTAGGGGCCCCCCTTTAAATCATCAGTTATCCAAGATCATCTTCAGGATGAGCTGCAATGAAAAAGGAGCATGGATAGGTCATAGGTAATAACATCCGAAATCTACTACTGGTAGAGTATGTGCAGATGACAAACTCAGCTCTGCTACATCTAGACTCTAATCCCAGCACTGACTTACCTGGGTGAGGACGTAGTCTTCTTGGCCTAACCTTTCTATGACGTCAAAGTGATCGGTACCGTCTACCTGCACATAGGAGACGCGGAGTCCTGAATCCGTAAGGCTCTGAAGGGCGAGAGATGAGGAGTAGGAGCCAAAAGAGTGAAACGTATAGGAGGAGATTTATCAAACATGGTGTAAAGTGACACTGGCACCGCTGCCCCCGGCAACCAATCAGATTCCACCTTTCATTTTCCAAAGAGTCTGTGAGGAATGAAAGGAGAAATCTGATTGGTTGCTAGGGGCAACTGAGCCAGTTTCACTTTACACCATGTTTGATAAATCTCCCCCATAGGCCCTATGTAGATGTATACAAAAACAGCGCCGTTCTCCTCTACAGGCTGTGCCTGGTATTACAACTCAACCCATTTACCTGGATACTGTTCACTTAAATGGACTCTGTCAGTAGGTTTCTGGTCCTATCTCAGGGTAGCATAAACTAGTGACAGAGAAGCTGAACAGAATGATGGATCCCTTACATTGTTCTGTGCAGCTGATCCAGAGATCTCCTCTTGAATAACATGCACAATAAGTAGTCCTCTCCATTATGTGCATGAGCTCAGTAGTCCTGGATATTCATGAGAAGTAGAAAACTTCCCCACCAGCTGCTGATTGGTAGTTCTCTATCCATGCTGTGTATAAGCAGTCAGCTGTCAATCAGCAGCTGGAGGGCGGGGGAGGGGTGTGGCAAGAATCCTATTCTCCTGCATATTAGGAGAACGGCTGAACAGAATGATGTAAGTAATACACCGATCTGTTCAGCATTTCTGTCACTAGTTTATGCTGCCCTCATTTAAGGTGGAATTAACCTAGTGACAGATTCCCTTTAAAGTGACTTTGACCCCACAAAGGATTGGCTATGTCAGATTTTTCAACCAGGTGTACACAGGTGATCTCAGCGCTCACGTCCATTGGGAACATCCCATCACATATGACCATCCTTACCTGGAAGTAGAGCTGTGACTGTCGCTGGAACTCTGGGGAGTCATGCTCCGCCACCACTATGACCATAGGACAGGTCAGGGGACTCATCCGTCTCACATGCTGTATGGGGCTGTTCTTTAGCGCCACCTCCCTGTGAAAACAAGCATAGCGGCCAATCAGATGATTGCTCACCGTCATATTGCTACAGGGCCGCCATGTGGGCTGCACAGCATTAGGAAAACAGCTATCTTCTAGAAACAGTGCCACACCTGTGCAGGTGGTGTCTGGTATTACAGTTCAACTCTATTGAAGTGAATGAGGTAGAGCTGCAATACCATCCACCACCCATAGACAGGTGTGGCGCTGTTATTAGTGCCCCTTAGCATCCCATCTGCTATAGACTGGCTATAGGTACCATAACTTAGTAATCATAGTTTGGCTGATAACAGAGAACATAAAGCTGCATTTTTCCTGCAGCGGCCACTTTATGCGGAGTGTCCCTTTACGACTGATACGGCTGCTGTATTCCCATCACTGCATATATTATCAGCGCTATACTGATCAGCGATGACAGGAAGTCGCCAATAAACGTGGAGAGGGTGAAGTGCCGCGTCTTGTGACCTCCATCAGAGTTTAGAGAGGAAATCATCAGCGACATGTGACATGTGATCCAGTGTGAATGAAATCCACCGCTAATCTCCACCCTCGCTGATATCTGTTACAGTGTATCAGTCTGGGCTCTATGGAAGATGGAGGCCAATAATACAGGCACCATAGACTTACTGTGACATCCTCAGCTCATCATTCACATAGGTGTGTGTGATAGGCCGCAGGTCATAGACCCCACTCACCAGGACCGCTCCTGAGAGGAAAAGATGGGGGACAGGAGGTGAGAGAGTAATGTAATGTATGTACACAGTGACCCCACCAGCAGAATAGTGAGTGCAGCTCTGGAGTATAATACAGAATGTAACTCAGGATCAGTAATATTATGTATGTACACAGTGACCCCACCAGCAGAATGGTGAGTGCAGCTCTGGGGTATAATACAGGATATAACTCAGGATTAGTAATGTCTATACACAGTGACCCCACCAGCAGAATAGTGAGTGCAGCTCTGGGGTATAATACAGGATATAACTCAGGATTAGTAATGTCTATACACAGTGACCCCACCAGCAGAATAGTGAGTGCAGCTCTGGGGTATAATACAGGATATAACTCAGGATCAGTAATGTAATGTCTATACACAGTGACTACACCAGCAGAATAGTAAGTTCAGCTCTGGTGTATAATACAGGATGGTTTTATTATTAAGTCTAAATTCATATGTAAGTTGGAAGATGGTGAGCGTCTTAACACTGACCTCTAATGTTTGGTATTGCCCCATACTCTTCCCAGTCAGTGCAGAGAGTCATGGCTACCAGGTGGGCTCCAGCAGAATGGCCACACAGGTAGATTCCGCTGTAGAGCAAAGTGTACGACATTACCATAATATATAAGAAGAAAAGACATGGAGAGCGGCCAGCCTCCTAGATATGTAAGGACGGTGAGGCTATGATACTTGTAGGACATTGGCCCGATCCCCTATCGGCTAAATGTATCAATTCTCTACTAATTCCCCTCATAATAAATGACCAAATTCCTTCTAAGGGTAGGTTCACACTACGGAATCCGCGCAGATAAGCTCTGGTGGATACTGTGGCTCGTTCCTGCTTGCGGCCCCATGTCTCTCCTCCCGTGACATAGACACCATTCTATTGCACGGGTGGGGAGGTGCGCGGACTCAAGCGGGTACAATCCATGGAATCCGCCAGAACTTATCCGGGCGGATTCCGTAGTGTGAACCTACCCTAACAGGTAAAAATCTGTATACCTGCAGTCACCACTAAGGGGAGCTCAATGAGTGACCTGATGACATCAGCAGCACAGATATCTCTCCCTTGCTGATGGTCTGTTACAATATATTAGCAGAGAGTCCGGCTTTCTCCTGAGAATTGTCGAGATTTCATAAAACTAAGAATTGACAGAACTGTTTGATCTCTGATATCACAGGAGCCCTGAAAGCATCACACATCCACGACAATAAGTGTGCGTCTGTGTTAGTGTAAACCTAGTGTACTGTATAGAGTATAGAATCTGCAGCGCCACCTTGTGTCATAGCTGAGTATTGCAGGTCCACGAATCGTATCATTGGCAGATATTGGCAAGTACATAGATAAACTGGAGGCATTCTTGGTATTATAAAAGAGAAGTGTATGTTAAAGGGGTTATTCAGAAAAAAAGAAATCTTTCAAATCAACTGGGGACGTAAATTGTGACTTCCATTAAAAAATCTTCCAGTACTTATCAGCTGCTGTATGTCCTGCAGGAAGTGGTGTATTCTCTCCAGTCTGACACAGTGCTCTCCGCTGCCACCTCTGTCCATGTCAGGAACTGTCCAGAGCAGCAGCAAATCTCCACAGAAAACCTCTCCTGCTCTGGACAGTTCCTGACATGGACAGAGGGGGCAGCAGAGAGCACTGTGTCAGACTGGAGAAAATACACCACTTCCTGCAGGATATGTAGCAGCTGATAAGTACTGGAAGCCAAGTGTTTTTTTTCAATAGAGGTAAATCACAATTCTTTGGCACTGCAACACTTGTCACTATATCAGGCATGTAGACTTACGTATTCTGTGGGTAAAGCCGATAAACTTTGGCAATGCTGCGTCTGACCTGTGCCACCATGACATCCATGGTACCTGAAATGATTGACAGGTCACATTACTGCTCATTTGAGAGGGAAAGCAATATATACATTATATGGAGAATAATATAAGACCCAGGCAGTGTTTCCATTATCCACCATTTATGCTTTGGAGATTAGGGGGGTGGTCCAATCACTTCTGGACCTGACCCTTGACCTCCTATAAAACATCCCCAGTGTGTTAACCCCTTGCTGGCTGTTGAGTCTGGCTTCTTCCTTGCATGCAAGCTCCCTCTGTGTTTCTCCTGTGGTTGCTCTCTGGCTTCTCTGACCCTCCTGCATTTGCTCTCTGACTATCCTTGCCTTCTGCCTGCCCTGACCATTTGACTCTTATTGTGTGTGTCGCTTGTCTGCGTTCTGTGTGCCATGTACAGTAAGTCAGGGACGGTCACCCAGTTGTCCGCAGCCACCTAGGGCAGATAGAGGTAAGTAGACAGGGAGAGTGGACAGGGACAAGTGTGGGGTCCTACTGTCTGTGTCTTCACTGCTATCACTATCCATTACACACTTCTCTATCCGGAGTCAGATAGATGAGTCTGGGTTTGATGATGGCTGTAATGTATGCTGGAGGAGGGATAAGGGGGATATTCCTTGAATAATAATAGATAGATATCGGATGGATGGAGAGAGAGGCAGATGGACGGACAGATGGATGGAGAGAGATGGATGTATGGATGGAGAGAGAAGGATGGAGATAGGGACGGAGGGAGGGATGGACGGATAGAGAGACGGATGGATGGATAGATAAATAATGGTTTTACCTTTTGGA
Source organism: Dendropsophus ebraccatus (assembly GCF_027789765.1). Lineage (NCBI taxonomy): Eukaryota > Metazoa > Chordata > Amphibia > Anura > Hylidae > Dendropsophus > Dendropsophus ebraccatus. The sequence continues at coordinate 69,631,524 of NC_091467.1, read as the reverse complement.
GCAATGTCATAATCCATCGCCATCACCGCGATCCCATTAGACACCAGCGGGGCAGCCATGAATCCCGACTCTTCTTTGCTGTAAGACAATGGGGGAGTTTGTCATCTGTGACTTTTCGCACCTTTTTCAAGCTTGTATTTGATCCTTTTTGCCCTTTTTACTTGTCGTGTTGGGGTGTGTCGAGTGGCACAAAGATTTGGGGACTGTTTAATAGTTGCACTTTAAAAAAATATGAACAAAAATGAACTACTACGCCCCTTTTATACCATAGATCAATGGTTGTAGCGCTGTAACCTTGAGCGCTGAGATCAGCCCTGAAGACGCCCTCATTAGCGCCCCCATGTGTCCTGGCTGCCAGCCTGTGCTCTGCTATAGTCACACTGGATACAGATGGAGCATTCCTCACATAGATGAGCAGTTCACAGGTTCTTCTTCTTATCCTCATCCTAATGCCACATACCACACACAAACCTCAACATCCCCACCCCCATGGGGTATACTCAGGGGCATTCTACATGTCACTGGGCGATGAGGAGACTAGGCAGCTCGGCCAATCGCTACCTATTATTTGTTACAATATATCTGTGCAGGTCACAAGAATCAGTCTGGGGGCTGATAGATCAGAGAGAAGCAATGGCTGTGTGCCCCCCAGCAGCACAGAGTATTTCAGCTAGCTATTGTGCTAATATTATGTGCAGATGTGATAAGAAGTATAGGGACAAGTGGGAAATCATGGACTGGAATTAGATAGTGGAAGGAATAGTGTTCCCAGTAGCACAGAGTATTTCAGGAGAATTGTGCGGTTTGTATGGGGGCAGCGACATGGCCTCTCCTCTGATGAGAATAGTCAGAGACGTAAAGGGGTATTCCCAGCAAATCAACTTTTCTTGAAGTACCACTTTAATGTATAAATGTAAGTGACTGGGAGATCAGAGGACGTCTGATCTGGGCAGAGACCGGCCGGGTCACAGAACGGCTGGTCGTTCACGTAATGTGAACATGGCCATAAACGGGCGGGATTATGCTGATATTCCCCATTTCTGACATGTCCTTTGTATAAGGATTTAGGCTATGTGCACACTACGTGAACGACCGTCTGTTCCGTGACCTGAATCATCCTGGCCGGTACTGCAGTACCGACCGGATGATCTTTCCGACCGCAGCTTTCTGATGCGGGCGCATCAGCGCGCGCCCGCATCAGAACCTCCCACAGCACAAAATGAAGCAAGCGGCTCGCTTTATTGTGTGAACTGACAGGTCTTTCTGCGGCCGCAATTCACTGAATTGCGGCCGCAGAAAACTGGCATGTCAGTTATTTGCGGGTCCGCATGGGATCCCGGCAGGAGCGTATGCTATGGGTATATGCTCCGGCCGGGATCCCATAACAGAATAGGCAATGTTCACAGGCGTACAAAGTACGGCCGTTGTTGCCATCGGCAACAACGGTCGTACTTTTACATAGTGTGAACATAGCCTTAAAGGGTACCTATCATTTAAAGAAACTTCTGACAGGTCATAGCCACATGTCAGAGGTTTGTACTGGTCAGGGTCCGGGTGCTGAGACGCATCTTCCCCTTCATTTTAGTGATTATCGGGGTCCCCGACCAGTACAAACCTCTGACATGTCGCTATCACCTGTCAGAAGTTTTTTTTATAAATGATAGGTACACTTTAAGTGTTGGGAGTCATGATGGCGGCAGGTGGTCACCTCTCCAGGTCTTCACCTCAGAAACTGCCAGTATCCTCCATGGATGTACACCAGGATTGGGAACTCTGCAACACAACCAATGGAGCCAATTACCAGTGTACTGCAAGGTGTGAACACAGTCCTAGCACAACATAATGATTTATAGGGAACCTATCACATTGGACTCCAGTGGGTGGAGTGACATCATGCCCTCTTTATATACACAGAAAGCTATCAATCACTATGAAGGACCGCCCCCTGGACTCCAGAAAGGATGTAAATCAATAGAGGACAAGTTGTATCAAGTCTTGCTATACATCACATAGGACAACATAGCGCACATCGTCAGTCTTCCAATACTTATCACCTGCTGTATGTCCTGCAGGAAGTGGTGTATTCTCTCCAGTCTGACACAGTGCTCTCTGCTGCCACCTCTGTCCATGTCAGGAACTGTCCAGAGGAGGAGATGTTTCTATGGGGATTTGCTGCTGCTCTGGACAGTTTCTGACATGGACAGAGGTGGCAGCAGAGAGCACTGTGCCAGACTGGAGAGAATACACCACTTCCTGTAGGACATACAGCAGCTGATAAGTACTGGAAGAATTGAGATCTTTAAATAAAAGTAATTTACACATCTATATAACTTTCTGACACCAGTTGATTTGACTATTTCTTTTCCTCTGGAGTTACTCTTTAGGTAGGGGGGGGGGGGCGCTCCGGGACCCTTTATGTAAGGAGGTAAGCCTCATACTTGTTTGTTCTCCATCTGGTAGATACAGGTCCATCCTCTCACTGTCACTGTCACCATACTGGATGTTCATTGCGGTCCGGGCCACGGCCTGAGATTTTCTTGTCCCTGGGATGAGGAGAGTAGAGTATGGTGTATATATATATATATATATATATATATATATATATATATATATACTGTATGTGACCATATATATGATAACCATGATGCTGTTACCTTCCGCTGTCTCCCTCACGTGCGCCTCTATGACGACATCTTTATCCATACGATGAGACCAGTGACTTGGTGAGTACTGATGCTCCAGCTCCTGAAAGTATCAATCACAGACACTCTGAAATCCTCTGTGCTGCTGAGAGACCCTGCTCCTTCCATTGTGTATCCCTTGCCCTCTCACATGTCTCTGTTCTCCTCATCACATGCCATCCTGTGCTCGCAGACATCACATGAGCTAAAGGTCACACTGTTCCTCACAAGATTAGCGTAATTGCCTCCTTAAATACTCTGTGCTGCTGAGGACGCTGCTCCTTCCACTATGTGACCTGTAGTCTCCATCCCCCTCCTGCCGCATCATATGAGGCCCCATAATCCCTGCACCCCACAAGATCAGCACATTCTCCTCCTGAAACACTCTGTACTGCTGTGGCCTTTTGCAGCATCTGCCAGAAATTACTACTAATCCATGCATTACAGTAGGGGGCGCTATGGGATGGGTTTAGTATTTATTATTATGCCCCCTTGTGTTGGCTGAAAATTAGGGGTAAAAAATTAAATCGCATTTCCAGGAGCTGTCAGTCACCTGGATGTCTCTCTACATGTCAGTCACCTGGATGTCTCTCTGCGTGTCAGTCACCTGGATGTCTCTCTGCGTGTCAGGCACCTGGATGTCTCTCTGCGGGTCAGTCACCTGGATGTCTCCCTGCGGGCCAGTCACCTGGATGTCTCTCTGCATGTCAGTCACCTGGATGTCTCTCTGCATGTCAGTCACCTGGATGTCTCTCTGCGGGTCAGTCACCTGGATGTCTCTCTGCGGGTCAGTCACCTGGATGTCTCTCTGCATGTCAGTCACCTGGATGTCTCTCTGCGGGTCAGTCACCTGGATGTCTCTCTGCATGTCAGTCACCTGGATGTCTCTCTGCATGTCAGTCACCTGGATGTCTCTCTGCGGGTCAGTCACCTGGATGTCTCTCTGCGGGTCAGTCACCTGGATGTCTCTCTGCGTGTGAGGCACCTGGATGTCTCTCTGCGTGTGAGGCACCTGGATGTCTCTCTGCATGTCAGTCACCTGGATGTCTCTCTGCGTGTCAGTCACCTGGATGTCTCTCTGCGGGTCAGTCACCTGGATGTCTCTCTGCGTGTCAGTCACCTGGATGTCTCTCTGCGGGTCAGTCACCTGGATGTCTCTCTGCATGTCTCCTGGTACTTTGTCCTCTGGATACCCGTCAGGGGCTGTAAAGATCTGCATCAGCTGATGTACAGTATATATATATATATATATATATATATAATATATGTATCAGACATCAGCCCCGGCCTCACCTCCTTCCCCAGTGATCTCCAGCTCTCCTCCATGCTGCTTAGAGGGACTATGCCCGGGGACAGGGGGGGTCACTGCGCTGGACTTCACAGGTCACACCTGCCCCCTCCCCCAAAACCTGCCCCCCACATAGGTCAACCCTGTATGCAAACATTAATCTTCTGTATGTTCCTGGTTCATAGCCAGAGCTGCACTCACTATTCTGCTGGTGGGGTCACTGTGTACATACATTACATTACTGATCCTGAGTTACATCCTGTATTATACTCCAGAGCTGCACTCACTGTTCTGCTGGTGGGGTCACTGTGTACATACATTACATTGCTGATCCTGAGTTACATCCTGTATTATACCCCAGAGCTGCACTCACTATTCTGCTGGTGGGGTCACTGTGTACATACATTACTGATCCTGAGTTACATCCTGTATTATACCCCAGAGCTGCACTCACTATTCTGCTGGTGGGGTCACTGTGTACATACATTACTGATCCTGAGTTACATCCTGTATTATACCCCAGAGCTGCACTCACTATTCTGCTTACTGTTTCCAATAACACCCATTAGAATTCTGAATGCAGCTCTTAGTATAATTTGCAGCAATAACGTAATATGGAAAATACAGTCACGTGTTCCATCTCACATGGTGACGTTTCCCATAGCAACCGTGCAAAAACTATGTAGGTTTCTATAGGCAATGAGGAGACTTTCCTTTCCTCTGTGTCAGGTGACGACCCTCAGGAGTTCCCTGCACTCAGTGACAGCGCAGCCAGGGGGCGTGGTCTGTCGTGTACTCAACTCCTCCTCTGATTGGCTGACGGGCGGCGCAGACCAGACATGAGGTGGAGCCCCGCCCCGTCTGACTAGTAGGCGTGGACTAGTATTTTCCAGGAAGAGCGGCTCAGGCACAAGACAGGCGGCAGCAATGGAGAGCGGGGCGTACGGGGCGGCCAAGGCCGGAGGCAGCTTCAACCTGGAGGAGTTCCTGAAGCGCCCGGAGACCATCCTGAGGCTGCTCAGCTCCGTGAGTACCGCCGTGTCACGTGACCCGCCGCCGCCGTGTTATGGGGTGGGGAGGTCACGCGCTGCCCAGAACTCACCCACCAGGTGTGGCGGCCCGGGGCATGCTGGGAGGAGAGACCTGGGTGACTGCTGCAACTGTGCAGGGCATGCTGGGAATTACAGGCAACAGGTGCTGCTCTTTACGGCATGCTGGGAGTTGTAGTCATCGGGTGAGGCACTGTACGGCATGCTGGGAGTTGTAGTCATCGGGTGGTGTTAGTCAGGGAGTATTACTGGGAGTTGTAGCCAGTGAGTGATGCTTCTCAGGCCATGATGAGGGTTGTAGTCACACCACATTGGGGCTTTTTAGGATATGCTGGGAGTTGTAGTTCTCTTTCCATCTTGCACTTAGTTATATGGATGAGAAGGATCAATAACCTTTGTGGTGGAGCAGTCGCCCGTAGCAACCAATCAGATTCGAGCTTTCATTCTTCAGAGACCTTTCTAAGATAAAAGCTGCGATCTGATTGGTCGTTAGGGGCCACTGCTTATACAGCTATATATAACGGTGGTCTATATGGGAGTTGGTTATTCCTCGCAGTCATGTGACCCCCATAACTCTTATTATGATGGGTGGGCTAATCCTAATGAGACAGCAAGAGGCGTGGCCATGGAGGGTCACATGACCGCAAGGAATAACCAACTCCCATATAGATCCCCATTATATATAAAGGTATAAGCAATCGCCCCTAACGACCAATCAGATCGCAGCTTTTATTTTTAGAAAAGGGCATTTTGTAAATATTGCGCCGTCCCTTTAAGGTCGATCATCAGACAACATATTGTGCAATGGTGACGGTCAGCTGGTCCTGTGACCTCCCCCTATAGAAGCATCAGGCCCTGGCAGCGCCAGCACAGCAGGGGGTCCGAGGATCGGAGGCGGCTCGCCAGGTTTGGCCACGTTCCAAGAACATTTAGCTGGAAGAGATGGAGAGCTCAGTGCTGGGAGGCGGCCGCTCCTCCAAGATGGATCCAGTACTTATCAGCTGCTGTATGTCCTGCGGGAAGTGGTGTATTCTTTCCAGTCTGACACAGTGCTCTCTGCTGCCACCTCTGTGCATGTCAGGAACTGTCCAGAGCAGGAGAGGTTTTCTATGGGCATTTGCTGCTGCTCTGGACAGTTCCTGACATGGACAGAGGTGGCAGCAGAGAGCACTGTGTCAGACTGGAAAGAATACACCACTTCCCGCAGGACATACAGCAGCTGATAAGTACTGGAAGACTGGAGATTTTTAAATAGAAGTAAATTACAAATCTATATAACTTTCTGACACCAGTTGATTTGAAAGAAATAAAAGAAAATCACTGGAGTACCCCTTTAAGGGACCCCTCCACTATATGCAGCAACAACCCCAGAATTTTCCTCCGTTGGTTCCTTCATGTTTTTGCAAAACTACAATGCCCAGCATGCTCTGGATGCTGGGCATTGTAGTCTTGCAACAGCTGCAGGTTGAAGAACACTGCTGTTCCAGGGTTCAGGCCCCTTAAAGGGATTCTCCATCGTTAGAAAAAAACATGGCCACTTTCTTCCAGAGACAACACCACTCTTGTCTCCAGTTCAGATTAGGTTTGCAATTAAGCTCCATTCACTTCAATGGAACTGAGCAGCAAAACTCCACCCAAGCTGGAGATAAGAGCGGTGCTGTCTCTGGAAGAAAGTGGCCATGTTTTTGTAGCACTGGATAATCCCTTTAATAGCAAACCCCACCTGACCTGGAGACAAAAGCGTTACTGTCTCTGGAAGAAAGCGGCCATGTTTTTCTAAAGCTGGAGAACCCCTTTAAGCTTTGCAAAGTGTCATCGATCGATCGTGCACAAGTGACTGGCGTGAGGCCTGATCGCTGCGCCTGCTCTCCACCTCCGCCCCCCTGGTTAATAATTATCACTGGACGTGCTGACTCTGTAACGCAGGGACGTTACACGGGATATCAGAGCGTCTAGGCAGAACTCCCTGGAAACCGTAGGGTTAAAGATTTTCCAGTCCTACAGGCAGGGAAAGCGACAGCCGCCAGGGTGGAGGATGTCCTATTAACCCCTTCTGCCCTGGACTATTAACCCTGCACAGATAACGTTGTAAATCACCTGACTTTTTGGAGTCATACGCTGGAATTATCCTAGGAGTCACATGCGCCCCCCCTCCCGCTGTGCGTCATGTGATTACAGGGACACGTGGGGTCTGTTTACAGGGGATTATAGGGGGGGGGGGGGGGCAGCGGTAGATCCGGTTCCACGGCCTGGTGCAGACAGCCAGGGAGAGCTGACGTGGTGTTATTACTACAGGGGTGAAGCCTGGAGACGGACAGACAGCTGGACCCGCCCTGTTTTACGCCTAATTTTTCAATTTATTAAACAAACAAAACGCTGAACATTGTGTAATTCCGGTCGCCGTAATAAACTCCAAAGGAAAATAAAGCGATAGCGACGGGAAGGAGGAGGCGCCGGGATCAAGATTTGTATCCAGTATCCTCAGTCACCTAGTATATAGTATAGTCAAGGGATATATATATACACTTCCAGTACTTATATTTTATTTAATTTTTTTTTGTTTTTATGCACTTTTGAAAACTTTCCAACTTTCTTGTAATTTCACTTTACATTTTATTTTTTTCGCTCACTTTTTTTTTAAAACTTCTATGTTGCAGTTGTTGTTATTTATTAGTTTTCATGACGCTGCCAGTCACTTCATGAGTTTGATCATAAACTATAATATATATATATATATATATATATATATATATATATATATATATATATATATATATATATATATATATATAAATTTTTTTTTTTTTTTTTTACAAAACTGAAAAATGTTGAAATCTCTGAAGTTTATTCTTTGTGACATGTCTGTTATTAAAAGAAGGACGTGACCGCAGCCTTTCTCACACATGATGCTGGGGAGGATCTTTTGTGGTCATTATCGGGGACTTGAGCTCCGGTGTCACTCTACGCTACCTTAAAGGGAAACTGTCAGCAGGTGAGATAAATCTAACAGGCTTATAGCGGCCAGGATGCCTGAGTATGTAGGTATGTTTGTTACCTTCCTCCTCGCACTGGTCCTGCACTGTTAGTCGGTGGGGAGAAGTTTTTTGAGGACTGCCCCCACATCTGTCCCACCCGCTCCAATGGACTTGCGTCGACTTAAAGGGGTTATCCAGCGCTACAAAAACATGGCCACTTTCTCCCTACTGTTGTCTCCAGTTTGGGTGGTTTTGAAACTCCATTGAAGTAAATGGAGCTTAATTGCAAACCGCACCTGAACTGGAGACAAGAGAGGGGGGAAGAGTGGCCATTTTTTTGTAGTGCTGGATAACCCCTTTAAAGAACCTGCGGATAGATGGAGTCTATGGGACGGGTGGAGAATCGGAAATCAGGGGTGAGCAGCAGAATCTGCGGGAAGTTATCAGTGAGAATTCCCCAGTAAGAAAAAAAAAAAATCTTGAAAAACAGCACCACACTTGTCTTAGGTTGTGTGCGGTATTCTAGTCTGGCTCCATTCACTTCAATGAAACTGAACTGTAATACTGCACACAACCTGAGGACAAGAGTGGTGCTGTGGGGAAAATAATAGGTCAGGCTTGTTGCTTTAAATATAGACACTACAGTCCTCTGCATGGTTCTCTGTAGAAGTTTCTAGTAAAAAATCAAGGCCCACAGAATTTTTTTTATACCCACCCCTGATTATCTAGGCCACACCCCCAACACCACCCCTGATTACCTAGGCCACGCCCCCCAACACCACCCCTGATTATCACCTCTAGACTACAGAGGAAATTACCACCACTTGGACTGTGGGAGTGTACCAAAGCCAATATTACCATAATAAGCCCATACAAGGGACATCTAATACCGCCACATCCTGACCACACCATACCACTGCCTAATGATTAATACCACCGTACGGTTACTGAATAAAGCAGCATTATACACAGAGCAATATTACCCCCACAGTAACGACAGTATGGGGGTATTTAGAGGCCAATCCCATCCAGGGACATCTTCAGGGACCCCCGTTTGGAGCACTGGGGGTGGGGCTACCACCCCCAGAACACCTATATAGCCCCCAGGTTGACCTACTCTACTGATAATCATTCAAAGGGGCTGGATCAGTGCTGTGGCAACCCCGCCCCCAAATCTACTGGTTTCAGAAAGTTATATAGATTTGTAATTTATTTCTATCTTAAAGGGATAGTGCGGCGCTCAGCAATTATTCACTAAATAACACGCATTACAAAGTTATACAACTCTGTAATGTATGTTATGTTAGTGAATGGCCCCCTTCCCCGTGTTTCCCCCCCACCCACACCAGACCCGGAAGTGTAGTGCTCTATACTCACCTGATTTGTGTTGACCCCCGGCGGCCATCTTGTAACAATGATGTCATCTTCGGGCGACCGGCCAAATTGCTCCGACCATCCCTAGTGCCGGCCGCCCTCTGCCGCGTCATCAGCAGCCAATCGCGGCAGAGGGCGGCCGGCACAAGGGATGGTCGGAGCGGTTCGGCCGGTCGCCCAAAGATGACATCATTGTTACAAGATGGCCGCCGGGGGTCGACACAAATCAGGTGAGTGTAGAGCACTACACTTCTGGGGTGGGGGGGGGGGGGACACAGGGAAGGGGGCCATTCACTAACATAACATACATTACACACTTGTATAACTTTGTAATGCGTGTTATTTAGTGAATATTTGCTTACCGCCGCACTATCCCTTTAAAATATCTAGTCTTCCAGTACTTATCAGCTGCTGTATGTCCTGCAGGAAGTGGTGTATTCTCTCCAGTCTGACACAGTGCTCTCTGCTGCCACCTCTGTCCATGTCAGGAACTGTCCAGAGCAGGAGAGGTTTTCTATGGGGATTTGTCCTCTAGACGTATTTGATAAAGCCGTGTTATAGTAAGCAACCAATCAGAGCTCGGCTTTCATTTTACCGCTGCAATATGAGAAATGAAAGCTGAGCTGTAGGTAACAGAGAGAATCTTACTTTAAGGCCGTGTTGTATCCCTCCCCCCACCCCTGGTGTTTTTCCTGTAATAGATCATGTGACTCGCCGCTTCCTCTTACAGCGACATGAAAGCCGCCACAGAAAATGCAACGCCAACATGTCACTTGCAGGCGCTGATGGAGGCCTGTGCAAAAGCCAACGCCTAAAGTACTGCAGAAAGAAGACATGGGCCCCCGCCATCACCCAGTCCCTTTTATATAGATGGACACTCAGCTCAGCCCTAAATAAAGGGGAGCAGGGGGGCTATTGTCCAAGATGGCTGATTCCCCCCCCCCCCCCATCTGACTAAAAGGGGTTATACAGGATTAGGAAAAAACACACACACCTAACCTGAGGACAGGAGTGGTGCTGTTTCTGAAAGCCAGAGATTTGTCATTTACTTCTGTTTAATAATCTCCAGTCATCCAGTACTTATCAGCTGCTGTATGTCCTGCAGGAAGTGGTGTATTCTCTCCAGTCTGACACAGTGCTCTCTGCTGCCACCTCTGTCTATGTCAGGAACTGAGAGAGTAAATAATGTTGGCACCTTGTTCATTCCTGGTCTGTGTGGAGTGATGGAGAATGGTCCCCTCAGGGGCTCAGTACCTACTGGTGCTGGGACAGGTGGAGTGACCTTTGTCCCGCTCCCGCCGCTGGAGGTCTGTGACAGTGTAACGTGTGTGTACTCTGCAGGCTCTCATTGTCCAGCTGCTCCTCCTAACATATTGCCCCGCCCAGTGCGAAAGCCAAACAGGATCCATATAGAACTTAGAAGTATGATTAAAGGGGTAGTTCACATAAAAATGTTTTCTTTCAAATCAACTGGTGTCAGAAAATGCTAGAGATTTGTAATTTACTTCTATTTAAAAAATCTCCAGTCTTCCAGTACTTATCAGCTGCTGTATGTCCTGCAGGAAGTGGTGTATTCTCCCGTCTGACACAGTGCTCTCTGCTGCCACCTCTGTCCATGTCAGGAAGTGTCCAGAGCAGCAGCAAATCCCCATAGAAAACCTCTCCTGCTCTGGACAGTTCCTGACATGGACAGAGGTGGCAGCAGAGAGCACTGTGTCAGACTGGAGACAATACACCACTTCCTGCAGGACATACAGCAGCTGATAAGTTGGAGATTTTTAAATAAAGGTAATAACAAATCTGTATAACTTTCTAAAATCTGTTGATTTGAAAGAATTTTTGGGGGGTGAACTACTTCTTTAAAGGGGAACTCCAGGAAAATGGATTCAGCAGGGCTGAAGTGCCGCCATACTTACATGCATGATGACCTCCCCAGGACCAGACCAAGCAAATGAACCTCCACTGCCCTACATCTCCTCCTTCCCTGTAATCGTATGGAAGGATTATTTGGGCACTATATGGCTGTATTATGTGAGAATCACATGGCGGGATTATTTGGGCTGTATTGTCAGGCAGTAAGCACTATATAGCGGTATTATGTGGGCACTATATGGCTGTATTTAAAGCATCACATGGCGGGATTATTTGGGCTGTATTGTCAGGCAGTAAGCACTATATAGCAGTAGTATTATTTAGGCACTATGGCTGTATTATTTGAGCATCACATGGCGGGATTATTTAGGCTGTATTGTGAAGCAGTAAGTACTATATAGCAGTAGTATTATTTGGGCACTATATGGCTGTATTATGTAAGCATCACATGGCGGGATTATTTGGGCTGTATTGTGAGGCAGTAAGCACTATATGGCTGTATTATGTGGGCACTATATGGCTGTATTATTTAAGCATCACATGGCGGGATTATTTGGGCTGTATTGTGAGGCAGTAAGCACTATATGGCTGTATTATGTGGGCACTATATGGCTGTATTAAGCATCACATGGCGGGAATATTTGGGCTGTATTGTGAGGCAGTAAGCACTATATAGCGGTATTATGTGGGCACTACATAGCTGTATTATGTAAGCATCACATGGTGGTTATTTGGTCTGTATTGTGAGGCAGTGAGCACTATATAGCAGTATTATGTGGGCACTATATGGCTGTATTATTTGGGTTATTTGGTTTGTATTGTCAGGCAGTAAGCACTATATAGCAGTAGTATTAATTGGGCTTTTTATAGAAATATTTGGGCACTTTTTGTCTGGGAGCTTTATGGCAGTCTTGTGTGTGCACTATATGGTGGTGGTAACTGAGTACTAGATGGCTGTATGGTGTAGGCATTGTAGGACAGTATTATTATATGGCGGTAACACACAGTGGCTGTGCTGTACTGGTAGAGGGAGGCACCTCATACGGTATTCTAGTCATTGCACTTTATAGGGCCTCGTTTTAGTAACTCTTTGTTGTCTCCTCTTCCTCTAGTTTTTTGCCCTCATCGTCTTTGCCTGCATCCTGACGGACGGCTATGTCAGTACACCATTCGATAAAGAGGGCAAGACTCACTGCATCTTCAACTCTAACATAGACGCGTGTCACTACGGCGTGGGGATCGGCGTCCTGGCCTTCCTCGGAGCACTGGCCTTTCTGGCATTAGATGTCTACTTCCCGACAGTCAGCAATATCAACACCCGGAAGTACATAGTGTTGTCAGACCTGGGCTTTGCAGGTAAGTGCTGAAGGGATGTACAGGTAGAGGGGGGCACAAGTACAGTGTATATTCCTCTAGAGCGGTGGTGTCCAGCCTGTGGCTCTCCAGCAGTTGCACAACTACAACTCCCAGCATGCCCTGACAGCCAAGGCAGTTGTATATTTGAAAGCCACAGGTCAGACATCACTATTCTAGAGACTATGTCCTGATTCCTTTCTGGCCACCACTAGAGGGCGCATACTGAACTAAATAGGATTACAGTATATGAATCTGTGATCAGTAGGCGCCATCTAGTGGCAGCTGCTGGAATAACATTGGATATAATACACTTACCTTTCCCATATGAAAAGACATTGTCGAGTGCTAATGCGGAGTCACTGTGTTCTAGCTTTACCTCCACTGCATCTGCTGGCCGGGTGGAGCACTACATGTAGCTTTCCAACCTTGCAGGAAGTGGTGTTTTCTTTCCAGTCTGGTGAGCAGGAGTGGTTTTCAATGGGTTTGCTGCTGCTCTGGACAGTTCCTGACATGGACAGAGGTGGCAGCAGAGAGCACTGTGTCAGACTGGAAGGAATACAACACTTCCTGCAGGACATACAGCAGCTGATAAGTACTGGAAGACTGGATCATTTTTTAATGGAAGTAAATTACACATCTTTGGCACCAGTTGATCTGAAAGAAATTTTTTTTTTTTTTCATGTGAACTGTCCCTTTAACACGAGGGCGTCTAGAAGCCCGAACAAAAGATCTAAAACCCGGTTGGATCTGATGAAAAAATGAATTGATATGATATGGGGGCGGTCTGTAACAGATCCAGGAGTTGTGGCTTTATTTTTATTTATTTTTTCCTCTTTCAGGTTTATGGACTTTCCTGTGGTTTGTAGGGTTCTGCTTCTTGACCAATCAGTGGTCGGTGACACGCCCCGATTCGTTTCTTACAGGAGGTGATAACGCCCGGGCGGCCATTGCATTCAGCTTCTTCTCCATTCTGTCCTGGGTAAGTTACCACCTGAGAAGCGGCATGCTCTGCTCTCATGTGGAGGGGGATTCTACAAGCCAGGTCAATGTATTGGCGCTTTAAGGGCAGCACCCCCCCTCTCTTACCCTATGTGCTGTTCTCCGCACCATCCACAAGCTAAGATGCCGCTCATCCCATATATACCTGTATAAAACTTGCTTCATTTCATTGGTAAACAGTGTCACCTGGGCGGGGCTTCACAAGTTTGGTCATCTTTCCCCAGTGGCCATGAAGCCCCGCCTAGGTGTCACTGTCCAATGATGAAATAAAGGGAGGGAGATGACAGTATCACTTTAAAGGGGTCATATAGGATTAAAGGAAACCGCTTTCTTGCACAAACAGCACCACCCCTGTCCTCAGGTTCTATCTGGCTTTGTAGTTCAGCTCCATTCGTGTCAATGGAAGTTTCTCATGCTCCAAACTAAGGATAAGAGTGGTGCTGTTTATGGAAGAAAGTGTCCATGTTCTTCTTCACCCTTTTGATTAAAGATAATTGGTGAGCTGCTCAGAGGGGCTGTCATGGCCAGATCTATGTATTATTGTAGGATGCAAAAACCTACAACCCTTTTGGCTTAGTAGGCGGGGCTTAGTGCAAAAGGGGTGTGGCCTCATGTCCACCAGATTTTGCCAGTAATACTGACGCTATGCTTTCTTCACAGTTCCCTCTTTCCACCCTGGCCTTGAAGAGATACAAGATGGGGGTGGACGACTTCAACCCAAATTACACGGATCCCAATTTGTCCACAGCCTCCCCCTATTCCAGCTACCCGGATGCCGTCAGCGATAACTATCAGCGGCCGCCATTTACACAGAGCGCAGAGACAGATGATGGCTACAAGCCGCCAGCATACTGAGAACCTCTATGCAGCCCTGTATAGACGAGTCGCCGGAGGCCACAGACAGACTGTCCGCTCTATGGCTTCTCCCCGAGCCGGGCTACGCTCTTCCGCTTCCTCAGTGCCTTATCTAGTGTTGCCAGCAGAAGGATGCGTGGTCACGCCACAACCAAAGCCACGTCCAAGAATGCAAATGGCGTCTCACCGCCGCATGTTGTTTGAAATTCTTTAGTTCAAATTTAGATTGTTTTGTTAGTATTTTTATCCTTTCCTTTGTTGTTGCTTTAATTTTTAACTCACTCCAAATGTTGTGGGGTCACCAGGTGTGACCTCGGCTCAGTCACTGGATACTTAGGCTTCAGGTATTGTGAAGTCCTGCTGATCCTTTACAGAGCTGTGAGAGGTTAGCCATCATTGCCCATAATATAAGGGCAGAGGTCCATTCCTACCAGCATAAAAGACCCTGTGTGAACCAGATGATTCCTGAAAGGGGGAAAACAGCGCCACCCCAGTCCAGGTTGTATGAGGTATTGCAGCTTCACTCCATTCTCTTTAGTAGTACGGAGCTGTGATACTGGACAGGTGTGGTGCTTTTTCCAGGTGACAACTTTAAAGGACTTATGATCTGGCCTTACTAAAAACACGCCCCTTGATTTTGATTGGCTGAGAGTAGCTGACTAGGCTCCTCCCAAATATTCTTTTGTTTTTAATTGGATGAGGTTTGAAGCTGTATACCATAGGTGTCACAACTTGCAGCCCTTCAGTGGTTGTAAAACTACATGTTCCATCAAGCTTTGGCTGTCCAGGCATGATGGGAAATGTAGTTTTGCCACTGCTGGAGGGCTGCAAGTTTGCCACTTGTGGTATACAGCCTCAGACCTCATCCAAGTGTATATACCCCATCATGGTGGTTATGCAGGTAACTTTGGTGCCATCACGTCTTGTTTAGCTTGCAGTTCTAAACCAGGAGATGTACGGTGGTGGGTTGTTTTATTTTTTATTTTCTAGCAAATCTCTCACTATAACACACTAGCAATATCTACTCCTGCCAAACGTTATTACCTCCAGCACAGAATCTGGACGCTGAATGTGTACAATCTTCTCACTGATGTTACCCTTCCCTTTCCCCACAGATGAGTGGCTCTCCAGCTCCAGTCATACCCTGACAGCTATCATGCTGGGGGTTGTAGTTCTGCAGCTCAGAGAATATTATACTGAATGACTTATATATAACCACTGCCTTACACTGTGCCAAACTGTTACTATGCCCTGTTGGATAGAGCTGCAATGTTGTCTGCCGGTTGCTGCAGTGGGCACCTGCACCAGGCTATCTGAGATGTCTTTTTTGCACACGGGTGGGGAATAGGGGTGTGGAGGTGCAATAATTCAGGTGCTGGGATAAATGAAACATTTGTGGTGTGTCACATTGCACAGGTTTGAATTTCAATAAAGATTTTTTTTTTTGTCACTATAATCACATGGACCCCTGTGTAGCGCTGCGCTTCAGCTGTTACAAGACTACAGTTCCCATCATGCCTGACAGCTAAAGGTTGTGATGGGAGTTGTAGTTTTGGAACAGTAGACAGGGGCACAGAGTACTCAACAGGGTATGTACCCACATGAGGCAGCCCTGAAGCTCTGTTAACAAGGTAAAAAAGTAGCAGCATGTCTTTTTGGTCCAGTTTCCCACTGATCTCAATATGAGAAATGGCATGTATGCTGGATAATGTTTTCCAACAGCTGGAGAGCCAGACTGGAGACTACTGGCAGGATCACCTTGCAGTAGCAAAAGAATCCCATGTCCTGTGACCCTCCTTCATGATGTGCTGACTTAAACTTGCAGCCCATGTCAAATTGGTGTGGCCTAGAGTACCCATGCCCTAGGATTGCAACACCCCTCTGTCCCTCCGGATTAGGAAAGCTCCTAGAACAATCTCTCCTATTAATCACCTGTCTAAACACTGCACATGTGTTGGATTGTTAAGGCACCTGTGCAGTGTCCAGACAGGTGATGAATAGGAGAAATCTTGATGGGAGCATTTCTAATTGGGAGGGACAGGAGTGTTGCAATCCTAGGGCACACGCTCTAGGCCACGCCAATTTGACATAGGGCTGCAAGTTTAATAGTTATC